>NC_134716.1:46377803-46680833 GCF_049634645.1 Pelodiscus sinensis | reverse complement strand
CATCTGCAAATTAAAAAAAAAAAAATCTAGCATCTTTTTTGACATATGACTTTTCAACCCACTAACAGAGAAAGTCCCTTCTCTCAAGAAAGCCTGGTTGTAATTATGGTCAATGTTGCAAGATGTAGAGAAGCTCCTTAAATGCCTCCATGGCCTGCTGTTTGCATCCCAGGATGGAGGCCAGCCGCAATTTTATGAAGGCAAGCATGTAGCTGGATTGATATGATCTATAAGAAATACAATACTGTAATGCTAAGTGAGATTTGAATTGTACAGATAGTCAAAGAACAGAGCTAAGGCATTTCATTCACAGATGTTAAAATGACTTCTGTTACTTCACTACTGGCAGCCTGTCACTTCCAAATAACTAGAGAGTTTTGTTGACGCTCTATCTAAGCAAACAGGATTGAATTTTATAATCACTTATTTTCCTGTATTAGTGTTTGTATATTATCCAGCCAATCTCTATGACCAGGCATCAGGATAACACTGTGATCAACACTCTTAGTAAGTACCACAAGGTTGAAGGAGTCAAGCCTGAATCCTGCTAGAATGTCACAGTATCTATGCCTGAACAGTACAGGGCAGCCTCCATAGCTGTGTGTTAGAGAGGCAAGCATTCTGTTCTTCTCTCTTGATATATATAAAAAAGTTTTTCCTGCCAGATGATAGAATGACATCATCACGTCATCAGCATCAACAGGCTCTCACAGGCTACATCTAGACTGCATCCCTCTGCTGACAGAGAGATGCAAATCAAGCACTTCAGAAGTGCAAATGAGCCCGGGATTTACATATCCCAGGCTTCAGTTGCATACTCACGCTTGGGCACTGTGCCAATCACGCGCCCTTTTGAAAGTGAAAGTAAAGTGTAGCCGCAGCTCTGCCAACAGCGAGGAGCTTTTTCGGCAGATCCTGTAATCCTCATATTTTGTGCGTGATCGGCACAGTGCCCAAGCGTGAGTATGCAACTGAAGCCTGGGATATTTAAATCCCGGGCTCATTTGCACTTCCGAAGTGCTTGATTTTCATCTCTCTGTCAGCAGAGGGATGCAGTCTTGACACAGCCCCAGTGAAGTGAAAGCAGCCCAAGAGAGAAGGTGAGCACAGCAAGCAGAGGGTGCAGCCCCCTAGTATAGTTTAAGATGCAAAGAAGAGGTTTTAATTGGTTATGCATCCTTTAAGAACAATTTGAATTTGTCTTTAAAACTGATATATATCTAATTGGGATTAGGTCTGAGCATGATTTGTTTAACTGATCTTGAAAAGAGGACTACCTAGTGCTAGTCTCATTTCACAGAAGAATACCAGAATGGGCAATTTTAAAACATTTCTTATTTTATTATTTTTTACTAAATTACCAAAATGTTTCCCTTCTTCTTGAGGAAGATCTGCATTCCGAACCCTTTAAAGATAAGTGACACTAAAAAGGAAAGAGCAGCAGCCAGCTCATAAGCACTTTGTCGAAATCCCAGAAGACCTTGAAGCAATAGGTTGTTGAGCCGAGAGTAAGAAAACAGACTCATAATGAATATGTAGAAGACAAACATATTTAGTGTAAATGTTGTGAAAGAAAGATCACAGCTGATGAGAAAAATTAGAAGCTATTAAGACAGATGCCTACTTGGAGAAAATATATGCTTCCCGTAATCTAAGAGGAGGTAAAGAGAACACACAAGAGAGAGTCTTTCAGAAGGATAAATATTACTATAAACTGAAAGAACCCTAGTTGTGGATCAAATGGCTTGTCATAACACTGTGGTTTCTTGACACATAGTGCAGAAGCAAGGGCACTTCGAAGGAAAGTGATTCAGAAAAGCTGAACTAGGAATTAGAGAGAGAGAGAGCGTGAAACTAAAACAAAACAAAACCCCAAATAAGTGAGCAAGCCATTGTAAAGGACATCTTTATAAATTTGAATGTTCTGAAGTGGCAATAGACTGTGACAAAAAGAAAAAGAAATGATGGGTCTCAATACTTTCCTATCAATCCATCACCACAAATTAAGATTATGTAAAGTAGACTGTCAGAAAGATTGTATTCTCCACTCATTCTTCATATGCTGTGACAGTGTACAGGGTTTTTAAAAATAGTTAATGTGTTACTTATATTCAGGAAAGTGATGCTATACCATTCTTTAACGCAGTTATTGTTCACAATCTATTGGAAAAGATGCCAATGAATGAATGATTAGTTCAGTCTTGATACAAGAAAATTGAGATGAAATAATTGTGAAATGGCATTGAAAATGTCAAAGCGGCGAGGAGTCCTGTGGCACCTTATAGACTAACTGAAGTGTAGGAGCATAAGCTTTCATGGGCAAAGACCCACTTCGTCAGATGCATGGGGTCTTTGCCCACAAAAGCTTATGCTCCTACACTTCAGTTAGTCTATAAGGTGCCACAGGACACCTCGCTGCTTTTGCAGATTCAGACTAACACGGCTACCCCTCTGATACTTGAAAATGTCGTTTTCTAGTTTGGTGTTATGCAGGGAAGTGTAAGGGAAGGTTTGTTTGACTAAGCAAGAGGAGAAGAAATTGAAGGGATGAGATTTTTCCGAAGCACTTAGCATTGACCTGGCTACTTCATAGAATCAAAGACCACTGGAACTGGGAGGGACCTCGAGAGATCATCGAGTACAGTCCCCTGCCCTTATGGCAGAACCCAGTACCACCTACAACATCCGTCATAGATGTCTATTTAACCTGCTTTTAAATATCTCCAGAGATGGAGATTCCACAACCTCCGTAGGCAACTTATTCCAGTGTTTAACCACCCTGACAGTTAGGAAGTTTTCCTAATGTCCAACCTAAACCTCCCTTTGCTGCAGTTTAAGCCCATTGCTTCTTGTCATAGCCTCAGAGGCTAAGGAGAACAATTTTTCTCTCTCCTTCTTGTGACACCCCTTTTAGATACCTGAAAATCACTATCATGTTCCCTCTCAGTCTTCTCCTTTCCAAACTAAACAAGCCCAATTCTTTCAGTCTTCCTTCATATTGTTCTCTAGACCTTTAATCATTTTTCTTGCTCTTCTCTGGACCTTCTCCAATTTCTCCACATCTTTCTTGAAATGTGGTGCCCAGAACTGGACACAATACTCCAATTGAGGCCTAATCAGCGCAGAGCAGAATAGAAGAATGACCTCTCGTGTCCTGTTCATAACACACCTGTTAATGCATCCCAGAATCATGTTTTCTTTTTTTGCAACATTGTCACACTGTTGACTCATTTAGCTTGTGGTCCACTATGACTCCTAGATCCCTTTCTGCCGTACTACTTCCTCGACAGTTGCTTCCTATTCTGTATGTGTGAAACTGATTGTTCCTTTGTAAGTGGAGTACTTTGCAATTCTCCTTATTAAACTTCATCCTATATACCTAAGACAATTTCTCTAGTTTGTCCAGATCATTTTGAATTATGACCCTATCCACCAAAGCCTAGTCCGAACTACCTAGTCCGCACTAGCGGACATTTAAAAATGGCGGCGCCCGGCGAGATGCAAATGAAGCTCGGGAAATTCAAATCCCGGGCTTCATTTGCAACTCCAGTTGCCTACATTACCACCCTAGTTCGAACTAGGATGGTAGTGTAGACATACCGTGAGAATGGTTATCCAGCCAGTTATGCACCCATCTTATAGTTGCCCCATCTAAGTTGTATTTGCCTAGTTTATTGATGAGAATATCATGTGAGACCATGTCAAATGCCTTACTAAAGTCTAGGTATACCATGTCCACTGCTTTTCCCTTATCCACAAGACTTGTTATCCTATCACAGAAAGCTATCAGACTGGTTTGACATGATTTGTTCTTTACAAATCCATGCTGGCTGTTACCTATCAGCTTATTATCTTCCAGGTTTTTGTAGATGAATTCCTTAATTCCTTGCTCCATTATCTTTCCTGGCATAGAAATTAAACTGACTGGTCTGTAGTTTCCTGGATTGTTTTTATTTCCCTTTTTATAGATGGGCACTATATTTGCTCTTTTCCAGTCTTTTGGAATCTCTCAGTCTCCCATGATTTTTCAGAGATGATAGCTAAAAGCTCAGATACCTCCTCTATCAGTTCCTTGAGTATTCTAGGATACATTTAATCAGGCCCTGGGGACTGGCAGACATCTAACTTTTCTAAGTGATTTTTAACTTGTTCTTCTTTTATTTTATCTTCTAAACCTACCCCCTTCCCACTAGCATTCACTATATTAGGCATTCCTTCATCATCAGACTTCTTAGTGAAGACCAAAACAAGCACCTTTGCTATTTCCAAGTTTCCTGTTACTGTTTCTCCCTCCTCACTGAGCAGTGGGCCTACCCTGTCCTTGGTCTTCTTCTTGCTTCTAATATATTTATAGAATGTCTTCTTGTTTCCCTTTATGACTGTAGCTAGCTTGAGCTCATTTTGTGCCTTTGCCTTTCTAATCTTGCCCCTGCATGCCTGTATTGTTTGCTTATTTTCATCCTTAGTAATTTGTCCTAGTTTCCACTTTTATCTGACTCCTTTTTGATTTGTAGATCATGTAAGGTCTTCTTGTTAAGCCCAGGTGGTCTTTTGCCATAGGGTATGTCTACACTTGCTCCCTATCTCAAGATAGGGATGCAAATGTAGCTCACCGAAATTTGAATATCCTGTGCTTCATTAGCATAATCTCGTTCGCGCGCTATTCTGATCGCCAGCTGATTTGAACCAGGAAGTGCGCTCCGGGTTCCGTTAGTTCGAATCAAACCCCTTGGTTCAAACTATTTGTTAAAATCAAATCTAGAACAGTTTACTCCCTAGAAGCTTTTTCAACCTTCTGAAATAAAAAATTGTCTCCAGTCCAGTCCAAGAAATTATTGGATAATCTGTGCTCTGCTGTGTTAGTTTCCGAACATATGTCTGGATAGTTGAAGTCCCACCTCACCACCAAATCCTGTGCTTTGGATGATTTTGTTAGCTGTTTAAAAAAAAGCCTCATCCACCTCTTCTACCTGGGTAGGTGTCCTGTAGTAGACGCCTAGTATGATGACATCATTCTTGTTTTTTACCACTTTTAGCCTAACCCAGAGGCTCTCAACAAGCCTCTCAATCTGTCTTCTACGTCCATCTCCACCTCAGTCTAAGGGTATGTCTAGACTACATGCCTCTGTCGCCAGAGGCATGTAAATTAGACTACCTGACATAGTCAATGAAGCTGGGATTTAAATATCTCTGGCTTCATTAAAATAAAAATGGCCACCGCACCGTGCCAGCTCAGCGGATTGTCAGCACAGTGCGTGAGTCAAGACGCGGATTGGTCAACAAGGGAAGCCTTTGTCAACTGCTCCTGTAAACCTTGTTTCACAAGGCATAAGGGAGCGGTCAACAAAGGCTTCCTTTGTCGACTGATCTGTGTCTTGACTCACGCGCTGTGCCGACGATCAGCTGAGTCGGCACAGCGCGGCGGCCATTTTTATTTTAATGAAGCTGGGGATATTTAAGTCCCAGCTTCATTGACTATGTTGGGTAGTTTAATTAACATGCCTCTAGCGACAGAGGCATGTAGTCTAGACATACCCCAAGTGTACACGTTTTTAATATACAAGGCAACATCTCCTCCCTTTTCCACCTTCCTATTCTTCCTCAGTAATCTGTACCCTCCTATACCAATATTCCAATCTTGTGTATTATCCCACCCACTCTCTGTGATACCAGCACTGTCATAGTTGTGTTTATTTATTAGCACATCAAATTCTTCCTATTTATTATCCATACTTCTTGCACTTGTATATAGGCATCTAAGATACTGATTTGATCTTGCCTCCCAGTTCTGCCTGTCTCTCCTTTTTCTCTGCTGTTATAGCCCACACTCTCTCCCATTTTTGACCCATCTCCCAGGTCTCCATGTTCTTCACTTATCTGTGGGCTTTGGTCACCTGTCCCTGTCGAACCTAGTTTAAAGCCCTCCTCACTAGGTTAGCCAGTCTGCCTCCAAATATGGTCTTCCCTGTCCTCAAATGGTGAACCCCATTTCTGTTTAGCAGTCCTCCTTGGAATAGCATTCCGTGGTTGAGGAAGCCAAAGACCTCCTGGTGACACCATCTTTGCAGCCAAGCATTCACCTCCAGAATGCACCTGTTTCTGCCTAGGTCCCTACCTTTGATAGGAAGGACTGAAGAGAATACCACCTGCATGCCAAATTCCTTCACCCGTATACCTAGAGCCCTGTAGTCACTTTTGATCCATCCAATGTCACACCTTGCGGTATCATTAGTGCTCACATGGATGAGTAGCATGGGGTAGTAGTCAGAGGGCTGGATCATCATCGACAATGCCTCCATAATATCTTGGATATGGGCCCCTGGCAGACAGCATACCTCCTGAGATGATATGTCAGGGCGACAGATGGGTGCCTCCATCTCCCTCAGAGAGTCTCCGACCACCACTACCCTATGTTTCCTCCTCGCAGTGGTGGCACAGACCTCCCAGACTTGAGAGTACGAGGCTTCTTCTCCTCAGCTGTAGGGGGGTGATTCCCTATCTCCTGTATCAATATGAGCATAATGGTTTCCCAGTACCACAGTAGGAGGGTTGGGAGCTGGGGTGGAGCATTGCCTGCTGCCAGAAGTGACTAGCTGCCAGTTCCCCCCTGAGCCATCTCCTCCTCCACCACTGGTGTGTCAGCAGTTTTGTGTAGTGGGACAGCTACCTCAGCTGTCTCGACATGAATACTGTCCAGGAATTGCTTATGGATTTGGATGCTCCTTAGCCTAGCCACCTCCTATAGCTCTCCCACTTGCTTCCTGAGAGATTCCACCAGCAGGCACCTTTTACATTAGATGGTGTGACGGGCCGACCCAGGCCCTCACTTAGGGGAGCGGAGGCCACAACCCCCGCAGAAAACCCAGGAGGCATGCCCCTATGGAGTCCCCACTGGGACATTGCATTCCCCGTGCCCGACGCGGGGCAGGGGCAGGCGGCGTTTCCCGGCTGCACCAGCAAGCCTGAGCGCACCGGGGGCGGGCCAAGCTGGCACGCAGCCCCGCCTCCTATGCCGCGATGTAGGAGGGCTGGCGGGTGGACGCTGGAGACGCGAGCCCCGGTGGGGCGTTTAAAGCCAGGACCGGTGCCAGAGCAGGGGGGAAGACACCAGGGAGGCAATCCCTCCCCTCCCAGCTGAGGAGCAAGCCCCGGATGCTGGAAGAGGATGCAGGCAGACTGACACAGGCCACCACTGGAGAGGTAGACCAGCGCGGGGGAGACTAGGAAGCAGCCCGGGGCAGGGCCGTTCTGGTGCCCATGGGCTGACGCGTTACGGGGTGGGACCCCGTCAGCCGCGTAAGGGCTAAAGACCCAAACCCTTAGGGCCCCGAGCTGGGTCCCGGTGGAAAGGGGAGCCCGGGTCCCCCTAGCCCTCATCCCCCTCCTTCACTTTCTCGATTCAACCAAGCTGTATGCATCACGAAAGAGCTTACAGACGGCAGGCTCACAGGGCCGTAACCCCGGCGTGAGAGGGTTACACGCTCGTGCCTGAACTAAAAGCCTGGATTTCAGTAAGTGGGATTTGCAAGCCACATGAAAAACCACTTCAGGATCTCGGTAGAAGCATCCATGTTCAGGTGGTCTGTCTGGCTACAGGCGCAGGTGGAGGAGACAGAAGCAATGCTAGCATAGGTGTTGTGGGTCTTCCTGACCATTGTAGGCCTTCCTCTTTCAAACTGCCTCAAACTCTCCTATCTGCAGCCCCCTGTCCCCTTCACTCCCCTGGTCGCTCTGCCTCTGGCTTTTAAAGCCTGATCACTTATGTTAGGCCTATCCCCTCGTTAGTCTCACAGGGGAAGGCTGATCCTGAGGCTAATCAAAGGCAATCAAGGGAACAAAGCATCAAACACTCCAAGATACACAAACCCAACTGCCACAGTAACTGAAACCACCTGACATCAGAATCAAAATCCAAACCGTCGAGCAAGCTCACTCACACCAAAAGCTAGTACACTCACCTGACAGCCTGTTCAGTGGCGGGATCTCTTTCCCTCCCTCTTAAATTCCCATCTGCAGCCCTCTGTCCACTTGCTTCCATGAAAGCCAATTTTTACTGAGCTGGAATTACCTCTAACTTTATTGGGAGCAGGGTTAGGATCAACACTGAGTATTTTCAGAAAATCCAATCCAAAAGCTATTACTACTGCAGGGGTAACAGAGAAAGACAAATGATACTGAAGGTGTATCTACATACTAGGGCTTAACTCGAAATAAGCTATGTAAATTGAGCTACATCAATTGTGTAGCTTATTTCAAAATAGCTTATTTAGAAATTGGGAGTGTCTACATAGCACTTATTTTTAAATAGAACACTCTTCCTCTGACTTTCCTCTACTTGTACAATGAGGGTTACAGGAGTTAGAGTAAGAAGTCCTCCAGCTTGACAGTATTTTGACATTATTACAAAACTAGCGGGAGTTACCCGGTGTTGCTCGGGAAACTGGAGAAACAAAATTTAGAAAAACAGTAGTCTATTACTGGTTTTTGAATGGTAGAAAAGTTGCACTGAGTTCTATGGGGATTAAAATATATTTTAAAAAAGTATAAAACAACCAATTTGACATGTTATCATCAAAAACTTTATTGTAAACTATATTTTTGTTTCATTACTCTTAACAAATATGTACAATTTTTTTCCACTTCCAACTCTTGAATATGCAACATAGAATTGTCCATGGGAAAAGCAAGATGTCTCCAAATCAATTCCAACTACTTTAAGTGACTGTCCTTGCGCTTTGTCAGTATCCATTGTTGAAATATGAGTTGACAGTTGATATAACTGAGGTGAGGAGACTGAGGGTAGGGAGGGGGAAGGGAGCAGTGCACCTGCTGCCCGTGCCTGAGCCCGCCCTCCGCTTTCTTGTCCCTCCGCCAGCCTTAGTGAGTGACAGGCCCGCCACTTCCCTCGGGAATCCGCTTTTCCTCGCACTACCATGCTCTGTGCAGCCCCGGGGAGAAGCGTCGGTCTCTCATCTCTTCCCTCCCACAGTACCTTAAAACTTTCTCCTGGATAAAAGGTTATCCCATGCAAAGTTTGATTGCAGTACTTCTTATAGTGTCCAAGTTATTAGCGCACAAACATACAAACATTCTCCTTTATATATTATATAACTACCTGCTGTGTAGACATGGACTAAGTTATTTCAAAATAATGCTAGTTATTTTGAAATAATGTTGCTGTGTAGACATACCCTTAGAGAATATAAAGAGAGAGACTGGCTTGGAAATGAAAAAAGAGATAGTGGGCCAAGTTATGCTTTTATTTACATGAGTGTGAGTCCCACTAAAACAAGAGGGAAAGATGCACAAGTAACATAGTATAATTTTGTTCTTTTTTCCAGATAAACTTGGAGCTATAAAAATAAATACCAACATATACAGTTGCACTATTAATCAGAACTGTGATTGCTGGAATTTGGGAGTTGTTGTACCACATTTTAAAAAATATATATTTTATATTAAAAATGGGGATATTCATTTTATCCCAACAGGGGCAAAAAGGCTTAAAAACAGACAAGACTAGAGTTATGCGCACTGCTTTTTAAGAATACTTTTACTAAAGTATTCTGCTTTTCTTTTATTAGTTGCAGGTGTTTCATACAGAATAATCCTTTGTCAGACACCACAATTAAATAATGGCAATAGGAAAGACAAGCATTGTAGTTGAAATGGAAGACACATTTTGGTATGTTTTTTACGTGGGGCAATTAGGACACAATTCACAGACCACAAGAACAAGTAGTGGAAGCCAAAGAGAAAACAAAATTGTGTGAGATGGAGACGTACACTTTCAGCTGCCCTTGATTTCCAAGGATTGCTACTATTTTATCTGAAATTTTCTAGTGGATGATTCCCTAGGGCTACAGCTAAGTCTACACTGCAAGTTTTTGCGGCAGAAAATATGCTAATGAGGGGCTCATTAGCATGAGTCACAATGTCATTAGCATATTTTCTGCTGCTGATTTTTGCGCAAGAGGTTTTTGTGCAAAAAGAAGCAGTGTGGGTGCTTCTGTTTTGCGCAAAAAAAAAAAAAAAAAACCGTTTGCACAAGATCCTTATACCCCCTCCCACTCACATGCAAAAGATCTTGTGTCTATTATTGCAAAACTTGGCCTGAATCTAGGAATGGGGGGAGAATGCATTCTTAGAAAAAAAAAATGATCTTCCTCCGATGAAAGAATTTTTTGTTTACAATGTGGGGTGTTCTTCCATGATTCATAATGCAGGCAAATTTCTAGAGGACTTACGCAAACATCTGAAGTGTTAAGTTACTTTTAAAACAGTGGGAATAGTATTTTTGTGGGTCTGGGAAATTTAGATGAAGAAAGAATAAGTCCTGTCTGATTAGGAACAGCTGAGATATTATTGCCCTGTCTTGCATAAACATTTGTTACAGAAGGAACCTAGGAACTCTTCCTCTTTGGTGAAACAAAATAATAATTAAGTTGTCACAGCTGTATTATTTAAAACCACAGTGTTTTTTATCCACCTCACTTACAAAAATGTAACTATTAAAGTCAACATTCACACGGATACATTTGGAAATTTTTCAAAGAATGGTAGAGGTAAAAATATTCCTATATTAGTGTTCATTAAGAGTACTTGGTGGGTACCCACACAAAGATGTATTGCACCACTTAAATCTCTCACACCCAGCTATCTCTCTCTCACATGCAATTTTCAAAAAGTTAATATTAAGAAAAATGTTTTAGAATAATTCAGTATATTTAATGCAACCCAGGTGGCTTTGTTTGTTTTTTGCTTTATTTATACCTTCAGCGGTGGTGTGAAGCCAAACAAATGGCATAGAGTGCAAGACACAGTATTACCAGTTTCACTGTCTAACTATGTTATCCAAGATTCACTTGAGGTAAAACATATTGTAGAAACAAATCCAAGGCCAAAAACTCTCAAGCCTAAATGGGTTTGTCTGCACTAAACTATTTGTTTTTTACCTTGATTGAATGGATTTCCTGTCAATGTGAGGTAGCTAGCATGGTTATAAATGGTAGTGTAGAAGCCTCACAAATATTTACTCCAGGGTAGAAATGTTTGTTCTAGGTTGAAATCAGTCTTTTATGGAAGTTCTAGGAAGTGTCAGGCAACTTCAGTATAGAGGTCATTGCCTCTCCCCCATAATAATGTGTGTAATAATATCAATGTGCATTAAAAATTATGCTGCTTCTTTGACAACTCCGGCAATCATATATCCTACTGACTGACAAACTATCGCTGTCTGTAAACTACATCCCTTTTCTCGAAAAAGGGATGTAAATTAGACACTTCGAAATTGCAAATGAAGCTGGGATTTAAATTTCCCGTGTTTCATTTGCATAATGGAGGCTGCGGGTTTTTTCGAAATGGAGGTTTTTGAAAGAAAAATGGCTGTTTAGATGGGGACTGATTGAAAATAAAACCCTTTTTTGAAAGATCCTATACTCCTCATTTTTTCAGGAGTACAGGATCTTTCGAAAAAGGGTTTTATTTTTGATCTATCCCTGTCTAAACAGCCATTTTTTTTCCGAAAAACCCCATTTAAAAAAAAACTGTGGCTGCTATTGTGCAAATGAAGCATGGGAAATTTAAATCCTGGCTTCATTTGCAATTTTGAAGTGTCTAATTTACATCCCCTTTTCGAGAAAAGGGATGTAGTTTAGACGCAGCCTATACGTAGTCAATCACTTTATACAGAGGTCATGTAAAGGAAAATGTAAAGGAAAAGTACACAATATAGTAATTTAATTTGAAAACTATTACTGTTACAGTTTTATATTTAGGTCAACTCAGACTTTTTTAGTAATAGGAAATTAAGAACCCATGACAATTAGAGAGAGACAAAATTTAGATTTTTCACTTAGCCCAGCATAGACCTCTTGCTCATATTTTGCCAGCTCAAACTATTTAAATATTCCAAAGGAAATGATTCAGACACTTTTCAAAATATTGGTTTGGAGAATGGAGTGTGTACATTTTTCTATAAATACCAGGTACACTTCAGTTTACTTGTGACATTATCCTACCTGAACACAGAGTTAAATCTAAAGAAGGCTCACGAGGAAGAATATTTATACAGTGTTGTGAAACCTTGATTTGGTTATTGAAATTCTTACTTACTGGGTGAAGCTTGAAATCAGAGGACTTTATAATGAATGCACCATCCAGGAAGTGTGCCAGAACACATCTCTGTCCCATGAGAAGTGACCCCTGCTTAGTCCTTTCTTTAATGTGAGAGCAATGTGGATAGGGGAGTTGTGTGTTTTTTGCTTTTTAATCACATTCACCTCAGTTCACCTGCGTGCTATTATCTTGCCTGAATGTGTTTGAGTTAAATGAGAAGGAAGCTATCAGGAAGAAACCAACAGGGAACAAAATAAGGGCAAAGACCAGGGAATATCCTAGGGAATATCAAGAGAGAAGCTATCAAGTAGGAAATATGTGTAGTCCAAGCACCTGAGGCAAAGTTTACTCTACCGAGGTCAAACCTAGTATCTGAGGAAGTTTTAGAACCTTAAAGATGCTAGTTTGGACAGGAAAGGGTGTGGTGTTAGGTAAAATGAAGTGAGTTGTCAGCATGCTGATAGATACACCAGGCTATGTCTACCACTACATTTGCATGAGTCATGATCTCATTTGCATATTTTATGCTGATCCATTTTTGTGCAAAAACAAGCAGTGAGGATGTTTTCTTTTTGCACAAAAACCCCTTTTTGCGCAAGATTGGCATATCTCCTTTTTTGAAGCATAAAGATCTTGTGCAAAAAGAGGCTTTTGTGCAAAAAGAAAACATCCTCACTGCTTGTTTTAGTGCAAAAACCCCTAGCACAAAAACAGATCGGCAGAAAATATGCAAATGAGATTGTGACTCATGCAAATGTGTCCCTCATTAGCATATTTTCTGCCGCAAAAACGGACAGTGTAGACATAGCCTGAGTGTGTATCTAGACTACAGGGTTTTGTCGACAAAAGTGGACTTTTGTCGATAAAACTATACCTGCGTCTACACTACTGTCGCGTTCTGTCGACAGTAAGTAGACAGAACGTGACAGTTTTGTCGACGCTGGTAAACCTCATTTTACGAGGCATAACGCCTTCTGTCGACAGAGTTCTGTTGACAAAAAGGGCAGTCTGGATGCAGGGGTTTCTTTTGTTGACAGAAAAAGGCCTCCAAGGAAACCCCCTGCTGGACAGTCCTTCTTCAGGAAAAGCCTCTTGTTCCTGTCTGTAGCCATGTTTTAAAGGCACAGACATCCCTGGCAGGCATAGACCAACACAGTCAGAGCAGGGTTCTCCCAGCTTCACCTGTACGTGGCCATGTGTGCAGCTCCAGAGCCACGAGGCCCCCAAAGACCTTCGAGGGAACTAGCCCAGGTTCCCTCAGGTGAGAAAAAGAGAGCCCCAGCCTGGTCAGGGCCAGAGGTCCTGACACTGCTTGAACTGTGGGGGGAGGAGGAAGCAGTCCAGGCCCTACACATCCAGTGCAGGAATGCTAACACCTACGGCCGCATGGCTCAGGGGCTGGCCGATAAAGGGCATCACTCTAGGACTCTACAACAGGTCCAGGCCAAAGTTAAAGAGCTTCAGCATGGCTACGTGAAGGCCCGAGAGCAGAGCTCAGCATCAGGTACAGCCCCGGAGCACTGTGCCTATTATAACGAACTGGACCGCATCCTGGGAGGCCAGGAACCGATGTCTGCACCATTGCTCATGCAGACAGGGTTGCGTAGCAGGGCTGGCAGGAAGTCCCCAGGGAAGATGTGGAGAAGGGGGAGGAAGAGGAAGAGGAAGAGGAGCAGACAGAGGACACCCTGACCCTGACTCTGACCCTGCAGCCTGTCCCGGAGACCCAGAAAGCCTCACAGGCATCCTCCGACGCTAGTGAAGGAACATCAGGTGAGTGCAGTCAGGGTCACAGACACAGAACGGGAGAGGTGGGAGCCGAGAGGATGCAGAGCAATGTGCACGTCTTGGTCCTCCTGGACAGCTTGCATCTCTCTGTGCATGTGCAAGCAGGCGGTCAGGTGGTGGGTATGTGGGTAGGGGCCATGGGAGATCGAAGGTGCTGAGGGCCCCTGTTCCACTATGGCTGCACACTTACGTGGCCTGGATGGCCATGGTGGAGGGGGGGAGGATGTAGGGGGTGGAGGCGGACATTGTCCTAGCCACAACGGCAGGGGCGGATGAGAGTTTTGTGGGGCCCAGGGCAGCACAATATCGCGGGGCCCCCCCTTTGGAAAAAACAGAAAAAAGGGGTCCCCCCCATGCCCACTCCTCCAGTAGCCCCTCACTGATCATGTGAGCTACCCCCTCCTCATCCCCTCTCCTAACACCTCCCTCTACACACCTGCCCCGCCTCACTCCTCCTGGTGCTGGTCCCTCCCCTGCAGGTGTCTGCCCTTCTGCTTCACCCCCAGAATCCCCTGGCACCTTCACCTTCCCTTAGCCCTGCACCCTCCTAGTGCCTCCCCCTTCCCTCACTGTCCCTGCGCCCTTTGCCCTCTTTTTCCCAGATGCCGACCCCCTTACCACCCTCTGCCCCCATTCCCCTCATGCCCCTGTGCCCTCACACATGCCTTCCTCCCTCCCTGCCTTCCTCATGCCAACCCCTCCTTTTAAGCCTTCTCCCAGCACTTCCACCTCCCCCTATTAGCCCCAGTGCCCTTACCCTCTCCTCTCCCAGCATCACCCTGTTCCCCCTCCCACTAACCTCCCCTCCTGCCCTTTTCCTCATTGTATCCACTTGGCCCCCTAGCATTTGTCTCTCCTCCTCTTTCTTCTCCTGACCTGCCCCACTTCCTTCAGCACAAGCCCCTTCCTCTGCCATCCACCTTCTGCCTTCCAGTGTGCAGGGCGGCTGTGGCCCCGGCCCAGGCTCCAGGCCACATGCCGAACCGTGCGGTGCAAAGCTGGGCCATGCGGTTTTAAAGTCCTAAGCTGTGGCGTCACACCATGCCACACCACGCCCGGGCTTCTCCCCTCTCAGCTGTTGCGTGGCGTTTCAGCACGCCGCGCATGCGCTCCCTCGGCCCCATGTGGTCCATACTGGCTGGTGCAGGTGAATTTCAAAAGTGCGGGGCTGCGGCACCCCGCCACAATCCCCCCCTTCCTCCTCCAGCAGCCGCCGGCCGGCCCTTCAGCGGATGGCCCACCAGGAAATTCACACGTCTGCCCCTGGCGCTGGCGTAGGGCCTACTGAAGCGTGGGGCCTGGGGCAGCCGCCCCACTCGCCCTGCCCTATATCCACCGCTGCACAACAGGGCCCCTGTGCGGCCGAGGCAGCTGGCAGGGCCAGACGTGGCCTAACGGTAACAACATTCCCATCCCTTGTTGTAAGGACTTGTGTGTGAATTCCTAACACTGATCGGTTCTCCCTCTTCTCCTCCACAGCTGGACCTGCTGCTGCTGACCGCTGGGCAACACTAGTGCCACCACCCACCTGGTCCCACAGCACCCGCAGGTATTGGAGGGCCTATAATGACCTCTTGTGGAGGCATGTGGAGGTGATGGAGAACATTGAGGGGACCATGGCAAAAATGCAGGAGACCATGGCCGAAAGAACCAGGGAGGAGGCTCGCTGGCATAATCGTCTGCTCTACGATTTCCTACCTCAGTGGAGCGCAATGTGTGCCACCGTCCGGGAGGCCATGGCTGTGCCAGGTCCTCTCCCCCTGGGGGCTCTTCTTGCCCATCCAGCTCCAGCCCCCTCTGACCCCCCTTCCTCTTCCTCAGTGCCTGCTATTCCTCCAGTCCTAGTATCACCTGGTGGGAGATCCAGACTTAACTGAAGAGTCTCAGCTGGGCTGGAGTAGGCTGGATTATAAAACCAGGAAGATTGCTGCATAAAGAGGCTGTAGGGAGAGAGTCTATGGCAGGGGTGGGCAAAATACAGAAACCCAATCCATCTAACTTTTCTGCCTGCCCACTGGCACAATAGGGCACTCAGGTAGGCTTCTTGCCTGCTGTGGTGTGGAGCCTCCTGGCCAGAGCCTGAATGCC
This sequence comes from Pelodiscus sinensis, assembly GCF_049634645.1. Lineage (NCBI taxonomy): Eukaryota > Metazoa > Chordata > Testudines > Trionychidae > Pelodiscus > Pelodiscus sinensis. The sequence goes on along the minus strand of NC_134716.1, from coordinate 46,664,840 downwards.
ACACCCATCCTGCACCACAGCCCTCTATCCCAGGTCCGAAACCCCCCCTGCACTGAAACTCCAACCCAGAATCCACTCCCTTCACCCTCTCCTGCCCCCTAACACTCTGCACCAGTCTGGAGCTTCCTCCTGAGCTCAAACTCCTTCCCAGTTTCCACACTCACTCCTGCACCCAAATCCACTGCCTCAGCCTCCATGCTTTCTCCCAGATCCCACAGCACTTCCATTCATAAGTTGAAATATGAGGCCCTTGACGACTTACCAAAATTTGTTGAGTGGCTCCCTGTGGAAAATTATTGCCCAGTCCTGGTCTACAGCCCACTTTTTGGCATTAGAGTGGAGGGAAGGTGAGAACCCAGGATGGAGACTAAGCCCTAGAGTTCTAGACATAGAGCTGTGGTGGCAAAGAAGCCTGAGAAGATAGAAAGAAACCCAGGAAAACAACAACATAGACTAGGACTTTGCAGACCTTGGCTTCTAGTTATTGTATCACTAGAACCCTACCAGTCACTGAGAAGTGGCAGAGGAGCCTTAGAGATGCCAACCTGACAGGAATGCAATAAGATGGTCAGAAGTTTTCTGTGTTGGGGGAATGTGTAAGATTGTATTGTCCCCAGCCCTAGTGAAAGAGCCCCGTCTGCTTTTTTGACATTCCAGTACAGCACAGAGTTTGCATAGAAAACTGGGATTTGAATACTAATATGGGTCAGTACTTGTCTGTGCTGGCTGTTCAAGAAGTCATATAGGATAATCCATGATACAGGTATTGGTGGGGCTCTATCCTCTTTAGACATAAACTTCATCTTGCCGACTGATGGCCGGCATGTCAGTTCTTCGCCTGCAATGTAGTTTGCTGAATAGTCCCACTGGGTATGGTAACTATTACTAGTGCATGCAAACACACTAGGGTCCTGTGCATTCTGAAGAGCTGGCTCAGATCACTGCGTCCCAGGGGATTTATATACATTAGTACCAATGGTAAGCTTGCCCATGTGCACAGCAGCAAGAACAGTTTGTGTGCTGTTGGAGGCAAAAACACATTCACTGGTCTCCTGCTTTGTGTAAATGGACAGTTTTTTATTTTTGATGATAAGTGCTAAAGATGAGTTTATAGCCATTGCTTTTGTAGCAACAGGCTTTCTCTTTGTTTCTACATGGGTGTCCTGGAGGGCGAAGATGTTTATGCTGGCTGTCTTCAGCCTTTTCTCCAGGTAGTCGCTCTTGGACCAGCCAAGAGTGGTCTTCAAAAATGGCAGATCTGGATTGAACCCCACGTTCAATCTGCCTACATTGACCCTGGGAAGATAGGGTTATGTTGTTGCTCTTTGGAATGGGAGGGCAGACATTCCATCAACAGTTCGATGACATTAATCACCGTTTTTCATTCAACAGAGAGGACCCTGTGAAGGTTATCGTCCTTCAATCCAAAAAAGGAAAATAACTATCAAACAACTCTATTCTTAATGTCATAATACAATTTATTCACTTTTTCCCCCACCAGCCCATAGGATTGCCAGGTTTCCCATTTTAAACCAAACACCAGGTTGAAAAGGGACCCTCCCCAGCCTGGTGACAATGAGTGAGTGTACAAGGGTCCGGGAGAGTGAGCAACAGAGGAAAGGGAGATTGAGTGGGGCCGAGCCGGGCAAAAATGTTCAGTTTTATTCTGTCAGAAAGTTGGTATGATACACCCTTTCCACCAGAATAGTGATAGAAATGTAGCCGTGTTAGTCTGGTGTAGCTGGAACAAAAAACAGGACTATGTAGCACTTTAAAGACTAACAAGATGGTTTATTAGGTGATGAGCTTTCGTGGGTCTGGCCCACGAAAGCTCATCACCTAATAAACCATCATGTTAGTCTTATAAAGTGCTACATAATCCTGTTTTTCCTTTCCACCAGCACATCCTCCTGGTAGTCTTTGGCATCTGTACTGAAGTTGGTTTTCAATGGAAACACCCATTCTGAGTCTCTATAAGTAATTCAATATGGATCAAGTAACCAGCTGCAGAAGTACCTGTAGTTAGATTTTTAACATAGTTCCATAGCAGAAATCAGATCGGTGTTTTTACTTTACTTTAGAAATCAGCAAGCTAAATCTATGGCTCATGTGAAGGAAATGTGAGCTCATTAGAGCCATTACAGTATGAATAATGGGGCCTCTTGTGCTGGCCAATATCGCTCTCAAATGTAAGATCTCAGAAGATTAAAGCCAAAGGCATGCATATGCTCCCATTCCCATATGAAGGAGCACAAAGATCACTTCTTTATGCTTTATCACTTAATCATGTTCATCTTTTCATGTAGCCTCGTTAGAAAAACAGGAAATTTAGGCTTCACAGAGCCCAGAAGGCTTGTTCTAGCTGGCGAATTAAAGAGGTCCTGCATTTTCCCCTGAAGTTATTTGCTTTTTAAAACCTGTTTAAAATTTTAAATTATCCTTATTTGTTTCTCTTGCCTCCCTTGCTACTCCAAGGCAGTAAAGTAACTCCACCTTCTTTTGTGTCTGTTTTTCTCTTTGCTTTACTTGCTTCCCCCTTCTTTTCTTTGTGAGAAGAATGTGAAGAATGCATCTGACAAACTTTTTACCCAGGAAAGCGTATGCCCAAGTAAATCTGTTAGTCTTTACGATGCCACAGGACTCCTGGTTGTTTTTATAGAACACGGCTACCCCTTTAAGAGTGGGCAAGTATCCTCTCAATAACTCAAAGTGATCAAAACATGTCTAGGGACTGTGTGGAAATTAAAAAGACCTAACAAAAGACTCATCCTTTTAAATGGAAGTAATGCACAGATGCTAGAGCAAAAATGCTGAGGACACTTTCTTTGAAAAATGCTGAAAGTAACAGACATTCAAATCGTTTTGAGAAGTGGAAAGAAGTTTCAGCCACTTCTGAACGCTCAGAAGAACACAAAGGACTGTTGCACAGTGTTCTCTTTTAAATCCACTACAATAATATTTAGCTTACTAGTTCCATATGCAGATATGCTCACTAACTGCATCTGCAATTTTGATTTCATTTAGATGAATGCCCTGTTATTCAAAACCCACTTTTCTGTAAATGCCATGAGATGAATTTGGAGAAAAACTCTTAAGCTGTAATTTTATCAAAATGCAGATAACTAAGTTCACGGGATGAAATCCTGGCTTTATGTAAGTCAGTGGGAGTTTTACTACTGACTGTAATGGAGTCACAGAAGGGCAGCCGTATTAGTCTGTAACTTTAGAGACTAACAAAATTATCTAATATCGTCACCACATTGGCATTCGCCTCCAAAAAAGCAACTTCTGGCTGCTAAAACTGTCCAGGGACTAACAACTCCCAGAGTGCCAGACTATGAGGTACTGGGACCATCCAGAACTGAGACATCCCAAAGGAGAAGGACCCCATGTGGTCTGGCTCTCACAGCAGCCTCCTCCCCATGACACCCCAGCCCAGGGCAGGGTCCTGCCTCTTCCCACTCACCTCATCCTACCCCAGGCCCTACTTTATCCCTTCCCCCAAACCCTGCCCCAGATCCACCCCTCCCCGCCTCTTCCTGCCCCCACCCTGCCCGCACTTCACCCCTGCTCCAACCCTCCCTGCCTCTTCCTGCCCCCACCCTGTCCCTTCTCCCAAGAAAGGGGCCCAGAGACTAGCGGGGAGCCTTGAGATGGCAGCAGGGGTTGGGCTCCCCTTCGTTGACCAGTGGCAGCAGAGGGAAGCAGAGGAACCAGGCCCCCGCCTATTCTGCCCCCCCCCCCCACTCCCTGCTGCATTGCCCCGCTTCCCACTGCAGGTGAGTGTGGGGGCGGTTCCACTCCTCCCCCAAGCCCTTTCCTCCAAGCAACATGGCTGAGAGCTAGGAGAGCGGAGCAGGCTGGGGTCAGGTCGCTTCTCTTCCCTCTGCTGCTCATGAGTGTGGGAGGGGAGCCCTGCAGCCTGACCAGGCCCCTAAATCCCTTGGACTCTGTGGCTCAGAGGAGGCAGCTCAGAGGAAGGGCTGGAACTGGCCCCCGCACTCACCAGCCATGGGAAGTGGAGCGACGCAAACTCCATCCCCCATCAGTCCAGTTCTTTAACACTCATTTCTCCATGCTGCCCCTTCCACTCGACATGCCTTCTCCAGCCTGTCCATAGAGTCACTCCCCTCTCCTCATGAAGTTCCCTCCTCGAGACACACCTGAGCCACACCACCTATGAGACATTAGCCAGCTACTCTGGGCTGGGTTGCGGAGAGTTGACACTCACCAATAACACTATTATGTTTTATTCCTCTCCACACTCATTTTCTATCCCTGTGGGATGTTATTGGATTTTTGATGTGACCCTGCAGAACACTGTTGCATCCACTGTTGTGGGCTTGGCCCACTCACTGCAAAATTTGGGGTATGTGAGGTGTCTATTGCAAGCTTGTGTTGCTGATTCTGTTTATGCAGCTCATATGTATGATTGTCTATGTGAAGTTCTGAGTCTTGGTGAAGGACTGGGACTTCAAATATTTGCTTCTGAGAGAATCAGCAGGCCTCATCCATCTCTCACCTCTTATGGAAGGGTGGATTGTCAAGTGAATAGCAGGGTATAAAAAGGGCCCAAAAGGTTCCTCCATTTTCTTTACTCCAGCTCATCATTTCAGAAGCAGCTTTTCAATGAACAAAGGACCCAGAAGAACTAATGACCCATCCTCACAAAGGATATACGCCAGAGAATTTTAAGACAGCAGTTTGTCGAACCTCCATTACAAGCCTGCACCAAGAATGTTGTAATTGGCGTATGTCATGTGGCTTCTCTAACAATTCTACTCTCCATCTTTTCTTTCTTTTGTTAATAAACCTTTCAATGGTACATGCTAAAGGGGACTGGCCCAGCGTGCTCTTTTGGGTAAGGTCTGAGGAATAAATTGACCCGGGACTGTGGCTGGTCCTTTGGGATTGGCAGAACCTGTTCACAGTTGGTAAGATTGGGTTTATAACTTCTCACCTGTGTAAGGGTTGGTGCAAGGCCCACCAGCCAACGACCTGGGAGAGAATTCTCTGCAGTAATTCAGAGCTCTTCCCAGGGAAGCCCTTTGCCAGTGGGGGATATTTGCCACCAGCAGGTGCAGATTAGCTACAGGAAATTGTGGGCAGCCTCAGGAAACCAGCCCTTCCATACATTGAGCAAGCTCAGCACTGAACTACGTGACACTGAATGCCGAGGGCTGCAGAGAAGCTTTGGGGTGTTTAGAGCCTGAGCTCCTGAAGCGTTGCTGTAGCTTCTCCCAAGGATGCTGGGTTCTTCCCAGCGGGGGCCGCATGGCAGTAGGGAGAAATCCTGGGACCGGGTCTTGGCCTTGCTTGGGCACTGGGAACAGCTGCGCTGTCGGTGTTAACTAATACCTAGGCACCTTGCAGCCCAGCTCCAGAGGTGAGGCGGATGCTTCCTAGCTGCAGAGATGCTGCTCCTACCCAGCCTGGCTGTCTTAGGGCTAGATCTTGCTCATGCCCCCCAGCATGGGGCTGATCACTGTTACTACTGCCCACGCTGAGCGCTACCAGTGAGCGCACTGAGCGCCTGCAGAATCCAACTCTGAGTGCAGACAGGCTGGAAACTGCACTGTCCAGACGGGCTCAGAGCTGAGTCCCATCTAGGCTGGTGCCCTCTGCTTTGACCTGGGGTAGCCCTGGCAGCTGCAGAGCCCAGGAAAAGAATCCTACAGCCAGTCAGGAGGAGCCACCTGCCCCCATGGGTGTTTCTGCCTGACCCCAGAGCTCAGCCAGGTCTGTGCCCTGAAGCAGGAAGGGTTCATGTCTCTCTGACATGCTAGGAGAGGTCAGAGCAGGAAGGAGCTGGGTGAAGCTGGAGGAGCATCAGAGGTGCAGGACTGGGGGATGACTCGGGGACGTGGCCCATCTTGGGTCTGGCTGCGCTGCCATTGTGCAGCGGGGGGCACCGAGCTAGCTGGCTAGTAGCAGCCACCGCAGCCCAGGGGAGCAGCCCACGTATGTGCCCAAGGCTGAGCATGACGGTGCCAGAGAGCGAGTCTGTGCTGCAGCTACCCAGCTCCAGCTCAACCTGCCCGGGGGATGGCTGCAGGGGTGGCGGTTATATCTCCTGGGCAGTGTGGAGGGGCCCAGGAGCACGTGCCCAACAAATACCCTGAGCAGGATAGGGAAGGGGTCAGCAGCTGCTGGGCCAGAGCCTGCAGGAAGCCCAGGGAGTTAATGGGGCTGTAGCAGGTACCAGTGAGGGGAGGTGGAGTGACATGGCCTCAGCCCGTTCTATTCCACTAGGTCCAGGATGTGTCACTTGGGGAGAGGGTGGGATTGTCCCCCTGCATTGCCTGTTGGAACTGCATCATGAGCTTTCATGGGCAAAGCCTACTTCGCCAGATGAGCTGAGCCAGATGTATATTTTTGTTAAGTCTCTGAGGTGCCACAGCACTACTCATTGTAATGGAGTCGGAATTTGTGTGTCTGCATGATGGAGGGAAAGTGAAATAAAGGAGAGGGCAGGTGTCAGAAGGGAAAGACACAAAACAAGTATTACTGTTGCCATCTGATCATGTCAAAACAATGTACTGACATTAATTAAGCCTCAGAATTCCTCTGAGTTATAAAAGCGACGAGGAGTCCTGTGGCACCTTATAGACTAACTGAAGTGTAGGAGCATAAGCTTTCGTGGGCAAAGACCCACTTCGTCAGATGCATCTGACGAAGTGGGTCTTTGCCCACGAAAGCTTATGCTCCTGAAAGCTTATGCTCCTACACTTCAGTTAGTCTATAAGGTGCCACAGGACTCCTCGTCGCTTTTGCAGATTCAGACTAACACAGCTACCCCTCTGATATCTGAGTTATAAGTATCTCAAGTGACTTGCTTAGCACCTGCCACACTGAAATGGGAGACTGGGCAGCCAGTTCCCCTGGTTAACCACTAGACTGTATCAAAGACGACAAGGACGAAGTTGATGTCACAGTCTCCTCAGCAAGTAGTGTCTGTTCAGAGGGTGGCAATAGAGATAGGTGAAAGGGGAGAGAGGAGAGCAGGCAATAAATTTTCCAGTTGCTGTTCTAGATCTTTACAATGCAGAATGGTGTGTATGTGCCTTCTTTTCCCAGTTACAAATTACAGTTTCTTCTTTTATTCTGTGATTTTTTAAAAAAAGACATGGGACCATGCTCTGCATGGCAAAGAGATATAGTTGAAGAATTGAATTGTTTCTACAGATAAGGATTAGTAAATTATTTAGTCTTTAGCAAAGAAAAGTGTTTAATTCCTGGGAGGATTCCAGTTTTCTCTAGCTCCATTTAAACCAAAATCCACAAAACTATACATGATTTTTCTTTCTGTGTCATGGAGTGGGAAGACTGGTCATTCATTAGAAATACTTGAATGAGAACATATTAAAATTTTTTACTAATTAATTACTGGACACCGTAGTTACGGTTGAAGGTACAATTAGACTAATTACTTTGGTTAGCCCATACATCCTATAAGTACAGAAGTGCTCATTAGAGTTTCTCTAGTTTATATTCAATAGAACGTAACAGGGTCTGTGCGTTAGCTAGAAAAGCTCTTCATAAGAGAAGCCTACTGGTTTTAAAGGGAAACTGTTATAATAATTGCTTGCTAAATAAGTTTAAGGCTTACTCCAAAGACCAATTGAAGGTCAAGATCTAACGACTGGAAGTTGAACTCAGCTAAATTCGAATGGGAAATAAGCTTCTGCTTTAACAGGTAGGGAAATTAACCCTTGGAACAAATGATCATGAACTGTGATAATTTGCTGATTGGATACATCTGTAAAAAAACAAAAAATCCAAACCACATGTTGCTGAACTAGATAATGGATTATTGGCCAAAATCCGTGGCCTGTGTTAATCAGGTGGTAAGACTAGATGATCATAATGATTCCCTCCTAGTCTTTAAATCTATGACCATGAGTAAAATCTATTGCTTTTTACATTCCAATTGTAATAGGTAGGAACTTCATGGGCACATGTACTGAACATGTGCAATATGCAAAGCCTAGCTACATCTATATATTGCTGCTCTGGTAGGTGTCTGGTGACTTCTAAACCCCAAAATGGATGCTCACAAGTTAGTTAAAGGAATATTACCCAATGTTTACACCACATAGGGCATAGGAATTGGGTAGTATAACTAGATTAGAGAAAGATTTGCAGAAAGGTTACAGGAGGGTTAGAGTTGCTATTTCTCATCTAATTCTCTGTTTGCAGCCTTTCAACTGTGTATCTTCAGTATTAAGGAGTATTGTCTAATTAAATCTTTCCTCGTGGGAATAACATCCATGTGCAATGGACAATCAGGAAGGTTTAGCAATGGCTTCTAAAGAGGCCATTTCCCTTCAGGATTACTTGCTTGGAAGTAGAGACTAATAATCAGTCTTAATTCCTGAGAACAGGCCTGCCGATGGGGGGCGGGGAAGGAGGCTGCAGTTACTCTGGGACCCAACAATTCAAAAAGGCCCAGACTCTTGGCCAACGCACATGTAGGTTGCTTCCAGAGCACCACACAACACATTCTGGGTGGTTCTAAGGGGGGGGGGCAAGCACAGACTGGGGGCTCTGCTCCTTCTGCTCAAGGCCTCACCCTTTCTAGGAGCATGGAACCAACCCCCTCTAACCTTGCCCAGGGGCCCAGCAAGACTGTTGCCCAAGATTCTATTTGTCACACACCTTGCGATAGGAGCATCTTGCTAGAGGGGAATTGGTGCTGTTACCTAAAAAGAAATCTTGTTCTCTTCTCACTCACACGCCCTTTTCTCAGTGCACCTTTTAAAGTATAATTATCTTTTGAGCCATTTAAGAAATTTAACTGCATAAGAACAAATGGAGTAAAAACAGTTTAAATATAATTGGTTACTAATGCTACATTAGTAGAACATTATGATACCAATTTCACTGTCACAGAACTCCAGGATTTCTTATTATCACCTGTAATTTCTACTTACTTTAAAGTAGCACAATATTTTAGCTAGTGTTAAAACCATACCAAACTCCTTTCTTCATTTAGGTCCTGATCTTGCACCAGTGAAGTCAGTGAGACTATGTCTACATTTGCATGACCTTGCGCAAATACTCTTTAACGCAAGAGTTCTTGCGCAAGAGTTTTTGCGTTAAAGTATTTGCGCAAGAGAGCGTCTACACTGGCATGTGCCTTTGTGCAAGAGCATCCGTGCCAGTGTAGACTCTCTCTTGTGCAAGAAAGCTCCAATAGCCATTTTAACCATTGGGCTTTCTTGAGCAAGAAATACATGTTGCCCGTCTACACTGGCCTCTTGTGCAAGAACAGTTGAGCAAGAGGGCTTATTCCTGAGTGGAAGCATCATAGTTCTTGCACAAGAAGCACTGATTTCACACATTAGAATATCAGTGTTCTTGCACAAGAACTCCCTGCCAGTGTAGACAGGCAGCATGTTTTTGCGCAAAAGTGGCTGCTTTTGCGCAAGATCGCGCCAATGTAGACACAGCCTGAGAGTTTTACCATTGTGGCTATTGGGAGCAAGAACAGAGCTTTATGATGTACTTTTTCTAAAACATGCATATCTAAGGAGAGACTGTGTTCATATGGGCATGTCCACATTTGGAAATTATTTTGAAATCACTAAATTAAAAATAACTCCTGAAATAACTATTTCAAAATAAGCTTATTCTCCCAGGAAAGCAGGAGTACAGATTTTGAAATAATCAGCCTGCCGTTTTGAAATAAGGGGCTTGGTAGTGTGGACACTCTGCTTATCATTTTGCAGTAAGGTGGGTTATATCAAAATAACTCCCTAGTGTAGATCCGGGCTGTCAAAGCAAAAGCCTTCTCTGCGTTTAGGTGGCTAACAAAAAGCTTTATTGATGAATAAGGCACAAAGTAAGCCAAACGTGACCCCAGAAGGACCGGCCCAGTAAGGCTGCTCAATACAATCAATCCTAGTATTTTATACCCTTAACCAATCAAGTCTGACGTCAGGGCATTTCATTACAGAAATCATCATTTAAACTTAAAAGAGAAAACTGTTATCAGCAAGAAGAAACAGGTATCAGGGAGTGAGAGCTCCAACTCAAAACAGTTCAATTAACGCATTCCAATAGCTCATCCTTCTGGCCTTTCTCACATCAGTGAAGGAGAGTTCAATCTCTAGTATAGGTGCAGAAGCAAGAAACTTAAATGGCTTCTGTTATACAAAATGGCTTCTAGCTAAATATGAAATGGCTTCCACAGGGCTTACACTGATGTAGATCAGGAGTGACCTCCCTAAAGCCAATAATATTCAGAATGCATGTCAGAATAACAGATCAGAGTTTGCACTGACATTTTCACGGTTTGTAAATGGTCTTCAAATCTCCATGAACAAATCAGTGGATCAAATAATATGTAATGCTTCATCCTTATCAAAACTCTTGAGTGTAAAATAGTGATGTTGTGAAAACATAACTCCCTCAAGAAGTGAAAAATTCTCAAACACTCTGCCCAGAAAGGTTTCCAAGTGAAGAGACACTGTGTCCATCATATAGTTATATAATTCTGGAAGTTGGCTAGGTAAAGGTTTAAAACTAAAAAGGACAGAACAGTATATTCATTGAGTGAAATAAAGACACTTTGTATGTGCATCATAAGTAACTTCAAAATGTAGCAGAGATGCCCTCCCTTTCCTTCCCTTTCTACTTGCTGGTGTTTTGTTTGATTTGGGGGAAGGGGAGGGGTGGGGCAACCAAAATATTATACATGTCACCAACCTAGAACTGAGATCAGTTCATTGACTAGGGGACTGAACTTATTTAATAAACTGAAAGAATTCATATAGTTTCATGTACCATTGACGATGTCTGATATTGCACTGACATTGCAAAACCATACTGTATGTTTATAATGCAGATGCTTGATGACTAGACAATTAATGTTTTGGTAATCTAATTGGCATACCTGTAGTTTCTGTCCAGCTTTGATGTTTTTTCTTCTCCCTTTACTCTTTAAGAGTATTTTTTCAATAAAATATAAATGAAGACAAGTGAGTCAGTGACCAGGGAGCTTGTGAAGAGGAGCTTGCTAACATGGAGTGTGGAGAGGGAGTTCTCCTGGTGAAGGAGGAAGCTAAAACAGGACTCTTGAGGGAAGCGGCTGTCTGTAGTGTGTGTTTGTGGGTTTCTTGCTGTTTGCTAAGTTAGTGTTTGGCTGTTTGGTTCCCTTCCGGAGTGAGTGCTGTGGCTGGCAGATGGAAGCTGTGAGCTTCTAATCAGGGTTTGAAATCTAGAAGCCTCTGCTCATTGGTTGAACCTTAATCAGGGAGAGGGGCTATCAGGCAGGGCTTTATAAAGGAGTGAGTCAGCAACCAGAGAACTTGTGAATAGGGACTGCGAACAGGGAGGTTGGAGAGGGAGGTAGGAGATACACTTGCCATTCTTTAGAAATCTTTTGCTACACTCCTGCCCTTCAAGGAGGCATTGAATAACATCTCAGACTATGTCTACACGACCGGGTTCGTGCGCAAGAACATCTTGCGCAAGGGTTCTTGTGCAAGAAGTCTTGGGCAAGAAAATGTCCACACTGCCATGTGCAAGATGTGCTTTTGCGCAAGAGCTCCCATGGCAATGTGGATACTCTCTTGCGCAAGAAAGCTCTGATGGCCATTTTAGCCACAGGGCTTTCCTGCGCAAGAAATCCCTGCCGAGTGTCCACACTGCCCTCTTGTGCAAGAACTCCTGTGAAAGAGAGCTTACACCTGATAAAAAAGATGTAGACGTAGCTACGCGGACGTAGCTCATGCGCAAGAAGCCCTCTCTTACCACGTCGTACTGTAAATTTCCTTGCGCAAGAGCAGGCGGGCAGAGTGGATGTTCTGCAGATTCTTGCGCAGGAACTCCTGTACTTGCACAAGAAAATGCGAGTGTAGACATAGCCTGAGGCAATGGTCCACCAACGCGGTACCTGCGGGCGCCATGGAGCCCGCCGGGGCATTTAGGTGCACCCGCTGAAACATCTGGGCTGGCCCCGCCCCGGCGTGTGGCACATGCGCAGGGCTGACCCGGGGCGCGTGAGTGGTCCTAGCCCCGGCCTCGGGGCACATGTGCAGTGCTGGCCTGGGGCACTTGGCTCGTGGGCGGCTCCGGGCATGCGGCCCGCGGTGCGTTGCCGGCCCCTGCCTCGGGTGCGTGGCACATGCGCAGTGTCGACCCCGGGCCCATGGCTCGTGGGTGGCCCCGCCCCCGGAAGCACGGTGTGTGAGCGGCCCTGCCCCCGGATGCCCGGCACGTGAGCGGCTCCGCCCCCAGGCGCCCGGCAGCCACGCAACATTGGGGACCACTGGTCTGAGGGATCACTCAGAAGGAAGGAAGGTATGGATAGTGAGGTCTGCTGTTGTTACCTACACAGCATGTGCCATGTTTGTCTTCCTCCTGGAAGAAAGAAAGGATTTCATCTGTACTAAGTGCAAGCTGGTAGCCAAATTGGAAACAAAATTAGAGGACTTGAGGCCCAAGTATTGACCCTACATTCCATCAAAGAGGATGAAGACTTCCTCGATAGAAGGCAGTGCTTAATCCTGAAGACACAGCAGACTGAAGAGCCAAGCAAGGCAGTACTGGACAAGGAAGAAAATAGGCAGCATGTAACCTCTAGAAGAAGAAGAAGGCCAACTCAAGTATCCTCCATTCATGTAGAGGTAAGTAACTGCTTTCAGGCTCTCTCCATAGGCACTGTGGTGGAGAATGCTGTGGCAAGGACCTCTCAAGGAAGAAATCAGAAGGGAACACCATCTACTGGAAGGCATGGGATAGGTAGTCCTAGGGATGGGGGATCCACGGCCACCACCCCCAAAATAAGAAGATAGGTGGTGGTGGTCAGGGACTCCCTTCTAAGAGGGATAAGTCATCCATCTGCAGTCCAGACCTGCAATCTCGAGAAATGTGCTGCTTACCAGGAGCTCACATTCAGGATGTGACCAAGAGTCTTCTGAAAGTGATTAAACTTTAGGATTACTACCCCTTCCTTCTTCTCCATGTAGGAACTAACAATATGGCCAAGAATGACCTTATGCTGGTCACAGCAGATTATGTAGCACTGGGAAGAAGGATCGAGGAATTTGAAGCGCAAATGGTGTTCTTGTCCATCCTTCCAGTTGAAGGAAAAGGTCCGAGTAGGGATCGTCAAACTGCAGAAGTAAATGCGTGGTTGTGCAGGTGGTGTTGGAGACAGGGCTTTGGTTTCTTCGACCATGGGACTCTGTTCCAGGCACAAGGATTGTTAGGAAGAGATGGGATCCACCTAACCAAGAGAGAAAAGAGCATGTTCGTGGGCAGGCTTGCAAACCTAGTGAGGAGGGCTTTAAACTAGGTTTGTTGGGGGACAGTGACCAAAGCCCTGAGGTAAGTGAGGAAGTCGGACACCGGGAAGAATCACAAGGAGGAACGAGCAACAAAAGAGGACCCTGACTCAAATGGAGAAGGAAGGGCAATCAAGTGGCTAAGGTGTTTGTACACAAATGCAAGAAGCCTGGGAAACAAACAGGAATAATTAGAAGCCCTGGCCCAATCAAAGAACTAGGATTTTATTGAAATAATGGAGACTTGGTGGGATAATGCGCATGACTAGAGCACTATCTTGGAAGGGTATAAACTGTTCAGGAAGAACAGGTGGGGGAGAAACGGAGGAGGAGTTTCATTGTATGTAAGAGAGCAGTATGATTGCTTGGAGCTCCAGTATTTAGTGGGAGAAAAGACTGTTGAGAGTCTATGGGTTAAGTTTAGAGGTGGAAGCAACAGAGGTGATGTTGTGATTGGTGTCTCCTATATACCATCAGATCAGGTGGATGAGGTAGACGAGGCTTTCATCAGACAACTGAGAAAAGCATCCAGATCGCAGGCCCTGGTTCTCATGGGGGACTTTAATCACCCTGACATCTGTTCGGAGACTAATACAGCAGTACACAGACAATCCAGGAAGTTTTTGGAAAATGTTGGGGATAACTTCTTGGTACAAATGCTGAAGGAACCGACCAGGGGCCATGCACAACTTGATCTGCAGCTCAGAAACAGGGAGGAAACTAGTAGGGGAAGAAGAGTGGGTGATAACCTGGGAAGCAGTGATCATGAGATGATCGATTTCAGGATCCTGACCAAAGGAAGAAAGGAGAGTAGAAAAATACACACCCTGGACTTCAGAAAAGCAGACTTTGACTCTCTCAGACAACTGATGGGCAGGATTCCCTGGGATGCTTACAAGAAGGGGAAAGGAGTCCAGGAGAGGTGACAGTAATTTAAAGAAGCCTTATTAAAGGCACAGGAAGAAACCATCCCACTGCGCAGCAAATATGGTAGGTGACAAGATTGGCTCATCAGGGACATCCGTGGTGAGCTTAAACACAAAAAGGAAGCTTACAAGAAGTGGAAACTTGGACGGATGACTAGGGAGGAGTATAAATATATTGCTCGAGAATGCAGGGGAGTTACCAGGAAGGCAAAAGCGCAATTGGAATTGCAGCTAGCAAGGGATGAAAAGGGTAACAAGAAAGGTTTCTACACACATGTTAGCAATAAGAGGGTGACCAGAGAGGGTGTGGGGTTCTTACTGGATGAGGGAGGTAACCTAGTGACAGATGAGGTGGGGAAAGCTGAAGTACTCCATGCTTTCTTTGCCTCTGTCTTCACAGACAAGGTCAGCTCCCAGACAAATGCATTAGGTAACACAGTATGGGAAGGAGGTGGACAGCCCTTGGTGGGGAAAGAACAAGTTAGGAACTATTTAGAAAAGCTAGACATACACAAATCCATGGGTCTGGATTTAATGCATCCGAAGGTACTGAGGGAGTTGGCAAATGTCATTGCAGAGTCTTTGACCATTATCTTTGAAAACTCAGATGATTGGAAAAAGGCAAATGTAGTGCCCATCTTTAAAAAGGGGAAGAAGGAACTACAAACCAGTCAGACTTACCTTAGGCCCCAGAAAAATCATGGAGGGGATCCTCAAGGAATCCATTTTGAAGCACTTGGAAGAGGGGAAAGTGATCAGGAATAGTCAGCATGGATTCACAAAGGGCAAGTCGTGCCTGACCAATCTGATTAACTTCTATGATGAGGTAACTGGCCCTGTGGACATGGGGAAGTCAGTGGATGTGATATACCTTGACTTTAGCAAAGCTTTTGATATGGTCTCCCACAATATCCTTGCCAGCAAGTTAAGGGAATATGGACTGGATAAATGGACTGTAAGATGGATAGAAAGCTGGCAAGACTGTTGGGCCCAACAGGTAGTGATCAATGGTTTGATGTCAGGTTGGTAGTCGGTATCTAGCGGAATGCCCCAAGGATTTGTTCTAGGACCGGTTTTGTTCAACATCTTTATTAATGACCTGGATGAGGGGATGGATTGCACCCTCAGCAAGTTCGCAGATGACACTAAGCTAGGGGGAGGGCAGGGACAGGGTCCAGAGTGACCTGGACAGATAAGAGGATTAGGCCAAAAGACATCTGATGAGGTTCAACAAGGACAAATGTAGAGTCCTTCACTTCGGATGGAAGAATCCCAAGTATTGTTATAGGCTGGAGACCTACTAGCTAAGTAGCAGTTCTGTAGAAAAGGACCCGGGGATTACAGAGGATGAGAAGCTAGATATGAGTAAACATTGTGCCCTTGTAGCCAAGGCTAATGGCATATTATGGTGCATTAGGATGAGCATTGTGAGCAGATCCATAGAAGTGATTATTCCCCTTTATTCAGCTCTGGTGAGGCCACATCTGGAAGATTGTGCCCAGTTCTGGGCCCTCCACTATAGAAAGGATGTGGAAACATTTTAGAGGATCCAGCAGAGGGTGACCAAAATGATTAGGAGTGCATGACCTATGACGAGAGACTGAGGGATTTGGGTTTGTTTAGTCTGCAGAAGAGAAGAGAGAGGGGGGATTTGATAGCAGCCTTCAGCTTCCTGAAGGGAGGTTCCAAAGAGGCTGGAGAAAGGCTGTGGTGTCCAACACGCTAGCTACTAGCCACATGTGGCTATTTGGCTATAGCAGTAGCCACTATGTGGAGTGGCTACTGCTTCAGAACTGGTTCAGAACCCACAGCCCCTCACAAAGCCAGCCCCCCAATGCCCTTCCTGTACCCCCAAGTCCCAGCCCTGAGCCCCTTCCTCCTTTAAGACACTACTGCAACCCCTGGGTCCTGCTTGGCTGCTGGCCCTGTGCCCCGCTTGGCCATGGTGTTCTGACCCACTACTGGCTCCATGCTTGGGGGCTTTGCTGCTGGACCCCGCATGGGGTGTCCTTCCCAGCTGTTCGGGTCCTGGCTGCCAGCCCTCACTCAAGGGGGCAGTAAGGAGCATGAACAGGGATGTTGGGAAGGTGTATTTTAGCACCGCCCATTCGAAAACTGTACCGGTCCACGGGCTTTCTGTTGACTTTAAACATATCAAAGCATATGCCTATGTCAGTAGGACTTAACATCAAGACAGCTCATTTCAGTTGGCTATCTTGATGTAAAACCTCTTTTATTGCACTTTGTAGCTTGAAAATGTCAGGGGAGTTGTCCCTGAACTTTGAGGATTATAAATAAATAATTCTCCAAAGGAGGAAAAGGGTCAGGGTCAGGTCAAATTGATTTGAGTCATCACACTAACCAAATCCAAGAATGATGCAAGGAGAGTTGACAGACGGGACCAGAAAAGCCTGAAACACGGGTAACCACTTTACTGAGACATGAATGGGAAAGAGACAAACAGTTCAGCTGACCACAAGTTACTGCTTACCACAGTATCCTGTCTGGAAGAAAAACAGTCAGAAATAGACTTTGACATACTCACACCCTTAAACATGTTCCTAGAAGCATCTAATACTCACACCTATCTTGTCTCACTAAGGGTATGTCTACACTACAGAGTTAGTTCGAACTAACGTCCGTTAGTTCGAACTAACTTTCATAGGCGCTACACTAGCGCTCCGCTAGTTCAAACTTAATTCGAACTAGAGGAGCGCTTAGTTCGAACTAGGAAAACCTCATTGTACGAGGATTAAGCCTAGTTCGAACTAGCTAGTTCGAATTAAGGGGAGTGTAGCCCCTAAATTCGAACTAGTGGGAGGATAGCCCTCCCCAGGTTTCCCTGGTGGCCACTCTGGCCAACACCAGGGAAACTCGTCTGCCCCCCTCCCGGACCCGGACCCCTTAAAGGGGCACGGGCTGGCTACGGTGCCCGTGCCAGGTGCAAGCCTGCCAGCACCCAGCCAGCAAACCCTGCACGTGGCACGGCTCGAGTCATCCACCCGATGCCCCCCAGCCCTCCCCCTTTTCCCGGGACCAGGCTGGCGGCTCCCGGGAGCTTGCCCGGGACCACAAGAGGCGGGCACCCACCTCGGCTAGTGCGGACATCGTGGACCTCGTCCACGATCTCCGCACTAGGCACAGGAAAGTGGCCATCTAGGGCAGGATAGCTGCCAGCCTGGCCACCCAGGAGCAGGTGTGCATGAAAATCAAGGGGGTCCACTGAGACCCCCGACCCTGAGCCCTGAGCTTACAATGGCCATCCTGGGTTAGACCAAAGGTCCATCTAGCCCAGTAGCCTGTCTGCGGACAGTGGCCACCCCTCGGGATCCTGGAGGGGATGGACCGAAGACAGTGACCAAGCCATTTGTCTCGTGCCATCCCTCTCCAGCCTTCCACAAACCTTGGGCAGGGACACCACTCCTACCTCCTGGCTAATAGCACTCCATGGACCCAACCTCCATGACTTGATCTCACATCCCTTTAAACTCTGTTCTAGTTCTAGCCTTCACAGCCTCCTGCAGCAAGGAGTTCCACAGGTTGACTCTTTGCTTTGTGAAGAAGAACTGTTACTAGTTTGAAGCCTGCTACCCATTCCTTTCCTTTGGTGTCCTCTAGTCCTTCTATTATGGGAACTAATGAAGAACTTTTCTGTATGCACCCTCTCCACCCAACTCCTGCTTTTAGAGACCTCTATCCTGTCCCCAGTCCATCTCCTCTTTTCTAAGCTGAAAAGTCCCAGTCTCTTTAGCCTCTCTTCATATGGGACCTGTTCCCAACCCCTGATCATTGTAGTTGCCCTCCCCTCTCCCAGCCTCTCTCTTCCCCTCTCCCACCTCCTTTTCCCAGTCTCCCCCAGTTTTGTTCAGTAAAGACAGATTCCATTTTTGAACACAATTGTCCTTTATTTTGTACATCAGGAAAAGGGGCTAGGGAATGGTAAGTGGAAGGAGGTGAGGGAGGAATGGGGTACGAGCCCCCGATGGGGAGGACTGGGCTGGCTCTGCGGGCTTCTGGGGGTGGAAGCTCTCCTGCAGCCCCCCAATTGTCCGCTCTCCTCAGATGGCAGCCTGCGGCAAGTGCAGCCGGTCTGATGGCCGAGTGCTGTGATGTGCCCAGTGTGGGCACTCCGGGCACTCGAAGCCAGGACTGGTTTGCACGCAGGGCGCCCTGAGAACTGTCTGTCTGGGGTGGGGGTCGGGTCCCTTTAAGCGCAGCCCTCGGCTAGCCTGAGACAGCATCTCCACGCTCTAAGTCCTCCTCTGATGCCCTGCCGGCACTGCTTCCGGCCATCCTTAAAACCGGTTCAGGGTCCACTTAATGTGGACGTGCTAGTTCGAATTAGCAAAACGCTAATTCGAACTAGATTTTAGTTCTAGACGTGTTAGTTCGAATTAGCTTAGTTCAAATTAACTAATTCGAACTAAGTTAGTTCAAATTAGCACTGTAGTGTAGACATACCCTAAGATATATTATTAGCTCTGAAACTGCTGCAGTTTGGCTCCTGTTTGAGAGTAGTCTCCCTGGGTACGTCTACACTTTCAGCTTAGAAAAGAGGAGACGGAACAGGATAGAGGTCTATAAAAGCAGGAGTTGGGTGGAGATGGTGCATACAGAAAAGTTCTTCATTAGTTCCCATAAAGAAGGATTAGAGGACACCAAAGGAAAGGAATGGGTAGCAGGCTTCAAACTAGTAACAGAAAGTTCTTCTTCACAAAGCAAAGAGTCAACCTGTGGAACTCCTTGCTGCAGGAGGCTGTGAAGGCTAGAACTAGAACAGAGTTTAAAGGGATGTGAGATCAAGTCATGGAGGTTGGGTCCATGGAGTGGTATTAGCCAGGGGGTAGGAGTGGTGTCCCTGCCCAAAGTTTGTGGAAGGCTGGAGATAGATGGCACGAGACAAATGGCTTGGTCACTGTCTTCGGTCCATCCCCTCCAGGGTCAGCAGACAGGCTATTGGGCTAGATGGACCTTTGGTCTAACCCAGGACGGCCATTGTAAGCTCAGGGCTCAGGGTCGGGGGTCTCAGTGGACCCCCTTGATTCTCTTGCACACCTGCTCCTGGGTGGCCAGGCTGGCAGCTATCCTGCTCAAGCCGGCCACTTTCCTGTGCCTAGTGCGGAGGTCGTGGATGAGGTCCACGATGTCCGCACTAGCCCAGGTGGGTGCCCGCCTCTTGTGGTCCCGGGCAAGCTCCCGGGAGCCGCCAGCCTGGTCCTGGGAAGAGGGGGACAGCTGGGGGGCATCGGGTGGGTGGCTTGATCCATGCCAGGTGCAGGGTCTGCTGGCTGGGTGCTGGCAGGCTTGCACCTGGTACGGGCACCGTAGCCAGCCCGTGCCCCTTTAAGGGGGCCGGGGCTGGGAGGGGGGCAGATGAGTTTCCCTGGTGTTGGCCAGAGTGGCCACCAGGGAAACCTGGGGAGGGCTAGCCTCCCACTAGTTTGAGTTAAGAGGCTACACACTCCTTAATTAGAACTAGCTAGTTCTAACTAGGCTTAATCCTCATGGAATGAGGATTACCTAGTTCGAACTAAGCACTCCGTTAGTTCGAACTAACTTTGTAGTGTAGACATACCCCCTGTAGGTTGATGTTAGTATTCAGTTACTTTTATACCCATAAAAAGTAATTTTTAGCTGCAATTAATATAATATATTAGTTCATCTGACTAGTTTTCTGGGTAACAGTACTGTACTTAACTGTAGTTATAGCTAATCACTTATGGCACCTTTTTAAACAGTTCTGAAATGTGGCGAGGCTGAGGTTATTGTCTCAGGATATGTAGTACACTTGAACTTCATTAATCTAGCAACCTTGGAAACAGGATATACTGGATTGAAAAATTTTTCAGACCATGGGAGGCACATGGGTGGGGTCTGGGTGGGAGGGAGGTGCCTGGAAGGAGTAGGACACTTACCTGGTGTCCAGCAACTGGAGGCACACATGGCTCCCTGCCTCCCCCCCTCGCCATTCCCAGGCCGACCCCTCAATGCTATAGGAGCAGCGTGGGAAAAGCCTCTGGAGAAACATTTCTCTGGGCTGCCCAGCTGGAGGAGAGGAGGAGCAGCAGCACATGAAACCACTTCCTCTGTCCCCTGCCAGGGTCTGAACCATAGGTGTTCCCAAATAAGAGACACCTGCAGGCCTGCACACAGGAAATTGTGGGATATGTGGGGGGGGGGGAGGGGTGCTTTTTTTGTAAATGAGCACTGCAATTTTTTTTTAAATAAAAAGAAGTTCAAAATAGTCAACAATGAGCGCACATAAAAGAGGTTAATGAAAATTTTGAGTGGAAACAGTGATTGGTAAAATGATTGTTATACCATATTAAAAAAATATACAGCAATAAAGCTTTTATAGAAATTACCTTCTGGGATCATGATGGGCAGTGTAGCTGCTATGGCCCTCCACTACCTCGGCCACCTGCCTGCTGCTGCTCTACCTGCTCTGCGAGGCCAGCGCCAGGTGAGTGAGGCCAGGCCGGGGCTGCTTCTCATGGGTGGGAGGGGCACTATTCCCTGGCCCTGCCGTACTGCCACTAGCCCTTCCCACCCATCCCCCACACAACACAGCTCTCTCCCACCCCCTAACTCAGTGGTTCTCAAACGTTTTGGACTGTAGCCCACCTGGCTCCATACAAACCTGATGCTGATGGAAACAGCAGCTGCGGACCACCAGATGCTGATGGAAACTGTCTTCGGGTCCCAGGGACTGCCTCCCATGGCTGGATTCTGGCCAATGGGAGCAGCAGGGAAAGCTTCCAGGAAGCACATCTGTGTGTTGCTGTACTCCCAGCCGGAGACGGGGAGTGCTTCTTCCCCACAAGATGGATTGTGCAGTGATGCTCAGGCCTTTCTCTCCTTCCCCCACCCCATCAGGAAGCTGGCACTGGGGCTCCAACTTGGTGGGGTGGGAAGGCCAGGCTGAAGCACCAGCGCACTATGGGGGAATGAGAGGGGCTGAGCTTGAGCTGTGGACCACTTGGAAATCAGCCAGAGAGCCCCCTCTTGCTTACTTGGGAGGACCCTGTGGGGGTGCATTTGCACCCTTTGCACACACCCCCTGCCCCATGGGAACAGTTCTGAGGGGGTGGGGAAAGGAATTATAAATGGGAGGTGTCACAGGGTGGGACTCACTGCTGCATGCCTCCTGCTGGTAGGTCCAGGGAATCAGTTTAGTCATCAGCAGGGCACCTCCTGGCTGGAGTCTTCCCCATCCATGCTCATGTTCCAGGCCCATGTCACTTCCAACTCACGTGGTCCTCTTTGAGGCACTGCCATCCAGCAGTATCCAGTATAGTGGTCTCTTGCCTCCCTTCCAGGGATTTATCAGAAGTCTCCAGTTTCCTCTGCCACTCTGTGGTGAACTGTAGCCTCAAAGCCTCTGCCTCAGAGGCAAGCCACAGTCTGTACAGGTCACTATACTTGGTAGCAAGGTATGGTAAGGGGAAAGAGGGGAGCCAGGTCTGCCCATTACACTGGATCCCAGCTCAGGGACCCTCTGGTAGCAGCCTTGTCCTGCCCTCATTTACTCCCCTTTATTGCCTCTTGTTCCTTCAGCCACTTCCCTGATGATCCTTCACCTCCTCTTAGCCCTTATATCAAGACCAGCAGCCTGAGAAATATCAAGCTGGAGCTTCCCTTGCTCGGCTCCCTTGAGCCTGCCCAGCACTGCTCTAAAATGCTTCTCTAGAAACTGGCTCTGCATCCTCCTTGGTCAGGACCCAATCATTCACTCGCTACTGAGCAGCTTCTTATATACAGGGCTGCCCTCAACTGGAGGAACACAAACAGAAAATGGTGGTGGTGGTGAGTAAAGGAAACCACCAAAGAAGGGTGTGAATGCAGGGAGGAGGTGCAGCAGGCAGTTTTGGGAAAAGGGGTTCTGCCCACTGCTCTGGGACCAGATGTAGGTGTGAAGGGTGCAGGGAATGGGGAGGGATGAAAACAAAATGGGAGTGGTGGATCACAAGCCCTGGGAATGAGGAGCTGCAATGGGCAAGTGGGACAGGTGAGGACAGTGAAGGCAGAGAACACCCAGTAAGGGGGCTTGACAGGACAGGTAACAAAGTAGCAAGAGGAGGGGGGCTGGACAGGGTGAGAAAGGCAGGCAACAAACACTAAAGTGAAAACCCATGTGGGGCAGTGGGTGGGGAACAATCAGTAAAGTGGGAAGCAGAGAAGGCAGGTCACAAATTGAAAGGCAGTGAGCTGCGAAGTGAGGCAAACCATGTAAGATGGGGTGAGTGAACCACAAGGAGGATGCTATTGGGGGATGAAGTGAAATGTGGGAAGCAGAAAATTGCAAAGGGGGGAAGGGGTAGTACAGGGGATGCTGTGGGGGAGGCAAGGTGAGGGTGAGGGGCTGGCTTAGCTATCTCAGGGGAATGCTATCTCAGGGGAAAGGAGAAGTCCAAAATGGCCAGGGGATCTCTGTGTGATGTGCTTCTGTGGTTGCCCAGGATGGCTCCAGGCTCTCCTGCTGCTACTAGAAAGCTTGGGAACAGCCTTGGCCACAGGGAATGAGGAGGACCCTTGGGACAGATAATTTTTCCCTCCAAGTAACTGGAGTGGGCAAAGACTGAGCTATCTTTTTCTTTGTCAGCTGCTCAAGCGCTGAGGGACAACCTTGGAGAGTTCATTGTCTGAGGAGGAATTGAGCTCCAGAGTATTCCGCCTCAGAGCTGGTGTCTGTGCCTCCCTTGGCTGCAGTGTAATAACAATAAATATCTATGTACTCAGCAGCGTCCTCTCAGAGGCTATGTCTAGACTGCAGGCTTCTTTCGAAAGAGGCTCTTTCGAAAGCATCTTTCGAAAGAGCCTCTTTCGAAAGATCGCGTCTAGACTGCAGGCGGATCTTTCGAAAGAGAAATCCGCTTTTTCGAAAGAGCACCCAGCGAGTCTGGATGCTCTCTTTCGAAGACGGCCTCTTTACATTGAAGAACGCCTTCCTTCGAAAGAGGAACTTCCTCGTGAAACGAGGTTTACCGCCATCGAAAGAAAAGCCGCGTTCTTTCGAAATAATTTCGAAAGAACGCGGCTTGAGTCTGGATGCAGGGGAAGTTTTTTCGGGAAAAGGCTACTTTTCCCGAAAAAACCCCTGAGTCTGGACACGAGATGTCAGCATTCACATAACAAGATACTACCAGAGGCTGAATAGCATCTTGGTTAGTTAGTTTTGGGGACCAAGTGCTATGGCAACCATTTTTATGCTATTTGGAATGTCTACCTACTCACAAAAAGCTGCTTTAAGCTATTCTGCTTGGAAGGACTCGTTGCTGAAATGACAACCTAGGTTTCTGCAAGTCACTGAGTCAGAGCCTGAGAAATAACCCAGCAGTCCTCTACTTCCTTAGGCTGAGTTAATCAATCTCACACCCACTTACCATCAAAATAAGTGCACCATCCCACACACACTTTCACAACACTTCTGAATATAGACCACTGGAGGCTGAGGGCTTGTTGACACTTAAAACACGGCAGGTGCACTGCTGTAGAGCTTTAGTGAAGATACTATCAGTGAAAGTAGAAGCTGGAAGATACTATCAGGAGTGAAAGTGAAAGCAGGAGTGAAAGTAGCCCCCTCCCTGAGCCAGCATCCCCTTTTTCACCTTCTCCTGCACCCAAATGACCCCCCAGAGCTTGCACCTCTCACCTCTTCCCACACCCAAATCCCTCATTCCCACCCCAGAGACCACATCTCCTATCGCAACCCAGTGAGAATGAGTAAGAGTTGGGGACAGCAAGTAATGGAATGGAGAGGGTGGGATCTTGGGGAAGGGCAGGGGTAGATCTTGGCTTGCCCTGACATTTAAAAAGTGGTCTTGGGTGTTAAAAGGTTGGAGACTATTGGTTAAAGGCAAACATTCCTTTATAAACAAGACCGTTTTAAATAACACTGGGGTGGAACTACCAACACGCTGATGTCAGAGTAAAGAGTAAGTTCCAGATAAACAGCTGTTAAACAGAACGGATGGTGACTGATTAAGAACTGACACAGCAAAATGTATGGACCTGAAAGGGAGAAAAGTCCTATAAAAATGGGGTATCTTTCATGAATCTCTGGGTCTTGTCTTTTAAAGAGTGGAGCATCAGTCCAGACCGAGAGAAGCCCCCAGGCCTCTCCCTCACATTTAACTCAGCTGGCCAGTGAGTTAATATAAGCAAGTAAGGTAACAATATCTACCAATATAAAGTACTGTAACCTCATGAACTGTGGATCAATTTTTTGTTAATATTTTATGAATGGAATTTGTAAATGAAACTGTGTTAACCACTTTTAAATGAATTTATTAGTAACCTGATAAGTGCTGCTTTTGAAGAATCTGTTATTGTAACATTTGTATTTATACTGTAACTAAAAAGCCATGATCAGTTGTTAATACATTGTAGCTAAAGTGACTCCATATTGTAACTGAAGCCCCATTTTAAACTTGGTGATGCCTTGACTCTGTTTAAAGTTAGCCTGTTTAAAGTGTGTCTGTAATCTCATTTAAAAGTGTGAATGTGGGTGTGTGTATAATGATGCCATCCTTTTTCAATGACCAGCTGTCAGCACCACCTTGATGGTTGAAGAACAATATGAGTAAGCCTTGCGAAAGAACCTCCCAAAGAAAGAAAGACAAAAGCCTCATCAAGAAAATGAGATCAAAGTTCCATCTGTGGTTAATAGATGACTCATGGCCATACTGTGCCCTGGGGCAGTGGGACAGCCCAAGCTCTATGGACTAAAACATATAAAAAGATGGGTGTAAAACCATAGAATCGAGTCTTTCGATTCTGTGATCATCCTCCAGGAGCATTGGTGCACATGGACGTGATCCAGCTCCTCTCCTCATATCCAGACCACCTGGACACTGCATTAGAATGAGCAGCTGAGGCTGGTAATTATATCCCATCCACAGAAATGTGTGCATGAATGTTTATATGTCTAGTGCCATGGTCACCAACTGGTAGATCATGATCTACCAGTTGATTGCAGGGGCTCTGTGAGTAGATCTTCAGCTCCCTTTGAACTGTGTGCCTGTGCACAACTAATTTTAAATTGGCACTCTTTGTGGAGCAGCTACTCACAGAGTAGCAAAACAGGTGAGTAGCTGTGGTGGCGTGGTGGGATCTGCTGGGTTGGGAGGGCTGAAACACCCTAGCCAACTGGCTGTGGCTTTCAGCTGGAGGAGGCTGCGCAGCGCTCCAGCTGATCGGGCGGCTTTCCTTCTGCTCCAGCCCATGTGGACTGTGGTGCACCCTGGCTGAGCGCCATGGCCAGCTGGCTGGGCAGCCACTCCTCTTTGCCCCCACCCAGCTGCCCTGAGCTCAGCCCAGGGAGGCTGCACCTCAATCCAGCTGGGCTGGAGCAAAGAGGAAGGGCGTCCCGATCAGTGCCCCTCAAAGGAGACCCCCCCCCCCGCATGGGCTTCATTTCTCACTCCCTCCCTGCAGGATTTTCCAGCACCACTTCCCTCATCTCCCTACAATCCTGCCCTTCCCCTACTTGCTCCCAACGGTCCAGCCCCAGTCCCCCACAATTCTGCCCTCCCCACACTTGCTCCCAATGGTTCAGCCCCTCCAGACCAGCCCGTGCCCAATGATCCAGCCCCTTCAATCCTGCCCTGCCCCCCAACGGTCCAGGCCCCCCAATCCTGCACTATCCCCCACTTGTCCAACCCCCCCAGACCAGCCCCCCGCATTCATTCCCTCCGCCCCTCCCCCACTCTCACCTCCGGGTCCCTGATGCACCTCTTTCTGGACATTTTTTCAAAGTGGCAGCTAACCGGTAACACCAGCTCTGCCTAGAGCAAGACCCAGCAGCAACCCGCCCACCCATTGGTTGGCCACCGGGCCACAAGCCAGTCGCACTATTGAAGAGGGGCCTCCATATGCTTCCAGTAATGGTGGGGAAGCTGCTTCTTCCTGCACTGCCAAGCTCTGTGCAGCCCTGGGGAGAGGTGTTGGTCTCTCATCTCTTTCCTCCCACAGTATCTTAAAACCTTCTTGTGGAGGAAAGGTTATCCCTCAGAAAGTTTGGTTGCGGTAGGTCTTATAGTGTCCAAGTTATTAGAGCACAAACTTACAAACATTCTCCTTTATATATTAGATGAAGCCTGGCCAACAAACCCCCAATTGGGGCCAAGCCCCTATCTGGCCACAGCATTATAACACTCCTGCACCCCCCCCCCAGACCTAAGCCTATCATACACTGGACCCCCCTGCCCTGAGCCCCTCACATACCTCAACCCAAATTCCTGCATCCTCATATCCACAAACCTGTGGCTTGCTTAGTACCTCAACCCTCCATCTGACCCCAACATTCCCCAGCCTGGATCCCCCTCCCCAAGCCAGCGTCCCCTTCTTCACCTCCTCCTGCATCCACATTGCCTCCCAGAGCTTGCACCTCTCACCCCTTCCCACACCCAAATCCATCATTCCTACCCCAGAGCCCACACATCCTGTCTCAACCCAGTGAGGGTACGGCTAGAATGCCAGGAGTTTTTCCAGGATTCCAGAGCTATCCTGGAAAAACTCTTCTGCATCTAGGGATGCATTTGTTCTTCTGTTTTTTTTGTGAAAGAGCAAACATGCTCTTTTAGTAACCCCTATATTCCTTGTCCCACGAAGAATAAGGGGGCTTCCAAAAGAAGGGGTTTTTCTGACAGTTGGTCCAGTCTACACAGGCCAAATGTTGGGAAAACCTCTTCCTACAGAAGAATCGGAAAAAAAGTGGCAGTGTAGAGTGTATAAGGGCTGGAGATAGCAAGTGATGGAGAGGAGAATAGAGAGGGTGGG
Source organism: Pelodiscus sinensis (assembly GCF_049634645.1). Lineage (NCBI taxonomy): Eukaryota > Metazoa > Chordata > Testudines > Trionychidae > Pelodiscus > Pelodiscus sinensis. The sequence goes on along the minus strand of NC_134716.1, from coordinate 46,637,842 downwards.
GCTTCAAGGAAGGGGTGGGGTCTTGGGGGAAGAATGGGGCTGTAGATCTTGGCTTGTTCTGAGATTTAAAAAGTGATCTTGGGTGTAAAAAGGTTGGAGACCACTGGTCTAGTGGATAGTTTTAGTAGCTAAGGACAACACATGAATTCTGCATTCACAATAAACACTACTTATCCCTGCCCAACAAGATTCTGCTAGTTCTATTTCTCTGAGTGTAACAAGTGGGGGCACAGAGTTTTGAAGACAGGCAGAGCAGAGCTCCCAGCATGATCAGTCAAAAGAAGATGAAAGTCCCTATGAAAATGATGCAGAACTTAGATCCAGGCATCAGGACACTTTACTTAAGCATGGTAGGAGTTTTTTGTAGGGAAGCAACAATAGCTCAAGGGGGAACACTGGATGGCTGTGTCTACACTGGCCCTTTCTTCGGAATAGGCATGCTAATTTAGAACTTTGGAATAGGGAAATGCACGGGGGATTTAAATCTCCCCCGCGGGATTTAAATAAACTTTTTTTCCGGCTTGGGGAAAAGCCGGAAAAGAGCGTCCAGACTGGCGCGATCCTCCGGAATAAAGCCCTATTCAAGTAGGAATAAGAGATCCTCCGGAATAGGGCTTTATTCCGGAGGATTGCGCCAGTCTGGACGCTCTTTTCCGGCTTTTCCCCAAGCCGGAAAAAAAGTGTTTATTTAAATCCCGCGGGGGATATTTAAATCCCCCGCGCATTTCCCTATTCCAAAGTTCTAAATTAGCATGGCTATTCCGAAGAAGGGGCCAGCGTAGACGTAGCCGATTTGTTTATGGATAAAGGGAGTATTCTAAAGGTTTTTTTTGTTTAGACTAGACAACAGGAACTGATCATTCCTGGCTATGGGCAATATTCCTTTGAGGGACCGCGTAATACAATTAGGCAGTTGTGTAGCTGCCCCTTTTGTTCCTAACGATGCCAATAAGCAGGTCTAATTTCTATACCACTTCTGACATAGGGTCTGAATATTGCTAATATGGTAAAACATTTCCAACTTTTTCCTCTACAGTGACAATTTGTTGGAAAAAATTCTATGATGTGGAGTTATCGTGCCAGCAATTTTTCAGCAGAACTCCCTCTTCTCCCCTCCCCCAGCTAATGTCAACCACTGTGGAATTTTGACTGAAAACTTATGGTATAAAACTGCCCACTGAGATTTTAAAAGGAGGAACAGTTTAATACAGAGAAGCAGATGAGTAAAACAACTTTCCTTTTTATGAATGCGACGAGGAGTCCCGTGGCACCTTACAGATTAACAGATGTATTGGAGCACAAGCTTTTGTGGGCAAAGACCCACTTTGTCAGATGCATGTAGTGGAAATGTCCCTTTTTATGAATGAAATTGAAAACAAAATGCCTAAGAACTTTAAACAACTCCTCTGCACACAGCAAACGTGATTTTTTCCTTATTACTATAAGCTGTTTAAACATTTCATATTTGGTCCCTCCAATGCAAGGTCCAGTTTCAAAATTCTGTTCTTAGCTTCCTGCCGTATAAATTCAGTGTCACTCCATAGCAGTCACTAGACTTGTTCTTCATGTATACCAGTTTAATTGTAAGCAGAGTCTGGCCATAAAGTCTAATAATATAATCCTAGTTACAGTTTCTGTCTTCATTCCCACGGTTACAAAATATTTAACTGTTTTTCTTTAACAAGAAGATCGTACTTGACAATCCAGCTGTTCTTTTTGCTGGCATATGAATGACGTCCTAATACTAACTACATGACCCTGAAATAAAACTCTGTGAGTTCAGCTTTCATTAGGGCAGCCATCGTGTTCTGCCTTTTCTTCTTTTTTTAAGATCAGACAAGGCAGGGAGATAATTCTTCAAAAATATGAAAAGAACACTGAATCAAAATGGAAAATGCACGAAAGGTAGGGGGTAGAAATTTAATTGAGATATTATTTCAGTGTTCATGAGAAACCTAGGGAGATTAAACTCTTTTTCACACTAACTGGTTATGGTCCTTCAGCATGCACAGTAACTGGATTTTTTAATATATATTAGTATATAAGAGCTCAGTTGTTTGAGTAGGGTGTATTGTTGCTATGATCTTGATCATGTGGTTCAAGCTTTATTCAGCACACTGGTCACATTCCTTTAAACTGTTGCATAATAGAAAGCAGTTGCTGATTGCGCTGTTGAACATTTTGCTGTTCTTCTTTTAGCCGCTCCTGATCATGAAGAATCTCTTCCTACAAAGAACAGGAGACTAAGCTTTAGATAAGAACATAAGAACATAATGATGAAAAATGAGTTAAAAATGTAACCTCTCTTTATCACCCAATCCAAAAAACCCATAAGTGCTAGAGATGCACAACCATGATCAAGTAAAATTCAAAACCCAAAACAAACAAAATCCAACTAGTTCACTGCCAAGTGGAAAAAGTAATTTAGGGACAGATCAAAATGAAAATTCACAAGCTTAGCAGGTTGCAGGAAATTGTCCTCTCCCTTGGCAAAGCTTTGGGGGCCTGGAGTAGGCAGGGAGTGCAGCCTCCATACTTAAGGGTCCACAGGAAAAAAAAAATACTTCCAGATCTCCGGGGGTGGGGGAGCAGCCCTGATGGATGGCTGCTTCCTATGTTTCTCTATTATCCCTCCCTCTTCTGTAACACAGCTCCAGCAGGCTGAGGTCCCCAGAGACTACATAGTAGAAACCTCAAGAAGGAACCCAGCAAGAATTATTACTATTTCTGACAGCATTACCTCCTGCTCCAGTTTCTACGGGCTGGGCAGAAGATCATTCCACAAAGAGCATCTAGTTCCTGTGAAAGCTACTGAGTAGTTTCTCTTTACCTACTAAATCTCTCTGGCTATGTCTACAATAATGGGTTTTTTTGGAAAAAGATACACAAATTGCGAACCACAATTTGTGTATCTTTTTCCACTTGTTTTTTCGGAAGAGACTTTTCCAACATTTGGCCCATCTACACGGGGCCAAATGTCAGAAAAACTCCTCTTTCAGAACATTCTTTATTCCTCATAAAATGAAGTATACAGGGATGCTGAAATCAGAGCTAAAACAGAGCAACAGTGAAACAAGACATGTTCATCATTCATGCAAAAGTCAACTGGTTGCTAGAAACACATTTATTTATTTTAGTTACCATAACTAAAAAGCTGAAGGAGAAAACAATTAAATTATTTGAAAGCAAATTAAAAATGTGATCCAGAACTAGCAGTCTGTGATTCATTTAACGTTTCCTTCCAGAATATTTTGGCAACAGTGGTTTTGTTGTTGTTGTATCATCTTCATATGCGATGTTCAAGGAATTTTTATTTTTTGCTTATTTCATTATTGCTATACAAATTGTGCTCACAGAAAGGATCCAAATGGACTCGTTATGCAGCTAACTATAAATTACTTTGAAAAAGTTTACCCTCAGTTTACATATTTCTTTTCTTTCCTTGTCATTCTCCTCTGCTCTGGCTTTGAGCCAGGCTTCATTTTGGGCCTTGTGCTTATCCAGCAGCTCCTGTAGTTCCTGGTTTAAAAACACACAAAAATGAAAAGATATACTACTAAGTGGTACAGGCTTTACAGTTATCCATGTTCAATTACTTATACATCAAAAGACAACCCAAAATCTAGTGAAGTGTGCTGTAAAAGGCATGTGCCCATCCTAGGACTCTTCCAAACTTCAGGACATTTGCAATACATCAATGACATCGTCATCATCTGAAATCACGGGAAGGAAGCCCTTGTAAGACTTGCATCAGGATTTCAACAATTTCCATTCCACTATCAGACTCAGCCTGGACCAGTCCACACAAAAGATCCACATCATGGACACTACAGAACAAACAAGGGATGGTTACATGAATGCCACTCTTTACTAGAAACCTACTGACCACTATTCTTATTTACATGCCTCCAGCTTCCATCCAGAACACATCACATGATCCACTGCGAACAGACAAGCCCTAAGATACAACCCCATTTGCTCTAGTCCCTCAGACGGAGACAAACACCTACAAGATCTTCATTGAGCATTCTTAAAATTACAGTACTTACCCAGAGAAGAGAAGAAACAGATTGTTAAAGCCAGGTGGATACCCAGAAGTCATCTATTACAGCACAGACCAAACAAAGAAAGCAACAGAATAGCTAAAATCATAGAATCATAGACCTGGAAGAGACCTCAGGAGGTCCAGCCCCCTGGCCAAAGCAGGACCAATCCCAATTAAATCAACCCAGCCAGGGCTTTGTAAGCCAAGACTTAAAAACCTCTAGGGATGGAGATTCCACCACCTCCCTAGGTAACCCATTCCAGTGCTTCACCACCCTCCTAGTGAAATACTTTTTCCTAATATCCAGCCTAGACCTCCCGCCTTGTAACTTGAGACCATTGCTCCTTGTTCTACTGTGAACAGCCTTTCTCCATCCTCTTTGGAACGTCCCTTCAGGAAGTGGAAGGCTGCTATCAAATCCAGCATCACTCTTCTCTTCTGTAGACTAAACAAACCCAAATCCCTCAGCCTCTCCTCATAGGTCAAGTGCTCCAGACCCCTAATCATTTGGGTCACCCTCTGCTGGACCCTCTCCAATGCGTCCACATCCTTTCTATAGTGGAGGGCACAGAACTGGACACAATACTCCAGATGTGGCCTCACCAGAGCTGAATAAAGGGGAATAATCACTTGTCTGGATCTGCTGGCAAAGCTCCTCCTAATCAGGGCTGGCCCGAGGTATTCTGGCGCCCCAGGCACAGGTGTGCAGCACTGCCCCCAGGCACACAGTGCATGCGCGGGCCCACCCGTGGGGAGCAGGCCCATCCTCTTAGGGTGCACAGGCCCACCCCCGGGGCACACAGCGCATGCTACAGCCCAGCTACAGCCGCTGATTTCCAATGAAACCCGTAAAGTTGTGACAGCTTATGCCAATGCAAATGGCAGAAGTGGGGGCTGAAAGCTCTGAAAACGAAAATAAATGGGAATGGGAGATCTGATGTCTGCTGCCCTCTCTCCAGGAAAGCTGGGATTTCTGGGAATTGCTGTTTGCCTAGAGCAGGGGTTGGCAACCTTTCTGAAGTGGTGTGCCAGATTTAACCCTCCTGTCTTGGGGCACGCCACTCTACCGGGAGGGGTGTAGGGGCGCCCTTCACCACGCAGACTACTTGGTCTCCTGCCCTGGGCTCCATTCCAGCTTTTCCTGTGATGCTTTAAAAGTTTTACTTGTACATTAAGTGATTAATATTAAACATAAAATAAGTAAAAATAAAAAGAGAAACCCCAAATAAACCCCCTACATCCCTTTGTCAATAATAAAGCAGCCAAAACAATAAAAATTATCATCAAAATAAAACTTTAAAAATAATTATAGATATTCCTATAAAATCCAAAAAATAATACTTCTAACTTAAAATCTTTTATAAGCTCAAATAAGTCCACCAGCTGAGTAGTTTAAAAACAAAAATTAAGCCAGCGTGCATGTGTGTGAGCACATACACACATACATCAATATAAAAGAAGAAAGCCCAGCTGTTAAACTCCTATTCAAAATAGGGATGTGAATGGTTAACATCACCCTTACTGAGTGATGCTTACTACTTATGGTCAGTGGGCTGCTCTAGTTCTGTGGGGCTTGGCGTGCCACAGGCAGGGATGCTCCAACCTAGGAGGATCAGCCCCCAGCCCAACACACAGCCTCCGGCTCTGGCTCTGGTTGGGGCCAGTAGAGCAGCTGCAGGCCAACACCTGGCCTCCGTATGTGTGGGGGAGGGGAGGCTAAGCTCCCGTCACGTGCCACTCTAAATTGGCTTGCGTGCCACTTATGGCACGCAGGTGTAGGTTGCTGACCCCTGGCCTAGAAGAAGGGAGAGTGGAAGAGAAGCTGAAAAGCACTGGGGAAGCCACGTAGTTGGCTAAGCACAGGAGTGTCTGAATAAGGAGCAGGTGCTTAGAAGGACAAAGGAAGGAAAACTATTTTTCAGTTATTCAGAAATATGATTGAAAATACTTTGTGCAACACATCTGGATCGGATCCTGACTCAGTGTTTTACTCCTGCACTTCAAACTTTCACATTAATAAAATCTACATTTCCTGGCATGATCTACTCTTCAATAGCTGGTCCCACCTGTTACCTAAAATAGTTTGTGATGGGGGCTATGTCGAGACTGCAGGCTTCTTTTGGAAGAAGCTTTTCCAGAAGAGATCTTCCAAAAAAAAAAAACTTCTTCCGAAAGAGAATAACCACACTGCCAGAGTGCATCGAAAAAGCGATCTGCTTTTTTGAAAGAGAGCATCCACAATGAATGGACGCTATCTCGCATTTAAATTGTGATTGCTATGGATGGAGTGGCCACCAGGGCACCTGTGCTTTTTCCTCTTTCCTCTTCTGTCGAAAGAACTCCCTCTTCCCACACACACCTTTTTCCGAAAGAGCTCTTTCAGAAAAAGGCTTCTTCCTCATAGAAAGAGGTTTACCAATGTCAGAAAAACACCTCTGTTCTTTTGATTTTTTTTCCGAAAGAATGTGACTGCAGTGTGGACGTAATTGAAGTTTTTTCAGAAAAATGGCGTTTTTTCCAAAAAAACTTTGTAGTGCAGACATAGCCTTAGAAACAAAGAGACTACTTTGCTACTTGCTAGTTAGTTAATCCTGTAAAAGGTTAAAAGGTGAAAATTCTGTGTCTCTGTGTTAATAGACTCAATTAAATGCTTGTCTATGATCTAAAATATCTATCAAGTATTCAAGTACAACACCCTCCTCACCTTGGAACACAGGAGTTTCTATATCAGATGATGCACTATCCAGTTTCTTCCATCTCTCTACTGTTACATACTCTTTATTTTTCTTCCTTTTGCTTCTTTTTTCTTCCTTTTCCACCTCTATTTGTCTTTGCTTTGCCTAGTTGCTGTGAGACAGCAATGTCTAGTAAGTAAGCACTGCACTTTAACCCAGTGCAAGGCCGAATTAAGACATGGGCTAACTGGGCAGCTGCCCGGGGCCCCAACCTATGGCGGGTGCCTGATGGCAGCTGTAAGGGGTGTGCGGTGCCCCTTATAGCTGCAATCAGGCACCGCACGCCCAGCTCTGGTGACACCATCACTGGACCTAACCATGTCAGTTATACGATCAAGAATACATATTCCTGTTCATCCAGAAATATAATTTATGCCATCATGTGCCAACAGTGTCCTTCTGTTATGTATATTGGACAGACTTCTCGGACACTTTGCCAAAGAATTAATGCCCACAAATCAGACATCTTCACAAGGAAAAACCAGTTGCTTTTCATTTCAACCTACCTGGACATAATCTTAACAACCTTACTACATGAATCTTATTTCAAAGAGACTTTAACACCAGATTACAGAGGGAAACTTCAGAACTTTCTTTCATGCTTAAATTTGACACTTTATGAATGGGCCTTAACAAAGATGCTAATTACCTTAACGATTACAAAAATAGCTTCCCCACTTATCACTCCTGATTAGCCATTCATTGACTCATAAATAGCTATTCTCTCCTTCCCTCTCCCTCACCCCACCTTTTGTACAAAATCTGATGTCAGTTTTATGACGTGTTCACTTTTTTCATTGTATTCCTTTGGTATATATAGTCATGCCAATTCTCTTCCAGAATATGATCTGAGGAAGTGGGTCTGGCCCACAAAAGCTCATCAACTATTATACCATCTTGTTAGTCTTTAGAGGAATGGACAGTGAGCAGAGGAAAGGCACAGATGAGTTTTAATGACTTGTAAGATTTGAGGAGAAGGCAAATATCCTGAAAGGGGTCTAGGGGTCATAGTGGATCACAAGCTAAATGTGAGTCAACAGTATGACACTGTTGCAAATAAAAGCAAACATGATTCTGGGATGTATTAACAGGAGTGTTGTGAGCAAGACATGAGAAGTAATTCTTCCACTCTGTTCTGAACTGATTAGGCCTCAGTTGGACTGTGGTGTCTAGTTTTGGGCAGCACATTTCAAGTAAGATGTGAAGAAATTGGAGAAGGTCCAGAGAAGAGTAACAAAAATGATTAGAAGTCTAGAAAACATGACCTATGAGGGAAGACTGAAAGATATGGATATGTTTAGTTTAGAAAAGAGAAGTCTGAGAGGAGACATGATAGCAGTTTTCAGGTGTCTAAAAGGATGTTACAAGGAGGAGTGAGAAAAATTGTTCTCCTTAGCCTCTGATGATGTAACAAGAAGCAATGGGCTTAAATAGCAGCAAGGGAGGTTTAGGTTGGTAATTAGAAAAAACTTCCTAAATGTCAAGGTGGTTAAACTCTGGAATAAATTGCCTAGGGAGGTTGTGGAATCTCCATTACTCGAGATATGTAAGAGCAGGTTAGACAGAATCTATGAGGAATGATCTATAACAGGGGTCTCCAAACTACGGCCCGCGGGCCGGATGCGGCCCGCGAGGCCCTCTCATCCGGCCCGTGGAGACCTTTTTGTCTACGGAAAAAAAATTACGTGAAGAACAATTTGAGAACAAACTTGTCCGATGATAATCTCAGGTCACTGTTGATGTTAGGGACAACAAATCTAAAGCCAGAAATGTCTGCTATTTTGGCATCCAGGAAACAATTTCACCATTCACACTAATACAGGTGTTCATGTGTAGTGTATCAATGTGTTATTAAATAATAACTGAATAAAATAATATTAAATAAATAATTAAAAACAACATCCATGTTTTGATTGTTTTTTATTTGGACCTCAAGTGTGTAGTCGGCCCCCGAACTGCTGTTTGATAGTTAATGCGGCCCTCGGGCTGAAAAGTTTGGAGACCCCTGATCTATAAGATGCTTGGTCCTGCTGTGAAGGCAATGGACTGGATTTAATGACCTCTCGAGGACCCTTCCAATTTAGTATTCTATGATTCTATCAGGAGGTCAGTTCAGGCTTCCTAGAAGCAGGCAACAGCTCCCATCTCTTCCTTTCAAGGAAAGCCATTGCCTCCCTGGGCCTTGCAGAACTGGAGGGAGAAAGCAGCTGAATACACAGATATCTTGCCTTTCAAGGCAACCATTGCCCATCAATGTTCTCCCAAAACATTAAGTCATCTCCATGTTGAATAACACCCTGTGAAATAATTTGTTGCACCCAGGCTGGAAGCAAGAAATTCTGAGCCGTTACTTTTATCATAGATATTTGAAAGATTCTTGGATAGATTCGTGCCCGGATTGCCATAAAGGACATTCATCTGTTTCAGACTGCAGTATTGTTCTGGGAAGAATTGGATGTGGAGAGCATAGGTTAGCATCTTTAGGTTAGCAGAAAGAGCAGACAAAGGAAAGAAAATGCTGAGATCCACTCATTACCAGAAGGGAGCACTGGGGTCAAGATATAGAAAGAGACACCCTGCCGCCTAAATATCCAAATCAGGCCTCTAAACTCTAAGCGGTAGATGAAAGTATCCTAGTATGCTATTAAAATTAAAGATTTAAATATATAAAGCAAATATATATAGATGATGCTACACACCAGAGAGGATTCTGAATCCTACAAAGCAGGAGGAAGTAGAGTAGAATGGTACTGGAAAAACAGACCATTAATCTTTCAGAACAGCAGCATGTCTTGGAATTTGGTAGCCAAGGGACATAACAGCTGGCTAAGTCATGCAGAGACATATTACAACGCTTGCTTGTTCTAACAATTTGATGGTTTCTATGTTTTCTGTCTTACCTCTTGCTTATTTATAGTACAGACAGAGTTACTCCCTTGGGGATGTGGTGAGGATGCAAAACAGATGCCCACATGTCACAATGACAAAACATAAATGGAAAAGCTCATCCCTTTCACCTGAAAAAGCAGCAACAATGGAAGGGGGATTTTTTCTGGGAAGGATAGGCAGCAGTGCAAATGCTATACTCCTCACTTCTGCCAGAGAAAAACAGCTTGAATTACTGTAGGGGCAGTACTGGAGCACCTCTGGAAGAAACTGCTTAGGAGAACCACTGATTCAGCGCAACTCATAGCTGATCTGTCCATGTTCTCTCCTATATGGTGGCTGTTTCCACTTTTGGAGCAGTGTTAACTCCTGAGAGGTACTGTGCCCCTGCTACAAGCAGACTTTCTAATTCCAGGGGGCCTGCAGCCTGGTGAATCTGACCCAAGATGCTTTGTGAATTTAGCTGTTTCCATTCTTGAAAGTAAAAGAAATGATGTAGTCTCCATTTCTGATTCATTACCAGCTATGCTTTTTATAGATGGGAGGATGAAGTAGGGGAGAGTACAGCCTGCTGGCTAATTTCCATTCCCTTTGCTATCCTGTATCTATCCATTTGAAAAAGAGGAGGTTGTTCTCCATGTATGTACTTTCTATATTATAATCAAGTCACCCCTTTGCCTTCTTTTTTGTTAAACTAAATAGATCAATCTCTTTGAGTCTACCATTATAAGGCATGTTTTCTAATCCTGTAATCATTCTTGGGGCTCTCCACTGAACCTTCTCTAGCTTATCAACACCTGAGTTGAGCAAGTTCAGCCTGGCCAGCATCAAGTGATGTTTTAACTTATGTCTCCCCAGAGTCTGCTAATATGTAATTGCTGAAGAAATGAATTCCATCTATGAACATGCAGGCACTTTTTCACCTAATCTTCTATAAATACAGAAACCCACCTGCTGTTGAAATCTGAACTGTTTGTTGTAAGCCTCCTTTTCTTGTTGGAATGCAGTTGTGGCCTGAACCAATTCAGTTTTCTCCCTGTAAATATCGGGGAGAGGGATATGTTTAGTAAAAACTGTGAAAGTAGAAAGAATTATACTGTAAGAGAAAGATGAATTGTGCTGTAATAATTGAATAAGTTGAAGGAATTCTGTTTGTCTTTTAAGAGATCAACGTGCTAGCCAGGTTAACAGGAAAAGGAACATTAGGTGTTAGGCAGAAAGTAATATGAGATAACCAAGTAGATATGGACAGGAGATTGCTGTGTGCTTGATGTGGAAATGAAGATACTTGACTAAGTCTCACACTAATCATGTGAAGTTTTGCCCCTCCTTTTAATCCTGTTAACTTGACTTTCTCTTGACTGTATAAATCAAGGGGTTTGAACCTTGTATGGTGCTCACATTTTCTGGATGCATTTTAGCAGAGCTTTGCTGAATAAACAGAGCAGTCTGACAAATCTGTGAGTCCTGTCTGACTTTGACAAAACAAACATACAAAAAAGACTTGAAATTCTCAGAGTGAAAAAGCCAGTATTCTAAGGATGTTAGTGGCATCAGTTACTGCCACATCATTTAAAATATAGATTTTAAATGCAGGTGGGGTTATTTGATCAGGTCAGTGCAGGAATACCAGATGTTAAAGATCTGTGGTTTAGAAGGGTACGCTTCTAGAGCAACCCTACACATGCTCAGTTTTCCTCCTAACCACACACATTTCCAAGTGGAAATCTACCTGTGTCAGGAATTAACGTAGCTCCAAGCATCAACTTCCCCCCCTTTACTCTTTTTATCCCTGGAGAGGAAGTATGTGGAGAAACTGCAGACTTTGGGGAGGAGAAGCCATGGCAGAACAACACCTCAAGGAATTATGCTGCACAGAGTTGAGGATCCAGGATACTCCAGGGAGGGTCTAGCTTTCCATACTATAACACAGGATCCACAGAGTTGCAACCTGTTTTACCTGAGGAACCCTAAGTGATGCATCATCAAGCAAAACCAAACTGGGTTAGAGACCCCTTTCCCTTGAGGCAAAAAGAGAAAGGAAATGCCATAATGTGAACATGGTGGAATATCTAGCAGGGTAAGTTTCAAAAAATGTGAATTCAGGCATGTTTATAAGTTTCATGGCAATGTTCTCATGCGACTGCATAGGCAGTAAGTCATATGGGTCGATGGTGCCTTGGCACCAGGAATATTCCTGGCTTAGTGGGTCTTGCTCCACCAAAGTTTGGGGTCATTTTTGTTCCCAGAGTCCCACCTGCCACCCCACATGTGTTCTCCTCCAGTGTGTCCTCTGGCCTCACCTATTGCCCTGCGTGCTCCCCACAGGCCCCCCACAGGCAGTGCAGTGGGACTAAAAGCATCTTTCTGCCACTAGCTCTGTGCAGCTGCCAGCACATTCCTGTGACCTCGGAGAGGGGTGTGTGACTCTGTGTGCTGCTCCACCCTGAACACTTCTGTGGCCAATGGAAAGCTGTAGGGGTAGTGCCTGCAAACAGCAGCACACAGAGATCCTGTCCCCAGCCCTCTCTGTGGCTGCCCCAGATACGCACTGTACCCCTCTACCCCCTCCTTCTGCACCTGCTCCTGGACCCACTCCTTGACAGAGCCTGCATCCCTCCCCCAACCCTCCGATTCCCAAACTCCCCTGCACCCTCATCCTCCTTCAGCCCCCAAACTCCCTCCCAGAGCTCACACCCCTTCTTCTCCCAAATTCCCTCCTAGAGTCTTAGGCAGGTATGTGTATGTGTGAGGGGGGGAGAGGGGTGCAGGTTCTGGGCATGCTGGGCAAAATTTCTGCAAACCCACTGCCCATACTAGGTGTCAATTCTGCTTGTGCTTAAATTGACTATTGTGAATAGCCCTTTACCATCTGTAGGGCTACCTGGCACAGTTAAAGTAAGCAAGTGTATAAATGTTTGCAGGATTAGGATCTAAGGCCTCAGTTCTTCAATGAACTCTATGCAGATGAACCCCCATGAGGATCTTCATTAAAATCAATGAAGCTCCTTGGGTGCAAGGTTCCATCCTTAGGATCAGAGCCAGAGGCTTGAATTATAGCAACCCCTTCCAGATGGTGTGGCAGTGACAAATACATCTATATTGTTGATTAAAGTAAAATTTGTTTTTTTAATCTTTCCTTTCTTAAACGCCATACAAAACAAAGCAAAATATAAAATAATAATTTTTTAAGTGGTCTGGTTTTAAATGGACATAAGAAGAAGAAGAGTGGGTACACACAGCTCATCCAAATCTTGACATATTGTGAGAAGGACTTAAATCTTTGGAAGAAGATAGTAATCTTTATGTATTTCTAACTATCTCACTAGGCAGAGAGAAAATTTCTTTGTTGAGCTAGCTCCTGTTTCTCAGGGAGGTGGATTATCTATACTAATGGGAAAATTCTCCAGTCGATGTAGGTAATGTCTACACTGAAGTGCTACAGTGGCACAGCTGTATTGCTGTAACATTTCAAGTTACCAAGTAACGATGAATTTGTGCTTTCTTATGCAAAGTGAACCTCTACCCATTATGAGGCAACAAGAGATGGGTATGGAAATTGCTAGGAAAACAAACTAGAAATATGGCTGTAAGACTGACAGTCAATAGGGTGAAATGCCTGTTACTTCAATAAATAAAAATCCCAGTTTCACATCAAATTATACACTATACATCATTTTCCTTGTGAATCAAATATATCACCTGACAATCTGATATCTGCCTTTCATCCCAACTTGGAAACTGCACAATATGTTTGCCTTGTTAGATCTAAGTCCTTCTATATGAGGAAAATATCTCTTTTTCTATTCTAAGTCATCAATAATGTAAAATGCTAGTGTATAATCAAAGATGTATTCAGTGTGTCCTTCAGATTTAGAAAATTATATGGGATTTTGTTGGTTTTAATCATAAATAATTGTTGCAGTCTCATTCTCAATGCTATAGGAGTCATCTGGCAAACTTTTTGTATTTTCTTCCAGGTCATTGATAAAGATGTTAAATAAAATAAGGCCAATAGGTCCCTAAAGATTCCCACTAAAAACAGGTCATCTCTATGACTATTCCCCATTTACAAGTACATTTGGAGACCTGTAATAGATATGTAGCCATATCAGTCTGGTCTAGCTGAAACAAAAAACAGGACTATGTAGCACTTTAAAGACTAACAAGATGGTTTATTAGGTGATGAGATTTCCTGGCCAGACCCACTTTCTCAGATCAAATTGTGGAAGAAAATTGGCACGACCATATAAACCAAAGGATACAATCAAAAAAATGAACACATATGAAAAGGATAAATCAAATTTCAGAACAAAAGACGGATGAGGGGGGAGGTAAATGTCTGTGAGCTAATGATATTACAGGTGATAATAGGGGAAGCTCTCTTTGTAATGGGTAAGGTAATTAGCATCCTTGTTAAGACCTAGGTGTAAAGTGTCAAATTTAAGCATGAATGACAGTTCAGAGGATTCTCTTTCAAGTCTGGTGTTAAAAGGTCTTTGAAGCAGGATGCAGGTAATCAGGTCGTTGAGACAATGCCCTTTCTGGTTGAAATGGCAAGAAACTGTTTTTTCTTTGTGATTGTGACAGGGTACCTGCCCTGCACTGGCCCTTTAAGACCAGGACTCAGGCCCGGAGCCGGGGCTAGAAAGAAAGAGGCCAGCTGGAGCTATGTGGGGCTAGGGAGAGCCCAGCTGGCAAGCAACTAGGGCAGCACGATTGGCTTGTAGAAGCCAGCTGAACCCATTAGGGCGAGTGAGAGCCCAGCTGGCACGTATATATAGAGAAGCACAGGTTGCTTAGGGGGGAAGAGCCAGTGGAGAGCTGACTGCAGAGGAAGCAGGAGCTCCGTGGAGGGAGACAAGCTGGGGATAGCCAGCAATAGCTGGAAGAGGGCCAGCCAAGACTCCCCGGCCAGGGGCTGGAGGCAAAGCCCTGGTTTGGAGGTGGACCCTGATGCAGCCTAGGTAAGCAGGGCAGTTGAGACAACCCCGATGCCTATGATGAGCAACCCATACAGACTGTAACTTGTCCTGAGAGGGGCTATATGAGGACAGTCAGGGGGCACTGAGGCACACTGGGGGCATGCACCCCTGTCAGTGATCCTATCTCATATCTGTTTTGTGGGCATTGATTCTTTGGCTAAGTGTCTGAAACATTTGTCCAATGTACATAGCAGATGGACATTGTTGGCAAATGGTAGCATAAATTATATTTCTGGATGAACAGGAATATGTGTTACTGATCTTATAACTCAATTGGTTAGGTCCAATAATGGTATCAGCAGAATGAATATGTGGACAAAGCTGGCAATGGGGTTTGTTGCAAGGGAAAGTTCCAGGGTTGGTGTTAGTGTGGTATGTCCTGTGGTTGTTGGTAAGAATCATCTTGAGGATAGGTGGTTGTCTATACGATACTATGAGTCTGTCTCTCAGAGGCTCTCGGAGCTTAGTATCCTGTTCCAGTATAGGTTGTAGTTTATTGATAATGTGTTGGATGGGTTTAAGTTGGAGGCTGTAGGTGATGACAAGTGGTGTTCTATTGTTGGTTTTCGTGGTTCTGTCTTGAAGTAGATGGTTTCTGGGTATTCGTCTGGCTCTTTCAATTTTTTTATTATTTCTCCGGGTGGGTAGTTGAGGTTTATAAATGCTTGGTAGAGATCCTGAAGTTTCTGGTCTGTCAGTGGGATTAGAGCAGATGCGGTTGTATCGAAGGGCTTGGCTATAGACGATGGATCGCGTGGTGTGTTCTGGATAGGAGCTGGAGGCATGAAGGTAACTGTATGAGTCAGTAGGTTTTCTGTAGAGAGTAGTTTGTACTGTGGTATCCAGAAAATGGATCTCTCGTGTAGAATGGTCCAGGCTGAGATTGATGGTGGGGTATAGGTTGTTAAAATCTCTGTGGAATGTTTCCAGCGTTTCTTGGCCATGGGTCCAGATCATAAAGATGTCATTGATGTAGCATAAGTAGAGAAGGGGTAAGAGGGGACGGGATCTGAGGAAACGTTCTAAGTCAGTCATAAAGATGTTAGCGTACCGTGGGGCCATGAGCGTACCATGGGGCCATGAGTGTAACTGCTGTCAGTTTGCTCAGAGAAGAGTGATGTGCCTTCAAAAGGGAGATCCTGCAAGGTGTTCTAGACTTCTGGTGGCACTCTGGAGCCACGAACTGCCATGCAGGACTACTCCGGTGGCCATGACTCGAAGCTGCATCAGCCATATCTAGTGCTGCTTGTAGTGCCACGTCTGCTGGAACATTGGTACAGGGATTGGCTGAGCCCACTGTTGTTGGTACTGATGTGGGGAAGTACAGTGCTGGGACTGGTGCCGGAAGCAGGAGCGGTGTTGTGAATGGGGACCGAGAGCCCCGTGAAAACCATGCAGACTCTGCATTGGAATTGGAAGAGTACTCTGAGGTGGATCATGGTGGTGCCGATGCTGATGTTGATTATCCTATGGCGCGCCGAGACATGGCTTCCGGCTTGCTGTGGTGCCGACGCCGAGGAGAAGGCATGGCTGAGACGTGGTACCTGATGGAATCGGTGCGGGGTGGGTAATCCGTGTCACATCTGGTGCCGGATCCGTTGCCAGTGCCTGTGCCAACGGCACCAGTGTGACAGTAGCTGGTGCTGGGGGAGGTGCCACGTGTGTCACATGGCTCTGCCGCACCTTGTGCACCGTTTCACCAGGCATCCTGGGAGGGGAGCGGTACTGGGCATTCCCGTGCTGTCTTGAGGGTGCCAGGGTGGGCAGAGGGGAGGGAGAAGAGTCTATAAGGACCCTTGCTGCCTCTAAAGCCTCCTGGGTGGATGGGTCTGGGAGATCCTCTGAAGGACTCACATCCTTCCAGTGGGAAGAGTAGTCACCTGACCTAGAAGTCTTGGGCTCTGGACTGGCTGGTGCCATGTGCCCCACTGTAGAGTACACAGTGTGCGTGTCTAGGTGGGGACTGACCCCTATTAGGCCTCCTCTTCTGTATCGGGGCCAGTGTGCTGTTGGAGCTCAGTGGTGAGTCCTGTGCCAGGGCCGGAGCTGGTGCCGGCCACAGTGCCACCTCTATCAGGAGTGCCTTGAGCTGTGACTTGCGCTCTCATTTGGTTCTGGGCTTAAACACCTTACAAATCTTGCCGCTTCTGTAATGTGCGATTCTCCCAGGCACTTCAAACACGATGAGTGTGGGTCACTACACAGCATAGACTTGTTGCACTTCTTGCAGGGCTTAAAGGCTTGTGGGCCAGGCATGCCCTACTGTGGGCGCATGGTGCGCCACGGCGAAGTAAAAAGAAAACTACAGATTAAAGTCTTTAAATTAACAGATACTTAAGAGATGATTGCTAACGAAGGAGAAGAACTGTGAAGCAAACGACTCTAAGATGAGCTGAGGGTTGTTCCAAAGACCATCACAGCAGTAAGAATGAACTGAGTGGGTGAGGGGGCCAGCAGGGGTATATGAGCCAATATATTAGCGCCACTCCAGGGGGCTCCCTGCTGGCCCTAAGGCTACTGCTGAGGGAAAGTCTCCGATGGCATGTGCATGCACCTATATTGGAATGCACATGAGCAATCACTTGAAGAATTTTATATTCTAGCTTTTTAATCAAATCTAAGCACATTATGTCAACGATATGACCTTTATTACTCAAACGTATAAGCTCATCAAAAATATATCAAATTAGTTATACAGAAGTTATTTTGCATGGACCCTCCTTTAATTCTTTATTAATCCAGTCACACATTATGGATCCACTATCTTGCCTGCGATCAACATCAGGCCCATAATTACCTGAGTCACTTTGTGTATCCTTTATAAAAATTGGCACAAAGTTAGTTTTTGTCCATTCTTCTGGAACTTCCCTAGTTCTCAAAGATCTATTGAAAAGCAACATTGACTTTCCAGCGAGCATCTCAGACAACTTGTGTCCTAGAGTTTCAAAAGAGCTATCTGGACTTGCCGACTATAAAATATCTAACTTCGGGGGCTTTGTTTTAAGAGCCTCCAAAGATGATAATGGACAGGAAAGAGTGCTGGAAAGAGTGCTATCATAACCATATATTGAGATTGCAACATCTTTTTTCCCTTTTTCTTTTTCAAATGCAGAACAAAAATATGTATTGAACACATTTGCTTTTTTATGAATCATTGTTCACAATTCTTTTATTTCTCTCTAGTAATGAACCGATACCATTGTCAGGATTGTTTTTGTGCCTAATAATATATCTTAAAACTCTTTATTGTCCTTGTCTTTTGGCCATACATTTCTCCTGTGTCCCTTGGCTATACTTACCAATTGTCTCCAATTCCTAACTTCTGATTTATATTCATTACTATCAACTCCCCTTTCCTACCATTCATTATATAGTAGTATTTTATTATTTTTATAGCTGTCCTCACTTCCCTTCTAAACCAGGTTGTGTATTTAATCAGAATAGTCTTCTTCTTCAGTTGTTGAATTGTGGCTTCTTTGGCATTTAGGAAGGCATTCTTAAAGGATGTGAATTATTATGCAAGTTTTTCTTATTAAATTCCTTCTCCCAGCTTGGTTAGCTCATCTCTCTCTCTCTCTCTCTCTCTCTCACTGGACTTTAATCTGCTTGCACATTATAAATGTGATCAACTTGGTCACTTGTACTTAAGCTATGATTATCTGATCTTTTCTTCTTTATGTTAGGACTAGCCAGTTAGCCTGTCATAAGACGGGATTTTCAGGTCTCTCCTTCACCTTGGTCTTCTCTCCTGAGCCTCCGGTCTCTCGTGCTCTCTCTCTCTCTCTCCCTCCTCCTACTGCCTCCCCCTCTCTGTCTCAGCTCTCCTCCGCCTCCTGCCTCTCTCTCCATCTCCTTTCTTTCTCTTCCACTCCTGCCTCTCCCTCCCGCCGTGGCACTCAGCTGAGTGCTGCCTGCTCAGCTGGGCCACCGCGAGGGAGGGGGGTGGGGCGGTGATGTACATAGCCAGGTTGTGGGGCTATGTACGTCACCGCCCTGCCCCCCCTTCCCCTCCTGCTGTGGGCAAGCCCAAATGGCCCCTTGCACTGTTGGCTCCCCTGCAGCGGCCAAGCTGAGGGACGCAGCACTTGGCTAAGTGCCACAGCGGGAGAGGAAGGGAGGGCGGTGATGTACATGGCCCCACCCCCTGGCCGTGTACATCACCACCACCCTGCCCCCTTCTCCTCCCTCTGTGGTGGCTGAGTGCGCAACACTGAGCCAAGCCAGGCAGCAGCAGGGGAGGAGAGGTGGGTAAGGTTGCCAGGTATCCAGCACTGTACTGGACAGTCTGGTATTTTCACACCCTGTCCAGTAAAAAAATCAGAAAATACTGGACACGTGCAATGTCCAGTATTTTCTGATTTGTCCGGCTGCATGCCAGACAGAAGCCTGGCGTGGGCGGGAGGAGCGGCTGGGAGTCCCAGCTGGGAGTTGGGGCTGTGGTTGCTGCTGGGAGTCCTTAGATGGTTGAGTGTGAGGAGGAGAGGAAGCCTCCTCCTCACTTGTGCGTTGCCAGGACCCTGTGTGGGACAGGCAACAAGTGCCCAGGTCAATCCCACTCCCCGCCGGCCAATTTGCTCACCCCCCCTTCCCGGCTGGCCGGTTCTCCCCCACTTCCCTAGCTAGCCCCCCTGCAACTCCCCCCAGCTCTGCTTCCCGCCAGCCCATTCCTCTTCCTGATTTTCCCCGGCAAGTGCCGCTGCACCTCTCCCCGCCCCTGCTAGCTCTGCTTTCCACACCCGCTCCTTCCTTCCGGCCAGCCCTGCCCTCTCCCGGCTGGTGGTTCCCCCCCGCCCATATCCCATGGCCATCCCTGTTCCGCCTGACCCCCCTCCCCACCCCACGACCAGCCCTGCTTCCCATTGGCCCTCCCATTTCCCTCAGCCAGCCCCATTGCCACTCCCCCCATTAGCTGTTTCCAGGCCCATCCCCCTTTCCTGGCCAGCACCGCTCCCCCCCATCCACAATGAAGCAGGCCACCATGGGGGAGGAGAAGGGGGCGGGAGCTGACATACACACCCCCGGCTGTGTATGTTACTGCCCTGCCCCCCCTTTCCCTCGTGTCATGGTGGTTCGGTCAAGCGCTGCGCCACTCAGCTTGCTCCCCAGCTGAGTGGCGCCACCACGGAGGGAGGGGAATGGAGGGGAGCTGCCACGGAGGGAAGGGCGCTGACGTACACGGCCAGGGGGTGTTGCCGTGTACATCAGCGTTACAGACTCAGGGTATGTCTACACTGCCACTCTAGTTTGAACTAGGGTGGTTAATGTAGTCAGTCGAAGTTGCAAATGAAGCCCAGGATTTAAATATCCCGGGCTTCATTTGCATCTTGCCAGGCGCCACCATTTTTAAATCCCCAGTAGTTCGGACTCCGTACCCGCTGCTACACGCGGCACGGAGTAGATAGTTCGAATTAGGCCATCTACTCCATCTACTCCGTGCCGCGTGTAGCAGCGGGTACGGAGTCCGAACTACTGGGGATTTAAAAATGGTCGCGCCTGGCAAGATGCAAATGAAGCCTGGGATATTTAAATCCCGGGCTTCATTTGCAACTTCGACTGACTACATTAACCACCCTAGTTCAAACTAGGGTGGCAGTGTAGACATACCCTCACAGACACTGAGCTACTATATTTGACAAGATCTAATCTAAAATTTCCCCATGTTGGCTATAATACTTTTTGAGTTAGGAAACTGTCATCTATAATGTTTAAAAATCTCAAGGATTGTTGAAAATGTGGTGGGAAAGGAGACAGGATCCCAATTGACTGTAGGGGCTATTAATGAACCCACTCACTGAAATTGACATGATCCTCTGTAGTCAGTGCTGAATTGCAACAGTAAAATAAATCAGACTTGGGGTACGTCTAGACTACCGCGTTTTGTCAACGGAAGTTTTGTCGACAGATACTGTCGACAAAACTTCCGTTGACAAATTTGCGTCCAGACACATGGAGTTCTGTCGACAAAGCAAGCCGCTTTGTCGACAGAACTCCGTAGTCTGGACGCAACGTTACAGGCAATAACACCTTCTGTCGACAGAACTCTGTCGGCAGAAGGTGTTTTGCCTCGTAAAATGAGGTATACCAGTGGCGACAAAACCGCGGAGTTCTGTCCACGTTATGTCGACAGAACTCCGTGGTAGTGTAGACACTGGTATTGTTTTGTCGACAAAAGTTCACTTCTGTCGACAAAACTAGGTAGTCTAGACACACCCTTACTGTGAAGTGAACATAAGACTGGTCGCTTTCACACCTGCTATTCAGTGGTGAGCAACTGTACAATTGACAAAAATGAAACCCCTTGTTCAAGGCTCAAGCTCTTATAGCTCCCCAGTTCCTTCTCTGCTTGGGTAGCTCTTTTGGTTCCTCTCCCAAGATGTGAGCCTCTCTAGAAAGAAACTCCTCATCAAGTCTTT
Organism: Pelodiscus sinensis; assembly: GCF_049634645.1. NCBI lineage: Eukaryota > Metazoa > Chordata > Testudines > Trionychidae > Pelodiscus > Pelodiscus sinensis. Next base: position 46,616,778 of record NC_134716.1, on the reverse strand, counting down.
TCCTGGCACCAGTCCTGGGCTCAAACGCCTCTTTCCTTTGGGATAAGGTCACCATAACCCTCTTTTTTAGGGTTGTGCCTGAACTCTGCAGGTATCTCAAACCCACCCTCATACATCCTAACACAAACCAACTGCTTCTCTTAATTAACCTAACAGCATTACTTTTTAATCCTCATCAGGTGATCAAATGCCTCAGACACCTAGGTCTTATTCTTCACTTACATCCTCTTGCTCCCTTCTTGTGTAGTCCTAAACAATCTAACCTCCGTATAAACAGAGCTGTTCTAAGAAATACCCTTTGTATTACATTAACAAGGAATTAGCAGATGGGTCAGAGTTAAGGTTGAGTTTCCAACTTTATCCCTGCATTTCCTCTCTTCTGGAGTTCTGATTTCCCAGTTTCAGCAATATAGTGATGCTAGTTTTGTGTGTACAATTTCCTTGTGGTTTTATTTTGAAAGAAAAAAATTGATAGAAGGATATGTATTATGACATTGAACTATTTGGCTTGATGTTTGCCACAAGTGGCTGCACTTGAACAAGGCCTCTCAACCATAAGGGAGCTACTGAAACACAGCAACCAGAACCCCAGTAGGTTGTGTTATAAATCCAATGTGAATTTGAGCACTACAACTGAGAAGAAGGAGCAAGTTAGCCTTTCCCTCCTTTTTCCAACACAGTTACAGTTATCACTCCTCTCTGTGCAGTGTACGCTGTGATTCTGGCTAGGACAGCAGGAACCAGAAAAGCATGGGAGACTTTTTATGTCTTATTTCTAGCTAGGCTGAAGCTGTAATAAAACCAGGAAATCCTGCCAGAGCTTGATCTTTTGAGGTTTTCAGACAAAAAGGATTTTAGAAAAGCTTTGGATCAAGCATCAAACTTTGTACTATTGATCTGAACTTCCAAACTTGTGTTCACTCATTGCTACAGAAGGCTCCAAATGGAAATTAAACATCCAAAAGAAATAAGCCCTGAACAACATTGAAAACAAAACCAAAAGATAGACGGCAAAGAAATTAGTGCAAAGGCGAAAGGCCTTTCAACTATCTGTGTGGGATGGGTTCTTTCTCTAAGAACTGAGGGTGGTTACCATAATTCCCATTAAGGTGTGCGCCTGCACAGCTGCGAACAAAAAATTCTTTCCCTGCCCATCTCCCCTGGAGAGCTGTGCAGAAGCACTTGCACAGAAGGGGGTTGCTTCGGTGGGTGGGGCTGGCTGAGTTGGTGAAGGAGCTGCTGGGGTCGGGGACTGGGACCTGCCATGGCTGGGTGGTGAGGGGCAGGAAGCCCTACTCCGGTGGCCGGGGTTGCTACATGGCAGGCAGGGTAGGGCCTGTTCTGGCAGCTGGGGCCAGGAATGGGCCATGACTGGGGGGGTGGTGGTGTCTGCTCTGACGGCTGGGAATGGGACATGCCGTGCGGCCGGAGGGGTGGGTCTGCTTTGGCGGCTGGGAACAGGACATGCTGCATTGTGTGTGTGGGTGGGGGGGGGGGGGGGGGAGGTTTCTGCTCCAGCAGCTGGGAATATGTGTGTGTAAATAAACTGGGTGCCACGGTGGCACACATCCAGACCATCACACATAACATCAGTATTGATGCACAAGCCAAAACTCACTCTGTGCATCGTTGGAACATGGGTGGTTACCTCACCTTTCAAAGAGTGGGGAACTGGGTAATACTCCCCTTATCTTTGCTACATGAAAGGTACTCTGTGGCCATAAGGACTGGGCTGGAGAAAGGAACAGAAAATAGGTGGATCTGGGCAGATCCTCCTTTCCTCCCCATTAAAGCCCTGCATAGAGTACTGAGAAAATACAAATTGGGGCTGTATTATCTTTTCCCCAGTGGAGCTGCAGGCAAGTTCCTGACAACACCTCTCTACTAGTGGTGTGCTGCTAGGATGCAGCACTGGATTCTACTGGGGGCTCAAGCAGCTTAAGGAAATTTCCTTCCTCTGAGTCCCCTTCTGTGTTGTTTTTCTGCCAGAAGGGGTAATCTGGCTCATGAGAAGTAGAACTAAGCCTCGTAGTAACTCTTCCATGTTTCTCTATAAGTTGTTTAAAATACGTTGACATTCATGATATAACTAACATCCACATTTTAAAATTGATACTGTATATTAAAATGTAAACAAATTGTAAGACAACAGAAGAGCAGTTATGCCCTTTTCAGGTTTCTGAATATCACATTATCTTTTTGGCATCTGCCACAGCTCCACAGAGGGGAAAACAGTTTAATGACAGTGAAGTTTTCAGCCCTTTATTTAAAAAGCTGAATCATCATGCTGAACTTTTACATTAGCAGACATTTCTCTTATTTTTTGCTCATAAGACATTGATTCATATACTACTCCTTATCCTTGCTCCCTTTAAGAGATTTTTACCTCCAGTCTCCCATAAAACACATAAAGAACATTTCTAGAGACTCTAAATCATACATACGTATCTAGCTTTTGAAACTCCAAGTCCAGCAAGGCAAAGGCCCTTGTGATCATGTCCATTGCTTGGTTACGCACAGAAATGAAATCTCTGAGTTGAGCTGCCTGTGTAGAAAGTCATAAGTTAACACAGCTTGAGCTACCATAAAAATCACAGAAGAAGAAAAGGCAAGGCATTTCATGATTAGCATCTCTCCTTGAGCCTACAATAGTCATTTGAGTTTTCCCATCAAGATCCATTATTCTACATACTTGTTTTTCCCTTGATGATGGATTTCACTACAACACAGGCCCATGCTGATCATTATTTCACAGGAGAGTGCCAGTTGTGATTTTTGGTTTACACTAGCCATTTATTTTCACATTTTCATAACCTTGTTTCTGCTCAGCAGTAATTCTAGCTTTTCAGTTCTAAACAATAAAATTGTTCTGTTACGAATTTTCCTCACTTAATCCTATTGACTACATTAGTTGTTAAATTCCAGTTTCTCCAGCCAAGTTGCATGAACATATTGGTGGTTGCTACTGTTCTCAAAGACAGAGCTGAAATTTTTCTGTAGGTTGGTCTCAGATCATCTGCAGTCTCCGAAAGGGGTGGTAGTGGGAATTATTAATAGTAATAAAATAATGCAGTCATTCCACAAATACTCAGCAGCATAATATTTAGTAATAGAAATTAATTCCTTTTCTGAACAATGTATTTATTTAGCAATTAAATCAGTAATTAAATATTTTACTCTGTAAGTTACAAACCCAGTAATTTATTGGCTAAGTAATGTTGTTATTGGGCAATCTGAGATCTTTATGTGACACATTTAAATTGTTCCCTCTAGCAAACAGTTTTATAGTTATTATTGTTGAAAATAATTACAATACAATATTAACAACAATAATTAATAATAACAATACTTTACAAATTGTATCCCACAAAGCAACTTATATAGGGCTGGCATACTCAGTTTTTTCCTGTGATACCATAAGAAATACACAGACCCATAGTCTCCTATAGACAACCACCTAACCTCAAGATGATTCTTAAACCACCACAGGACATACCACACTAATACCAACCCTGGTACCTTCCCTTGCAACAAACCCCGTTGCCAGCTTTGTCCACATATTCATTCTGCTGATACCATTATTGGACCTAACCAAGTGAGTTATAAGATCAAGAACACATATTCCTGCGCATCCAGAAATATAATATATGCTATCATGTGCCGAAAGTGTCCGTCTGCTTTGTACATTGGAAAAACGTCTCAGACACTTCGCCAAAGGATCAATGCCCACAAAACAGATATTAGACAGGATCACAAAGAAAAAACAGTTTCTTGCCATTTCAACCAGAAAGGACACTCTCTCAACGACTTAATTACCTGCATCCTGCTTCAGAAGCCTTTTAAATCTGCACTTGAAAGGGAATCCTCTGAACTGTCATTCATGCTAAAATTCGACACTCTGTGCAGGGGGCTCAACAAAGACTCTGGCTATCTTACCCATTACAAAGATAGCCTCCCCAATTATCATCTCTAATACCATTAGCTCACAGACATTTACCTTTCTGTCCCCCCTCCCCCGCATCTCCCTTCTGTTCTGAAATTTGATTTGTCCTTTTCATATGTGTTCATTTTTTAAATTGTATCCTTTGGTATATATGGTTTTGACTATTTTCTTCCAGTATTTGATCTGAGGAAGTGGGTCTGGCCCATGAAAGCTCATCATCTAATAAACCATTGTGTTAGTCTTTAAAGTGCTACATAGTCCTATATTTTGTTTCAGCTACACCAGACTAACATGGCTACATTTCTATCACTATAAAATTGACCTGAATGTCTTGTACCAAATTAAGAGTCTATTAGCCCATAATTTGAAAATAACTTCTAAAACTACTATACAAGGTACGGTGATGATGTAAGGAGCAATTTAGGCCCTAATTTAGCTATTCATCTCCATTCAGCAAATATTTTAGGTATGCACTTAAAACCTTTACTGAACTGGGACCTTTCCCTTTTCCATCAGGTTAAAAAAGACATCAATCAAATCACACCAAAATAGGTGACTGCGAGTGGAGACCAGTAACCTGTAACATCTGTCAAGTGGGAAAGATAAGATACATTATATCTCCCCTCACAATTTTCTTTCCAGTTTAGTTATGTTGATTAATGGATCTCTCTATTACTCCTCCTGGAGACACTGGAACACTTCAACAGCTTCTCCCCAAAAAGAAACAGTTCAGTGTTACGTCCCCCTTCCTCCCACCTTTTTGCTGTAAGAGGAGAAAGGAAGAAAAAACTTTTTCAGAAAAACCAAAGTGATTAAAAGGGGTTCTGGTTTTGTACATCCCTTTTCTTTACTTTCATTCTTAGTGTAACCAAAATCCTGGTCCTCGCTGCACAGAAGGGAAAGTACTTTCCCTGTCCTACCATCCCCCTTATCCTTACCGAATGTGGATGCTTCTTAGGGTTGCCAACCTTTCAGGGTAGCCCTGGAATCTTCAAGAATTAAAGATTATACCATGTGATAAAACCTCCAGGAGTATTTCCAACCCACACTGGCAACACTAATGCTTCTGTGCTGATGAGTCCATGATACAAGATGGAGAACCAGAAGAGGGGAAGTGCTGCTTTCTGAGGCACTGATCCCTACCAAACTGCCTTGCAGACAGCTAGATGGAAGCACTACAGCTGAGGGCTATATTACTTCCCTGTGAGTCACCACAGTAGCAGCTTAACTGAGCTGCCACAGGACCACAGCCAATATGTGTAGTAGTTGTGTTGCCCTGGGACTAGGGGAAGCAGCCATGCAGCAGTCACTCCTGTAAGACAATTCCTGTTTTCAGTACACATTCCTCTCCAGAGATTCTTAAGGGTTGATCTCTGCCAACTCCACCTCCCTGTTGGGCACTTTAGGTAGGGTGTGTATGAGAGAAATCTGGCGCATGCATGTGTGTGCGCACACACACACACACTCACACACAGCAACTAAATCACCAAACAGGAGAATCATTTTTCTTCTAAGACACAATTTTGTAATTACTCAGAGGCACAATAAGGTATCATATCATGCCCCAGAGATACAGGACAGCTTTGTTTTCACAAGGCACTTGAGGAGTAATGTTGTACAACTTGAAGCTAGCACATCCTGTCATGTCTTACTGCTTAACTTTCAGATGAAAGCACATTTCCTAAGTGTTGCAGATAAAACTATAGCTCTAATGTTACACAAACAAACAAACCTCAGAACTAGTGAAACTGAGGTGAGATGCTTACTGGGGTTGCTGGTGGGGACTCCATTCTGGCAGGAAAAGGTGATGCCATTAATTCATATTTCACTTTGGGTATTTTGGTGGGAGTAAACCTACACAAACACACATACACAAAATCATAGTCATAATAAGCCTGAAATTAAACACTTTTTTAAACAAATAAATATAGCTGCAAAGGAAGTGAATTCTCTTATTTCTCTTGGTTGTTTGGAAGTTATTTGAGATAAGGTACTAGAATACTGATTTAATTCAAGGGAAAAATATTAATAATCACAGAACTATATGATACACCTGGGTGAATTAATACATGAATACACCTGCAAATCAGCAGCAATATCTGAAAGCTCAATCTTTCAACATTAGTATCATCTTTATATCTTCTACCTTTCTCTCCACCTATCTAGTATATTCTCGCTTGATATCCTCAAGATATTTCCTCACTACCCTCACCCAATATTTATTATTTCAGGACCAAATTCTTCCTATTTTACTCATAATAATACTTCCAATGCATCAGATAGGAGCACACATGAAACCAAATTTTGGCCATTAGATTTGCTATCTGCACAGCTGAGAAATAGATCTTTGTGTGCATACAGCAGTGGGAAAAATGTCCATGTTTATAAGTGATTATGAATACATATAAATAGAATATAAATCTATTTTCCACATATTTGGTCACTAAACCCTCCAAATCTGCTGTCAGCAGCAGCAGAACTAACTGAAGTTATCAGACTTCTTTCAGCATAGCCTGACCTAGAGCTAGATGAGTAGTGCATCCCATTTGAGTGCGCTCCGTGCACCTGACTACACAAGGAGAGAGGAGAGTATCCCCAAACTAGCAAACACCCACCCCTTTAGGACAGTAAAGGCTATATCCCACCACATTTCATTTTACTTTTATTACTGTGAAGAGAAAGAGTCCCATGTTGCAGCTCCTGACCTCCTGGCATCTATGGTGAATGGAAAATATCTCCATTTCCTCCCTTCTCATCAGGCATCGGAGCTCTCTTCTGACTTTTGAGAAGGAAGGGAAAGTAGAGATTCAAGAAGTGGTTGCTCTCTCCTTCTGGAGTCCCTGAAAGAAGGGAAGTCTGATGAATGACTTCATTCCTTAAGTCTTCAAGAGGTAAATGAATTCTAGTGGCATCCTTGATAAGAAGACAAATGAGTGTCTTTGCCACACGGAGGCCAGGTGAGAAGAGATGTTCTCTGAGAGAGAATATGTCTACAGTTCTGGCTTTCTATGTGACAACCACTATTCACTGCCTCCCACATTCCTATCATCAAATTGAAGTCCCTGAGATGTGTGTGTTCAAAGATGAGTTGACTGGAATTGGCAAACCTGTCTGGGGGCATGGGTAAGGCAATACATTGCCACATGGCCCACCTTTCTGGCTGGCCACTGTTTGGTAGGGGTCATAAAGATGACTTGGTGGCCTGTTCTTGAGTCTACTCAGTTTTCATCATCATTCACACAGTTCCTTCTCTTGCTATGGAGAAGGATATTATATTTTGAGAACACTTTTAAGGGCAGTACATAAGTAAACCAATAGCAGGGCTACTCCAGTGGGTGAGGAGCCTTAGGACTATGGATATACACCCACAAATCCAAACATGAAATACCATGTAACTCGACTGTCAGGACAGACATGGCTACATGGGGTAAAGTGTCTGTGTAGCTTTACAGAGTGGACTCAAGCGGTGAGCTTAGCTAATATGCAGATGCATGCTTGGAGTAAGGAATCAGGTACATGCCCAGTGTAGACATAGCCTCTTAGGGTATGTCTAGACTACATGCCTCTGCCGACAGAGGCATGTAAAATAGGCTACCTGACATAGTCAATGAAGCAGGGATTTAAATATCCACGGCTTCATTAAAATAAACATGGCTGCCACGCTGTGCCGGTTCAGCTGATAGTTGGTACAGCGCGTGAGTCAAGACGCAGATCAGTTGACAGGGGAACCCTTTGTCGACCGCTCCTGTAAACCTCGTTCCACGAGGTATAAGGGAGCAGTTGACATTGGCTTCCCCTGTCAACCAATCTGCGTCTTGACTCGCGTGCTGTGCCGACGATCAGCTGAGCCAGCACAGCATGGGGGCCATTTTTATTTTAATGAAGACAAGGATATTTAAATCCCTGCTTCACTGACTATGTCGGGTAGCCTATTTTACATGCCTCTGTCGGCAGAGGCATTTAGTCTAGACATATCCAGATATACCAGAGAAGGGAAGAAGAAAAGGAAGGCAGCTTTTCTATGACGGGTCCATTAAAAATAGGACCTATATCTGAGTATCAGATGAAACACTGTTCTATAACACTATACACTGTTCTGTAAGGGTACATCTACTCTGGCCCCTTTTCCGAAAGGGGCATGCTAATTTTACAGGTCGTAATAGGGAAATCCGCGGGGGATTTAAATATCCCCCACGGCATTTAAATAAAAATGTCCGCCACTTTTTTCCGGCTTTTAGAAAAGCCGGAAAAGAGCGTCTACACTGGCCCCGATCCTCCGGAAAAAAAGCCCTTTTCCGGAGGATCTCTTATTCCTACTTTGAAGGAAAAAAGGGCTTTTTTCCGGAGGATCGGGGCCAGTGTAGACGCTCTTTTCCGGCTTTTCTAAAAGCTGGAAAAAAGCGGTGGACATTTTTATTTAAATGCCACGGGGGATATTTAAATCCCCCGCGGATTTCCCTATTATGACCTGTAAAATTAGCATGCCCCTTTCGGAAAAGGGGCCAGTGTAGACGTAGCCTAACAGTATACACTGTTCTATGTACTATACACTGTTCTGTAACAAGAGAACAGATTTACCTTGCTGGGCCATTGTACTTTTCACTGAAATGTGGGCAATTATTAGTAATGAGGAAGAGTCAAAAAGTCAACTAATCATATATTTATGGTGATTTATACACAGAAAACACTTGGTACTGCATATAGAAGCTAGATCAGTCAAAGGCACCACCATTATTAAAAAAATCACAAATATTCCATCTTCTCTGCCTTTTCTCATAGACAGAATAAAAGCAAAGAGACACAAATATAAAGAATACCTGCTGCTTACTCCCTGGATTCCAAATGTTGAGAGAATCTCCTTCATTACTGAAAAGAAGACATCAATTTCCCATTAGTCCACTGCAACACTTTATGAACAAGGAGTGATAGATCAGAACTATTATGGAATCTTTCTACTCTTTTTATAATGTATTTTTAGCCAAGACTACATAATTACCATAACACATGTATAACTTTTATTAAGTGCTATGAATTGCTCATCAGCAAGACAAGTTTTAAAGGGAAAAAATGTTATCAAAAGTCACACACTTAAATAATTTGGAAGCCTCAGATGATACAGAATGTAGCTGCCAGCTTGCCACATTGGCCATGGGGTATGCTGCATGGAACATATTATACAAGTCCTCAAAAGACCATTCCTATTCACTTTGAGATGCAGCTTCAGTTATTGATATGGGACTCTTCAGAACATGGACTGTGTACACATCTTGGTTTGTATAAGACCTAGTATAATAGGACCCTGATCCTGTTTGAGGCTTTTGTGTGCTACTGACATATAAATATTGAATAAGAATAAACCCCTGCACTACTTGTATTCTAGCTATCTCTGGAATTGCCTTTCTGTACCAGCAGGAGGGACTGAGGTCAGCTGAGAAGGGTTCTTCTCTCTCTCTCTCTCTCTCTCTCTCTCTCTTGCTTTCTCTCTCCAACTCTTCATTTTCTTTTCTTGCATTTCACTACACACACTTGGAAACATCTGTACCTCTACATACATGCAAGTTGGGCCTTGATGAATATGTACATGTCCGTGGGCACCTGTAATAGCATTTAAATATTTTAAAACTGAGCTGGAGTGGCAGGGCACATGAGTAGTACAAAATATGTGACCTACTGGAAAAATAATATATTGCTTCTTGCCTTTTAGGGTATGTCTACAGTGCAATTAGAGGCCCTGGATGGCCCATGCCAGTTGACTTGAAATCCTGGGACTGTTTCACTGCAGTTTTATTTCAGACTCCTGAAAGTGGGAGGTTCCCAGATCTTGGGCTCTAGCCTAAGCCAGGAAGTCTATATAGCAATACAACTTCCCTGCAGCCTGAGCCCTGGGAGCCTGAGTCAGCAGGCATGGGTCATCTTCAGGTTTTTATTTGAAGTCTAGACATACTCCTAGACAAGGACACCAGATAGGTTGGAACATAAAGACAGTCTTGACTCTGAGGAAGGGGTCTGGTCAAAATAGCTATTGGGAGCTTAAATATCCCTTCCCCAGCCATTGAATTTGCCCAGTGGCTTGTAGTCTTATTTGCTGCAGCTTTTTTCCAATTTCCTGACACCGCCAGGCTTTACTGCTAACTTGAGTCCCAGAATGCAGCAAGCATCAAATTTCAATTGTTCTCTGACAGGAGGAGCACACTTTTGTGCATTCTGGAGTAAAAGCACAAGGAAATCCCATAGCGTCATGAAATACAAAGAGAAATAAATTACATAGACATCAGGAACCTGCCACCTAGCTACTGTCTGCAGTGGGATGAAAAATATCCACATGTCAAATTAGAGATGTATACATCAACCTCCTCCCCAGAATTGACATGCCACTGAAAGAGATCAGCCAGAAGATCCTGTGGCTAGCTGAGGGGAGATGGGACTTGTTGGAAAAGGGATTCTGTCATAAAGAAGCTCACAGTTGGGAACTGTTCAAGGGATATTAGAAAAGCTTCAGAGCTTTGAATGAAAACAAAACTTTGTGATGTTGAACAAAACCCTTCCCTCTTGAGAAATACCCATGGCTGATAATTGTAAAGAGGGACAGTGAGCATGTATGCAGCCAAAATGGTCACCAGTCACATAGTAGTGCACAAGTGAAGCTTGGGCACATTACTAGACTGACACCCATGAGATGGGTTAGTGTGATGACATCTTGTGGTAATTGTGAAAATAACATCACCTGCTCCATGACATGCTGTCTAGTCTGGAAATACTGTAGATAGACACATTGATAGGATGCTAGTGATTAAGATCCCTAATGCACAAAGGGTATATCTACACTAGGAAATTATTTCAAAATAAATAAGTTTGAAATAACTCCCAAAATAACTATTTTGAAATAAGATTACTCCCTGAGGAAAGCAGGAGTACAGATTTTGAAATAACCAGCCTGTTATTTCAAAATAACAGGTTTGGTAGTTATTTATTATTTTGAAATAAGGGGTTATTTTGAAATAACTCCCTAGTGCAGACTAGTGCAAAAGGAGCACTGTAGGCATTAGCGATTCACACCACTTTTCATGGATAAAAATAATGTATTTTCTGAGATTTTAAATAGCTTTTAGTAATGTGATGAATTAAAATCAATACAGCTTTAGTAGTTATTCAAATCCACTGATCATGTTTGTGTGTTTATGTACTGAATGCTAATAACACTATAGTTCATGCCTTTTGTTTTTGATGTCCACTGTAGGATATTACAGCTTGGAAGTGCTTACTGTTAAAGATATTTTGCATGCTAATGAAATTGTTTTCTGCTCTGGATTGATTATAGTCAGTGGTCAGAGGCATGATACCAAAAAATGATTAAAGTTGCAACTTCATTACAAAGAAATTTCACTCATATGTTAGATACATAGGGTGGCACACAGAGAACAGGAGGCACAAAGGCACCATTTATCAGAACTGATTTTTTCTTTCAAATGATTTAATAAAGCTCACTGCAAGGAAGAAAGAATAAATAGGAGTCACTTCCTCTGGTCTTTTCTCAGAGAGGTTCCCAATGGAAAAGCCACTCAGAATAGTAAATTACTCTTACTTGCTCTTCCCTTGAACCTTTTATTATCGTAGGATAATCTTGACTTATTAAATTGTTTGTTTCATTTCTAGGCATTGTAAGAAGTACTGCAATCACACTAGCATAACTTTATTTGAAAATGACATTTCTTCCAGCTTTACAGCTTTACCCCACCTCATCCATCCCTTCCCTTCCCTGCTATTTTAAGTGGCTATTCCATTGAAATAAATCAAGCATTGAAGTATATATCAAAATCACAAGAAGCATTTTTTCCTCATATGTACTATACTGTATCTGGTATGCTCAATGATATAAGTAAGAGCACGTGCAGTGGCATGTGGATGGCTCTATGCATTGTGGCCTAGTAATCAAATCAGCAAAGCATGTAATAACGTACTTAAAGTTAAGCACATGCATACATTCCATTTACTGCAATAGGATTAAAATGCTCAAACACTTTGCTGAATTGGGGACTTAAATAATTATTTATTGCATGTTGTCATTATATGCAGAACTGTCTGAAACACAGAGGAAACCACAATTCTTGTAATCAAATGTTTATATTAATTGCCAGACAAAGTCTGCTACGGTTGGCAACATTTTGTGTGGTCAGCAATAGATCAAGGTTGGTAGGAGGGCCATTTTAGAATCTTTTCTTGAACTTCCTCTGGTTGACTTGGGACTTTTTGTGAAAGAAGGAAAAAGCCATCTGTTAAGTGATGTCAGGATTATGTGGTAGGATTGCCATAACATAGGGTTAGTGCAAATGCTCCTTTGGTTAGGGGCTCAAAGCCACCATGCTCATTTTACTCTGATATTTAAAAAGAAACACGTTTCAGATGAACTATTACTTCCGCTGACAATGATGAGAACCAGTAGCTGAACCAGCACTCTGGTCAATTTAAGTTCAATACGTTTCCTACAGGGAAACCTGACTGAGGAAACTGGCGCTAATTACTGGAGCAGTCTGAGGTGGGTGCGCTGACAAGCTAGTTAACCCATTAATTGAAGGAGTAGAATGGCACACAAGAAGGAAGTGTAAGGGAAGGGGCAATAGGGACAGGCTCTGACTGAGGCACTTACCTAAGCCAGCAGCCCCAAGTCAGGCAAAGCTTCCTGCCTGCTGCAGGAAGGATCACTTTTAATTGCAGGCGTTCCCTCTCATATGGCTCTCAGCCCTGGGAAGTGGAAGAGGCTTGTGCTGCCCCCGTCCTCCAATTGTTTCCAGCCAATACAAGCTGAGATATTGGCTGGGGTCAATTCCTGTTGGCCAGTTATTTCCAGCCTTTAGGAGCTAAGGATTGGGTTGGAGGCAGGGAGATCACACAAATCCTTCCCACTCTCTGCAGAGCACAGCGGTGTACAGACTGCACTTTCAACAGTGGCAGCTGTATGCCTGAGGGTCCCAGCAGGGTGGTCCGGGGGCTGGATCTGTTGTCTTGGCGGGCCAGATCCAGCCTCTGGTCTGTATTTTGCCCAGCCCAGATTTAAGTGATACATTAAAGAACATTTTGAAGTGTGAACAGCAGCTCTGGAAGCCTGTGTTAAGCAAACATAATGCTACAGTGCTGTCTTTCTGTAGAAATGTTACACAGAATTTGGCTTAAGATGGCAATGGGGAAGGACCTCCATGATGAATTGATTTCAAATTAACAATAAGTTTAGAATTTACCAAATGCATAGTCAACTTACTAGGTTGCCTGTCTGAAGGGTTTATCAATTTCATCCCCATTATATCATTGAGTTCTTCTTCTTCATTCATGCCACCAAAGATATAGAGCTGTGAACAATGAAATAGCAAGCAACATCAATAGCAAGCCAATATAATGAACAGATTATAAAATCACATTAATGTATCCATTAATGTTTGCAGGGGCCTTGTTTTGTGGTACCTTCTGTATTTATGGCTCCTGGTGATAACTTCAACCACAGTAAAACTCTTTTTGAAGAAAACTATATAATTCCATTAAATGGTAATGCCTGGCTTTGTCACTGCCTGGGATCCCTACAGAGAAGATTCTGAACAATCTGCCCACCCTGTCCCAGAGGAGGAGAGGAACTGCTCAGCCTGGACCTTACAGAAGTTGCTCCTCGATTCCCTTACAGATATTTCCAATCTCCCTGCCCCTCTGAAAGAAGTTAAGCAGCTCCTCCTACAGAGCAATTTTACAGTCATGTTAAGACTTTCAGTAGTTCAGAAGAGAGCTTCCTTAGATGTTCCCACAGTCCGTGGGGTTACAACAGAAGAAGACCCACTGCTATTTAATCTCATGCGGGAATAGTCTGGATTAGTTTCTGTCGTTCACTTCAATGCACTGGCAACACTCGGGTGGAGAGTGTTGTATAAATAAAACAAACATTTTTGTTGATATTTACTGCCTGAAAAATAAAGTTTGGTGCCCTCAATTATAGATCTGCCTGGTTAGCAACTTCAACAGGGGAATGCTGCTGGCCTGCTATCAGAGACTTCTACATGTGGAGGGCCCCATCTCACCTGAGGAGCTGGAGGACAGAACAACTAACTTCAGAGACTGAGGGCCTGATCCTGCACCACTGAAGTAAATGTGAACTTTGTCATTGACCTCCCTGGATGCAAGATGAGGCTCCAAAACCTCCTCAGTGCCTTAGGAAACCAATGCTTAGTGGAACACCCCAATGCTAGATGTGACTGTGTGGGCCACTTGGAGGAAAAGGCTACAATGGACTTGCCATAGAAAAGATTGGTTTGTACCAACAAATCACTGATACTGAATTCCAGTGCTCAGGGATCTTGGCCAACTCACTTTTATGCTTTGATGTGATACTCTCTAACAGTCTTGTTTTGGACTTACAGGAATATCCCAGGGCTTGGAGCACCTGGAGTCATTCTGCATATTTCTTTAGTTCTTGGGGTAATATTTGTAAGCTTAGCTGTTGCCCCTGCACATTGTGGTTGACTCCAGGATAGATGGCACAAACATTATCTATCATCAGACACTGGCTGTGATTCATTAACATACATTGTTACTGTGCAACCTTCCTCCCATTTTAGAACTTACTCCCTAAGAAAAGGAAAAGGGTGCACGTGCCTCCATACATAATAGACAAACTACTCCAACAAGTAATGTGCCGCATAAGTGAAACAGTAAAGCAAATGTTACAAGCCAAGATGGAAGACAAGCCAAAATGCAAAGTTTGAGGGAAATGCAAATGTTAAACCACTGAGTAATACTGGTGATGAAATACTGCAATAGTAGTAAGTCATTGGAAACACAGGTGCAAAAAAAAAAAAAAAAAGCAACTGCATCAAAAAGGCATTAAGATGCAGAGACAATGAAACCAGGTGTGCCAGAGTTTCAAGGTGTCAGAGTCAGTCACTAGAACACTAGGGGTCGGGGGGGGGGGGGGGGGGTCGGAGAAACCTTAAGAATAGCTGCAAAAATGTAGTGAAAATTTCAAGACAAGGACCTTTGAAATGTAATCACTGAAAGACAAACTAAAATCTGAGAAAAGGATATCTGGATATACCGCTGGGATGTGAAGATGACCTGGAGCAACAGTTTCTGTGGTGCCGTTTCTGTGGAGAACTCCTTCACTAATAACAGTAAAAAAGATGCTGACTGGAATATTTGGAAGTTTTCATTTATACTTGAGACAGGGTGATTAATGACAATAATTCATAAGAAGCCTGGCTCCCACTTCACTCTGTTACTACTACCCTTAATTGTAGGGAAGAAACCTTGATTGAATGGAAATAGAAATGTAGCCATGTTAGTCTGGACTTTCTGGACATTGTTTTCATATATTAATAAACTGTTTACTTTGTTAAATGCAACTATTTAATTGTTGTAAATTGTGTTTTGGAAAGAATGATTAAAATCATCATGAGATTTGATAGAAAATAAAAACCACAAATGTAGGTCTATATGGTGACTGCGTATATACATAAGAACTGAAGAGCTGTATGTTACCTGAATAATTACAGATTGCACTTTATATCAGTAAAGATGAAAAGCCTAGGATGACAGAATTCTGACTTTAACATTATATTTCACTTACGTGGCTATGAAGAATAAGTGCTACATGGCTGTGTCTGCAGGCAGGGGGTATCCCAACATAAAGTGGCATCTTCCATTTCATCTTTGCTGTAAAATACAAAAGACAGAAATAAAAATAGAACATGGCTACTGTCAGTGCATTGAGAGATGTGTTTGCAATAAATTAGGTCCTAGGTATTATCTGTATTACACCCGAAGCATTTGCAAGCCTAGGTCATTTGTATAATTATAGGATCTGCCAAATAAAGAACAGCAGCAATGAAAGCCACAGAGAAAATGAAAAACAAAGAAGTCTGGATAATCTTCCAATGACAAAAAGGCTCTTTCAGATAGATATCTTTCAGTGTTCCAAAGGATAATGGCTGATCTCAGAAAGATCAAAGTTACTACAGCCAAACCTATTCCCAAAAGTAATGTATACCCAAGTTATTGCCATAACATAGATTTACTCAAAATAAGCAGCTAAGAAAAACATTTCAATGATGGAAGATGACAGGAAAGTCTATTTGTAATGTCAAGAAAGATAATAATGTTAATGCAGTAAATCAATTACATTTATATAATGGCTTCTAATCTCACGTGATCTCAAAGGCTACGTCTAAACTGGCATGATTTCCGCAAATGCTTTTAACGGAAAAGTTTTTCCGTTAAAAGCATTTGCGGAAAAGAGTGTATAGATTGGCATGGACGCTTTTGCGCAAAAGCACTTTTTGCGGAATAGCGTCCGTGCCAATCTAGATGCGGTTTTGCGCAAGAAAGCCCCGATCGCCATTTTTGCCATCAGGGCTTTTTTGCGCAAAACAGTTTTAGCTGTCTACACTGGCCCTTGTGCGCAAATACATTTGCGCAAGAGGGCTTTTTCCTAAACGGGAGCAGCATAGTATTTGCGGAAGAAACACTGACAATCTTACATTAGATCCTCAGCGTTCTTGCGGAAATTCAAGTGGCCAGTGTAGACAGCTGGCAAGTTTTTCCGCAAAAGCAGGTGCTTTTGCGGAAAAACTTGCCAGTCTAGACACAGCCAAAGTGTTTTCCCAACTCCATATACAGGGATTTCTGACTATCAGTGAATGGCATCTGTTTAAGTACACAGTGAGCTCAACCCTGTGACAAAGAGAATGGCTCTGCCCCAGAGGGACAAACTCCAAACGTTTGGTAGCTTTAAACTTTCATAATTGCCGTTTGGTTCTGGAATTCAAGTCACGAGCATGAATTACAGATGTTTTGCTTCTCAACCCCATTTCCAGGTAGGCGTCCTGCCACTAAAGACTCTGTTCATGGCAATAAGCTGATAGAAGTAAAAAATATCTCAGGTTTGATTTAAGACCCACTACTCTAAATCATATTTTCTGGAGAACCATAACAGAAAGTGATGCTATGTATTGCAAAAAACACAGATGATAAGAGGATTGATAACGTTATAAAGGATACAAAGAACACACCATGTAGAAGTTGCATTCTGGGGTGTCACCTGTGTTGTGACTTAGATAAATCCAATAGAAAATTATGTATAAAGATTTACAATGTGGGATTACGCATGTGCCGTACATTGCAGTGCGTGATCCTTGTCTGATCAGGCCCCCAGACTAAATTATTGCCAAGAATTTAGAGCTTTTGAAAATAACTCAGCACCAGCAGATTACAGTTTAGTCTGTTGTACTTAACCCACTAGACCATGTGGGTTTTGGAAGGTACTTGAGTGAATTTTTGCAGGCTGCAATGCAAATAGTTTTCAGTCACCTGAAATTCTGGGGTGTGAAATCACGCAAAACAATGAATAAAAAAGTGTTGCATTAATTTTCCTGGAAAAAAATTCTAGTAGTTTCCCACTCCCCCTCATTCTGATCAACATTGTTGTTCTATAATAAAATGTATTCATAAAGTTCCTTGTTACTTAGCATCCTGTAGCAATTCATCTTGAAAGAAGACACACAGAAACGACTAAATGTATTGTTAGATTAAACTTTTTAAAAATGTCTTTGAAATGTTGGTTAAAAAAGCTTTTTCTGTACAAATACCTGGAAAATCGAAATGACAGTGAATTTACAAACAGGTATATTTTCATGCTTGTTTAAAGAAAACAGAAAAAGTGTGCCAAGTAGCCACTAACTGCTGCCCCACATACAGTTCTTCAGTATGGGTATCTTTTTGCAATGTTCATTCCTACGTAGAAGAACAAGTGAAAAAATCATATTTGAAATGTGACTTTCTTAAAATAATGGCAGCAATTTGCAGCCTTCCCAAATCACTGTAAGTTACATTGTGAACTTGAGCAGTGACTTGCTCACCAAAGGAAGGAAGTGGAGGTTCAGAGGTTTGCCTGATCAAAAAGATAAAAAGAGCAGCATTTCCTGTAGTCTCTTGGGCTGAAAAACATGTGGATTAAAGTGGTTTACAGAGCTTCTCTAGAGAAACACTAAAAACTGATGTAAGCCATAAAATGCTGAGCAATCTTACATTACAGATTCAGTGCAAAATTGGAAGGTGTGGCAATATTTTTAAGGGAATAGAAAGTGGTGTTAGACAGTGCTTGGTCCTCCTGTGAGGGCAGGGGACTGAACTCGATGAGCTCTCAAGGTCCCTTCCAGTACTAGTGTTCTATGATGACATGATTTGCAGTATATATGTGTATACAAATATTATACAACTTTATTTAAATCTTAATTTTTTTCAATAAATGAGTGATCATATATTGTCTACAGAGATGCATTTGGATGTATTTTTATGTCACTGCACACACACAGAAAGATGTACTTAAGTTCATTTTATTACAAAACTTTGCCCTTGTGCAGCCATCTAGCTTTAGCATACTTCTGAATAGTAGCGTGTTCTATTCAGTGATGAAACTTGTGCTGACAATCCCCTTTTTACATTTTTACTCACCTAGGCTTAATTTCATTACATCATTCTTTGGTGTTTTATTACCATCTTTAGACTCATGTATTCCTCCAAACAAATAGATATCCTGTTGACAAGAACTGCAACTGTAATACAATATACATGATTCTGTACTCTAAGAATTATCCCATGGAAATTGTTTTCCCTTCAATTTAACCATATGGCTGTGTCTTGATTGGCATGATTTTCCGGAAATGCTTTTAACGGAAAAGGGACTTTTGCTGGAACGGGAGCAGAATAGTATTTCCGCAAGAAGCGCTGATTTCTTACAGTAGGAAGTCAGTGCTTTTGCGGAAATTCAAGCGGCCAGTGTAGACAGCTGGCAAGTTTTTCCGGAAAAGCGGCTGATTTTCCAGAAAAACTAGCCAGTCTAGACACAGTCTATCTGTATAGAAAAACAACATGAAAACTCCCCTCTGTTCTCAACACACACACATCCCCTTTGTAATGAAGTCCAGGATCTCTCTGAATATACCTGGATTTACTGGTTGGTTATTATACTGATGAGGTTGATAGAAAACTTTAAAATAGTCAGGCAGATTCTTGGGCATTCTGAACATTTTCCATATATTAATTAATGTAAAAATGCTGCAGCATTTGAAAGTAAAAGGTGTTTCAGACTGCAGTGAAAAGGAAAAGACTCAACATCATTGCTTCTCATCCAGGTTGTTGAATTATCAGGGGGCAGTACATGGAGCATGGTTAGGCTTTTTAGAGGAAAAGATATGGCATTCAGCACTATTTTCAGCAAGCTGTGCAGTGTGGCAACAGAGGAAACTTGGGGTATGTCTACACTACAGCACTAATTCGAACTAATTTAATTCGAATTAGTTAATTTGAACTAAGCTAATTCGAACTAGTGCATCTAGACCTAAAAACTAGTTCAAATTAGCATTTTGCTAATTCGAACTAGCATGTCCACATTGAGTGGACCCTGAACCGAGGTTAAGGATGGCCGGAAGCAGTGCAGGCAGGGCATCAGATTAGGACTTAGAGCGTGGAGCTGCTGCCTCAAGCTAGCCGAGGGCTGTGCTTAAAGGGACCAGACCCCCACCCCGGACAGACAGTTCTCAGGGGTTCCCCACTTGCAAAGCAGTCCTGGCTTGGAGTGCCCGAGTGCCCACACTGGTCACATCACAGCACTCGGCACATCAGCCCGGCTGCACTTGCCGCAGGCTGCCATCCGGGGGAGGGTCAATCGGGGGGCTGCAGGAGAGCTTCCACCCTGAGGAGCCCGCAGAGCCACCCCAGTCCTCCCCACTGGGGGCTCGTACCCCATTCCTCCCTCACCTCCTTCCACTTACCCCTTCCTAGCCCCCCCTTCCTGATGTACAAAATAAAGGACACGTGTTCAAAAACAGAAACTCTCTTTATTGAACAAAACTCGGGGAGACTGGGAAAAGGAGGTGGAAGAGGGGAAGAGAGAAGGTGGGAGAGGGGAAGGCAACTAAGATGATCAAGGGTTTGGAACAGGTCCCATATGAAGAGAAGCTAGAGAGACTGGGACTTTTCAGCTTAGAAAAGAGGAGACAGAGGGGGGATATGATAGAGGTCTATAAAAGCACGAATGGTGTGGAGAGGGTGCATAAAGAAAAGTTCTTCATTAGTTCCCATAATAGAAGGACTAGAGGACACCAAATTAAATGAATGGGTAGCAGGTTTCAAACTAATAACAGAAAGTTCTTCTTCACAAAGCAAATAGTCAACCTATGGAACTCCTTGCTGCAGGAGGCTGTGAAGGCTAGAACTATAACAGAGTTTAAAGAGAAGTTAGAGAAAGTCATGGAGGTTGAGTCCATGGAGTGCTATTAGCCAGGGGGTAGAAATGGTGTCCCTGGCCTCTGTTTGTGGAAGGCTGGAGATGGATGGCACGAGACAAATGGCTTGGTCATTGTCTTTGGTCCATCCCCTCCAGGGTCCCTAGTGTTGGCCGCTGTTGGCAGACAGGCTACTGGGCTAGATGGACCTTTGGTCTGACCCAGTACGGCCATTCTAAGCTCTGGGCTCAGGGTCGGGGGTCTCACTGGACCACCCTGATATTCATGCAAACCTGCTCTTGGGTGGCCAGGCTGGCAGCTATCCTGCCCTAGACAGCCACTTTCCTGTGCCTAGTGCGGAGGTCGTGGATGAGGTCCACGATCTCCGCACTAGACCAGGTGGGCGCCCGCCTCTTGCGGACCTGGGCAGGCTTCTGGGAGCCGCCAGCCTGGTCCCGGGAAGAGGCGGAGGGCTGGGTGATAGCGGGTGGCTAGTTCGTGCCATGCCAGGTGCAGGGTCTGCTGGCTGGGTGCTGGCAGGCTTGCACCTGGCACGGGCACCATAGCCAGACCATGCCTCTTTAAGGGCTCCAGGGCTGGGAGGGGGACAGACGAGTTTCCCTGGTGGTGCCCAGAGTGGCCACCAGGGAAAACTGAGCAGGGCTAGCCTCCCACTAGTTCGAATTAAGTGGCTACACAGCCCTTAATTCGAACTAGTTAATTCGAACTAGGCATTAGTCCTCGTAGAATGAGGTTTACCTAGTTCGAATTAAGTGTTCCGCTAGTTCGAATTAAGTTTGAATTAGCGGTTTGCCTCTGTAGCGCCTATCAAAGTTAATTCGAACTAACGGCTGTTAGTTCGAATTAACTTTGTAGTGTAGACATACCCTATGAGATGTAAGCCAGGAAGTAATGATATTTTTAAAAGTGAGTATAGTGTTTGCATGAAAGTTATTTGCCACACTTGGCAGTATTGCAGACTGAAGTCTTTCATTTATGCACTATTAAAAATCAGTGACATTTCTAGAAATCCCCATTGCTCTGTAATCCCCTGAGCTCTTTGCTGGAAAGAATCTGGTGAAGGTTGCAAGGTTGGACCATGCCCATTCAGTCTAGAGTCTCTTTGATGAGACTGCAAACCATAGTGATGTTTTTTTGATGTGGACACCTGTCCAATGGGAACTGGACCAGGGACATCCATTCATTCACACAGACCAAATAACTAGAGACCAATAACATTCAATCACTAAATTTCAGGGCTAAATTTGAGCAAGTGACCTATATAACAAATAGATCACATTGTTCCAGAGTCCAAATTTATGAGGAAATCCCAACTGAAAATACACCACTTGCATACAGCTTTATATTTGAAAACGAATACACTCCACTTTCAAGCATTAATGAATATTTACTCATAGCACCTGTGTGGGGTAAGAAAGTACTAGTATTCCAAGTTTTTCAGATAGGGAACTGGGAAACAGCTATGAAGGCCTATGAAACTCTGAAGGGTACACTGTAGCCTTCTTCTGGAAAAGCTTATGCAAATGAAGTGCGGCATGGACTATCATGAAGAATGGCTCTCGCTCAAGAGGGGGTTTTTGCACAAAAAGGAGCCATCTCACAGCTCCTTTTTGTGCAAAAGCCTCTTGCGCAAAAGCGGCTGCTAATTAATTATGCAAATGAAGCACGGTGATATTCCACGCCATACTTCATTTGCATAAGCTTTTCCAGAAGAAGGCTACAGTGTGACCATAGCCATACCTCAGTTTTTTGTTGTTCAAACTGAGAAATTTCTGATCACCCAGAATTCCATATGAAACCAATGGGATCTGTGGTTGCTCAGGCCCAAAGGGCCTCAGGTTGAGTCACCAAAAATTAAAAGGAAATTTTTGAAAATCTGGGCTTTAATGACTCGCCAAAGATCAATGCAGCAACTGAATGCAAGTGCCAGAATTCAAACTCAGGAGTTCTTTGTTCCTAGTTCTGTACTAGACTTCTTGCTGAGACTGCTGCTCAGAAAGATCTAAATGTGAAATCCCATTACATCTTAAATAACATATGTATGTTAGAAATGTTGAGGAGGAGACCTTCCTTCCCCTCACATTCACACTGGAACTACAGAAAAAATAAACCAGGACAGAGAAGTGGCCTATACCTTGTCATGGTGTGCTGTAAAAGTATGATGTATCCTTCCACTGGGTATTTCTCCTTTGACTTCACACTGCTGCCAGGTTAAAGAACCTGGGGAAAAAGAGCCTCACATAATTATGTATTTTCCATTGTTTTCTCTTGCTATCTCAAAATAATAAAATGTCCATACTACAGCCTTTTAAAGAGCTGCTATAATCAAAAAGCTTGTTGTAAAAATGGGCTTGTGGGGATCCAGATTTATTCTCTCTCAATTTGCTTAGTTCAAAGATAGTTATAAGATAATTTCTCTGATGATAGCACTAACATATGCTCTGAAAAAAGTCTTCTTTCTGCTTCTTACATCATTACCAATAATAAAGACTGCAGTCAGAACTTACCAGACAATTCTGTTGATGAGGTATGAGGCAGAACAGAATCTAGCTCACACTTACATAGCTGGGCTGGCTGTATGGTGCTAACAGTATTAAACACTTGTTTTTGTCAGGAAAAGTAAGCAGATGAGCTTTGACATCATATAAGGCTAAGACATGATGGGTGCGTCTAGACTTGCAGGATTTTGCGCAAAAGCGGCCGCTTTTGTGCAAAAACTTGCCAGCTGTCTACACTGGCCGCTTGAATTTGCGCAAGAGTACTGACTTTGTCATGTACAAAATCAGTGCTTCTTGCGCAAATACTTTCACGCTCCCGCTCGGGAAAAAGCCCTCTTGCACAAGAATACTTGCTCAAGAGGGCCAGTTTAGACTGGGAAGAACTGTTTTGCGCAAAAAAGCCCCGATGGCTAAAATGGCGATCGGGGCTTTCTTGCGCAAAATCGCATCTAGACTGGCCACAGATGCTTTTGCGCAAAAACACTTTTTGTGCAAATGCATCCGTGCCAATCTAGATGCGCTTTTGCGGAAATACTTTTAGCGGAAAAACTTTTCCGTTAAAAGTATTTCCGAAAAATCCTGCCAATCTAGATACAGCCATTGAGTAAGCAGTATCATTTTTATGTAGCTACTTTTCCAATCATATTCAGGACATATTAATTTTTCTGTTTTATACTTCAGCAGAAAAAATGGGGGACAGTATAGTAAACTGTTGCAAGAAGTATTATTTGAAAGGGGACCAAAGGAAGGTGATCAAAGGAAGTTATAGTTATAGTTCATGGGTCAACAAAAGAGAGTGATGCAAAACAACCAACTCCCATTGCTGAAGAAACAATTTGTGGGAAAAATATTTTTGCAGGTCAGCTAAAGTGGAACATTTAAAGCCACTGTCCTGAAGAGACAGCCATGTCAAGTTGCAGTGTCCCAGAGGGAGCACTTAGGAGGTTGGCACAATCTTTCCATGATGCTCCTTTCACATAAGGGGTGAGCAATCTGTTCCCCTTATGTGCTGGCAGAATTATACAGGCTGAGGCAGGAGGGTGGGATCACATTCCTGCTTCCTCACTTTGCAGAGCCCTGCTTCCTGAAGCAGAGACCAAGAACTGGCTGTCTTTGTGCTCCCCAAAGTGCAGTTAGCAGTGAGCACAGGGAATGGTCTGTTTCCGTTGCATAGCTACAGAGAAGGGTACACTTTCTTGCTCCCCCTTCAGGCTCCATACAGTTTTCCGGGCCACATCCTATCTTTGCATAGCCACAATGAGGCAACACCCAGTTTGTCTCCATGCAGTCTCATCTCACACTCTGATTAAATAAAGAAAGTGGAAAACTCCCTCTACAGAGAAAATCTGTTGTTGTGAGAAAGCCAAGTTTTCTGAAAAAAATTGGCTTATTTCCAACTGGACATAGTAAAATTCAAGTCTGTGTTATGAGAGAAATTTTAATGTATTTATCTCAGAAGATAAACAATTCACAAGAGGGACACGAGGTAGTGGCTTGTTTCTAATGCCTTTTTCTTGACTTAGGATAGGTGAAAGAAGCAGTTGTTTCCAGCCAAAGAACTTAATGATTGGTGCTTGCTCCTTAATAATTTGGATTGTCTCTGAATCTTGCCTGCAGCCACAACAACACTGCATGGCAGGCTATTTTCATGACACAATAGTCAAATGAACAACAAGACAATTATTTTATATCAGTTAGCCCATATCCACCCTTAGGAATGAAGAAATTTGAAATAAGCCAATTGGAAATTTTGAAGAAGCAGATCAATTTACCCTGTGTGGTTCTTCTGAAGACAAAAAAATGTTGTGGTTGAGGATGGAATTAAATGGATAGAAAAAAAGATGAATAGGCTACCCGTGTGTGCCTATTCTGATGCTTTAAAGGATGAGCTTTACTAGCGATATTTCATAACTTTCTTATTTTGCAGGTCTACCTGACTTACTAATCAAACAGTTAAATGAACTATGCAACTCTTTCAGCATATTTTGGCTGGCTTTAATTTTCTATTGTGAATTCACCTTTTCAGTACGATATTTACAGGCTTATAGTTAAGACTATATTCTTAGTGTATTTCTCAAAAACATGGTAACAAAAATGATACTGTCCATAAAGATCAAAATTCCCTCCTGCCCTCTGTAGGGGCCCACTAACACAGAGGAACCTTGGTAGTTATGTAGCAAGGAAGCCAGAAAGAAACTATCCAAAAGCTTACAAAATGGGCACAGGCTCTTCTGCGCTGTGCGGAGTTCAATTAAGAAAAGTCTTACACAGCTGCATAGAGCATGTCTTTGGAGGTCTAATTGGAGGATCTACTGTTGTACAATTTCTCCAGTCCTTCTATCAATGAAAGGGGCACTAAGGCATTTGGGAATGGAGTATTAGCTGAAGAGCAATTATGCATCAACTCTGAAGTCTGTTGAAAGTTTAGATATAGTACCAAGGGATCTTTAGGATGGTTCTGTAATATTCCTCTTAACACACTTTATATATCCATTAAATCCACTGAGAATTTTAACAGATACCTGTATCCAATGCATACACGTCAGTAGAGTAAATATTTTCACTCGAACAACCACCAAACATGTATATTACTTGTCCAACTGTTGCAAAAGTATGGCCTGACCTGAAAAGAATAAGATAACATTTGAAGCCAAATGATTTTCTATCATTCTTTAAGTAAGCAAAATTACTGAAACCAAAAGAAACCACACTGCTATTTGCTAAATGTCAGGACAACATGGGGGAAATGGTATCTTGTTTGTTACACTCCCAGCGTGTAGTGTTACCACACTTGTTCTTTCCTCCCTTTCTCTGAAGGAGCATGAGCTCTTATTTCCATATAGTAGAAGCACATGTTCTTGCATGCATTACACCAATAAACAACTCAACCATTTTTCTTTGTCTTCTAGAGAGGCTCCCTCATTCACCTTTCAATATGTTGGACTAAATCCCTACTCTCCAGGTGCTCTAGAGTGGGGCTCAGTTCATGGAGGTTCTGTTGCTGGGCTTAGGTGGCTTTCTCCATCTTTCCAGCTCCCCCAATCCTGAGGGATGTCAGGAGATGTGCTGGCACAGAGATGGTGTAATCAGCCCTATGTGACCTCCTCCTGCCCCATCCTGGGTAATGGATGTTTTGGGAGAAGAGAGGAAGAGGACATGTCAGAGATGGGCAGGGCATGAGGCTCTTAAGTGAATACTGTAGACAGTTTTATGCCAGTGCAGATAAATGAAGATATAAGAAGGCAACAATAAAGTAATTATTCAAAATAAATCCTCTAGTTAAAAAGACTCTCCCACCCTTCAAGTTTTCTAATTAAAGCATAATTAAGAAAGAAGACATTTGTGCATCTGAGAAATCATTTCTCCATAGTAACTCCAAAACAGCAATTCCCTTTCTAAAATTGGCAATACAGAAGAAAAACTGCTACACCAAATTATATCCTAAAGGAGAAAGAAAAATCTTAAAATAATAGGGCAATTTTGGTAGAAAAGAGCTTTCAGAAATGTCCATATCAACCATCTCAATCCTCGTTTATTTCTGATCCAGAAAGAAGGGAGCCTTTGCAATGAGAAAATGTTTCGTTTTCTCATAATTCCAAAAAGTGAATATAACAGGTTGGCCCCGCAAATGAATGTATAAAGTTGCATCATTAAATTATCATCCTTTCATCATGAATAACATTTTCCAATATTCAAAAGTGATATAGGGCTAGGGTTTTAAGATATATTAAAGGCTTCTACATACAGATAGATGCCTAGTCAGATTTTAAGAACACACAGGCATTTAATTTTCACTTAAATCAATAGGTTAGACACCTGGGTGCCTTTG
Organism: Pelodiscus sinensis; assembly: GCF_049634645.1. Taxonomy (NCBI): domain Eukaryota; kingdom Metazoa; phylum Chordata; order Testudines; family Trionychidae; genus Pelodiscus; species Pelodiscus sinensis. The sequence goes on along the minus strand of NC_134716.1, from coordinate 46,590,234 downwards.
TAAATCCCAGTAGGCATGTATCTGCAGCTTTAGGCACCTAAATACCCCCAAAAGGCTTGTAAACATGATCTGATTTATTTTATTAAAATAGAAAAGCTATGGAAATCAATTTAAACCTAAATGTGATCTGATTTTTTTTTACATTGTTCTAGTGTCCCTTTCCTTATAAGGACTGCCGGAATGCCTTGCTTGTTAATTACTTTGTTAATACTCAATCTTTTACCATAGAAAGATTTGCAGTCCTTTATGTGTTGTGACATCACCATTTCACTAATTTTTCAGGCATTGTACAGTTTTTCAACCTGGGACAAGATCTGAATGTACAATGTATACTTTTACAAGACTTTCAGGCTCTTTTAATACAGCATAGAGAAAGATACAAAGTAGATATATTTTTCTGTGCAAGTCACCAATAATACACATAAATCCTGATTTATTAATTTTAAGGGGACAGCAGAACACCTTTATAAAACTATTTTCTAACTACTAATTATAAGAAGAATTATGGAAATGGGTTTGGCTAGAGGACAAATTTTGAAGAACAGGGAGATTTGGGATCTGGAGAATTAGGCCCTGATCATGAAATTGTTAGCATGTAATCAATGGCCACAGCTGTTATAAAGCCCAATCAATTGAACATTTACTTCACTTGCTATGCTTGGAAGTAAAGCTTGTCATATTTCATTCACAATTAAAGAGTTCTTTTGGTTACATTTTTTAAACAATAATGTCCAGATGTAGACAAAAATGATCAAATTAAAATAACTGTCACCATCACTGAACATATAGTTGCATTGCATGCCCTACAATTATTTCACAAATAGTTTCTTCTCATTCTATATTAATAATAAGCTAGAATGATCAGAAAAAAATCCTAGGTTGGAAAAAAATACTGACCAGTCATGAAGAAGTCAAATAAAACCAAAAGTTCATTTAAAGTTACGAAAAAAACCCCACTGTCACTTAGTACATTTTTCACTATCATATTCATTTAGTTAATATATTCTGTGATTTTATTTCCCCTCAAGTCTCCTACTAAACTAGAAAATATAGCTTTACAAATCAAAATGAGGTTCATTAAAGATGTTGTATAAGAAATGTGTTTATTATCCCCATTCATCCCTCACTGTGTTACTATTTGTACTCCACAAGCATCTCTTTGAGCTCCAGGGATACATCTGAACCAAATCAACATAAAGGCATATCTATTTTGCATTATAATATAAACATTCAAATATTGTCTCACTGCACACAAGTTGTTTAAAACACATTTAAAAAGTTAAATAGATAGTAGCTAGCAAAGAAAAATGACACAAAATTTACAGAACAATCATATATTTCTTCATCTGTTTCAGCATTTATAATACTTAAAATAAGTTCTTTAATATTTCATTTTTATTTATTCATAAAAAATAATGACAGCAGCAGCACTTCTACTCAAGTACTAGGGAAAATCCAAGATTCTGTTTCAGTCTGGCATTCAGTATTGCAGAGAAACGTAGGCCTTGTCTACACAGTGTCTTTCTTCTTTTGTACGACTTATAAACAGCAGTGTTAGGTGTCAAGCTTAGGGTTGATGATCCCAATAGATGGCTTCAGGTGACTTATTAAAGTCTTTATGGATTGGAAGCTGCTTGTTCCCTCAAACATGACAGAACTCTCAAAATACTTGTAAGTCATGATGAATTTGGGGTGGGTGGATATGTGCCAATATTGAAAGTCATACCAGTGATAAGCTGCACGAGAGTATTAAGTTGAGAATTTGTAAGTGATATGCAGGAGTTGTGTGTCAAGATGGGTGAGTAATATTCTGCAGTAGAGTAGACAAGGACATGTGCATGGCTTGCTGACCTGCTCTCCAAAGACACAATCAGAACTTCTCAGAAGATTTTTATCATTGCTTTGCATGGGATAATTGTTTGCTTTCAAGAGGAGTCCATGTGTCTCATGCAACATGTAAGTAAGGGTACGTGTAGACTACAGGCTTTTGTCGACAGAAGTTTTGTTGACAGATACTGTCGACAAAGCTTCTGTTGACAAAGAGCGTCTAGACTACATCCAGTTCTGTCGACAAAGCAAGCTGCTTTGTCGACAAAACACTGTAGTCTAGACACAACCCTAGATGCAATAACACCTTCTGTCGACAGAACTCTGTCGACAAAAGGCGTTATGCCTCGTAAAATGAGGTTTACCAGCGTCAACAAAACTGCTGAGTTCTGTCGACGTTATGTTGACAGAACTCAGCAGTAGTGTAGATGCAGGTATAGTTTTGTCGACAAAAGTCCACTTTTGTCGACAAAACTCTGTAGTCTAGACACACCCTAAGTCTAAGAAAGCTGCCTCAGTCTGGAGTTTTTGCTGGACTCCTGACTCACTGTGTTTTATCCAGGTTAATACCTGGTCTGTGCAGCTGCAGACAAGTCAGAAGCCTCCTTGTTCATTAGGTAAAACTGCTTCCGCAAGTAGCAAAACTCCTAGCCAGTAAGATTATTTCCATGCACTTGCACAACATGAAGAAGAGTAATACAGACTGGCTCAATGAGGGATCACTGGTTTGCTTCTTAGAATTGGCAATGACAATAACCTGGTGTCAACTCTCAGGATGATCCCTGAAGAACGGATACTGGAGAACAACAGTATCAGACATTTCTGTCCTTGGGGCCAAGATTTTTAATGAATTTTGAAAAGACTCCACCAGATCCTGCAGTTTCTTTGTTTTTGTAAGTGAGGCAGCAATATTTCCCTCTGAGCAGTGAAGGGCAATAATAGGGGTATTAGGCAGGTAGTGCGTTCATTTTTTTTTGTCAGAGCTGTCTAAGTCCTTTGTGCTTAGATTTGTCCCTGATGACTTTGAGCCCATAATGAGTATTCTTGCAATCACATCAGCTGAGAGGTCAGAGTTTTGATCTTTTACTGGGTTTGCAGCTCCAAACTAATGGAGCAATAGCCAAACTTTGCTGCTGGTATTAATAAGAGTGCAGAACTTCAATCATCTTGATCCATCTTTGGCAGTGTGATATTTTCAGTGAGTTTAATATGGATGATGCATTGTTCAGGTCACCAGATGTATGGTACTCCTTTAATAGACTTTCTGTTTCTGGTTTTCAGTATAGTAGTGGTTCTCAAATTAATCCATTAAACCACTTTGAGAAACCTGTTAACTGGCTTCTCTGCTGTGTTTACTTACTGGCGCCGTGGACTTGGAGCCTCACGGCTCCTGTTGGCTCCATTTTGCCACTTGCAACCAAGGGGAGCTGTGGGAAGCACACCAGTGTGCCCAGTTAACAGGTTTCTCAAAGCGGTTTTGTGGACCCTTTTGAGGGTCCTACCTGTAGCTCACTACCTGCCTTTTGAGAACACTGCAATATAGAGTCTATTCTTTTTTTGCTAGCCACAATAAATGTGGAATTATGTTGACATTTGATCTACAGCAGTTGAAGGGTGTTGGTGTGTATGTGTAGAGTGTTTGGTGTCATGTGATGTTGGATATGTTGCTCTAACACATGCCTGAGTGAGATGCTGCACTCCAGGGCCCTCAGAGGAAGGTTCTGCCCTTGTAGAACTCCTCTGTGGGAAGCCTATTTATAATTAAGTTTTGTAGAGATGAGAAGTTTTAAGACTATTTACTAATTCTCCCACCCCTTTGTTTTCTTTGCAATGAGTAATCCCATCTAACTGAATTATAGATACAGAGGCAGGGTCAGAATAAAATCTATTTGGCAACCAATTCTTTGTGCAGCTGATGTATAAAGTACAACTTGTGATTTTTCAGAGTAGAGCTTTTCCACAGAAAATGGGACTAGTTTTAAAGTACTTTGAAAAACTGATGAACATTATAAGACTATTTACTGATGTGATTATATAACTGGAATTTTAGCCATGAACATATCTAAACACTATATTTTTAAATTCTGCATTCTATATATTCTATCACACAGAGCAAAATCAAATCCTAGCAGATACAGAATGGCAAAAGTAACTGGACAGCTAAATCTGGCCTAAAGCTCCTCATCTGCTATTTATAAATACAGTGCAACAATTCCTGCTTTTAAGCATCTCATTTGCCACTATAATCAATTATCATAGTACAGTCATATTCCCTGATTATCATAGTACAGTCATTTCCCTAATTTAGATTTGTAACTAATCCTAGAGGGGGAAACAAGAAGTGGGTAAAAATCTTGGATGACCTGAGTCATGTTGGTGCTACTCATCATTCTGTCATTCGTCATGAATGAATTTAGTTTGAAACAGAAATAACAAAACATTACGGGGGTGTCTACACTGCACCATTACTCCAGAATAACAGAGGTTATTCCAGAATAACAATGCGAGCGTCTACACAGCAATTCCATTATTTCGAAATAAAATCAAAATAATGGGCAGCTTTTTCTGATGTTTGTAAACCTCATTGCATGAGGAATTAACACCTCTTCTGAAATAGCTATTTCGAAATAGCTGCAGAGTGGACACTCCACTGCTGCTATTTCGAAATAACTCCTTATCAGGGCCATTCTAAGTTATTCCTCCCTGATGTCTCCTGGGGCTCTAAATCAAGATAGCATGTCCACATTAGGGGAGCCTGCCTAGAACTAATTTTGAGGCTTCCCTGCAGTGTGGACAAAGTAAGCTATTTCAAAGTAAGCTATTTCGGAATATATCTTCTGGAATGGTTTATTCCGAAATAAACAAGCAATGTAGACATACCCATGAAGAATAAGCAGCTCTCACACAAGGATTAATTTCACAATAAAACTTTCTTAATTTGATCTGCAAAGGGGCAATAAGTGAGAAAAGCCAATACTGAAAATCATCCCCATGCACATAACATAACTGGATTACAGTATTAGAAAACCTTTAATTTAAAAATATACCTATGACCCAAAGAACCTCTTTATTTACACCCTACATACTACAGTTGTAACCTTTATACAAAATATGCCTTCTGAGGTATTACTTGAAAACTAATAACATTAATATTTTTGTGCAATGTATGCTTGTGGAGGCTGTGAAGAGTTTTGCTAGACTTCCATTTTTAAAATGTGTTTCACAAGCAGTTTATAAGCACTCTGCCTCAGATAAAGGAATATGATTTACCCTAGTTCACATATGTTTTAAACAGGCCTTCAAACTAACAAGGTGGTAGGAGGAGAAGATTGAAGGAAACAGAACAATTTGCATTTTAGCTCACAGCATGGAGCTTCCATCACCATCAGACTCTCTGTCGCCTTTCTCACAGCTTAAATAAACTTTACTTTGAGGGGCAATCTTCAGAAGAATCCATTTCAAAGATATACTGGTCTATAAAGATTGAGGAGCTGTAGATAGGCTTGCTGAGGTCAGGGCTGGCTCATTCAGAGTGTGACCTGCAGGCTTGTTGCTAATGGTGATCCAGGCTGGAAGCTACAGTAGCAAAGCACTATGAGGCACTCAGTAATAGCATGTCCACATTAGGGGTATAAGGTATCACAACCAGAAAGATGACAGTGGCATAGTCAAAATAGTTTGACATTTTAACTGAGACTTACACTTCAAGCACCAGTTGTGTAACAATTTTAAGTGATTCTCAAGCGTGAAGGCAAGGACCAGCCAAAGAAAGGCTACAGTTTTATTATTTTCTGTTTATTTTGGGTAAGGAAAATAGAACAAGCCTAAAGATAAACATGAATGTCAACAAAGCAACTACAAAGTTAAGAGTTTGTATACATTACCATTTCCGTCAGTATAGCATATGTTGATCAGGAGTGTGAATAAGTCACTACTCAGAGTGACAAAAGTAACACCTACCTAAGTGCCAGTGTGGACTGTGCTATGTTGGGGGACAGCTTCTTGCAGAAGTGGTTTTATTATGCCTATGAGAGAGGTGGTGCACATGCACCAGCGCTAGTGCAGACTAGCCGTTATTGTGTGCCTGGTGGAGAATGACAAAATCAGAGGTACATGAACAACAAAAATGATTAGCTGAAGAGAAAGACAAAGAGTGTGAACCAAAAGTAGTGTGGGAAGACATGAGAGCCAAGGAGATGGAGGCAAAAAGGTAGCAGCAAGAAAACACGGATGATGGGTCCTAGAAACAGAAACAGCTGCTCACCCACATGCCATGCAGCTGAAAGAGAAGGAATCCAAGAAAATGAAAAGAAAAAGCTGCTTATTCAGTGCATAAGGTACAAGCAGGGGCAGATCCTGGGAACACCTACTCGAGAGAAGCTTTACCCTGCACACAAAGAAGCAGACAGTATTGACAAACACCTTACCATTTTTGAAAGGTTATGTGAAACTCACATAGTTTCAAAACACAAAAAAATCCCCACACTGATTGCAAAATTATCTGATAAAACCTTAATATATTTAATGAAATGCCAATTGACCAAATTTTAAAAAGTTGCCCTGCAAAGGTTTCAAATTACCATTGAGGTGTAAAGGTTGACATTCAGAAATCTCAAGAAAAGTGCTGGCATGAATCATTGTGATTATGTGTATAGAATGTCAAGTATCAGAGGGGTAGCCGTGTTAGTCTGAATCTGCAAAAGCGACGAGGAGTCCTGTGGCACCTTATAGACTAACTGAAGTGTAGGAGCATAAGCTTTCGTGGGCAAAGACCCACTTCGTCAGACGCATGTCAGAATGTATGACTAAATACATGTGTATAGAATGTATGACTAAATGAAAGTAGGCAACATGGCAAGGGGTTGAGAACTATGTCCATTTGTTTGAATCACAGTATGGGATAAATCTTTTAAGTTCTGTACAAGAAGATTCTTGATCTGATTCTTTTATGCAAGCCCAAATTTCTAATGAGGGCAAGACAGAGAAGGAAGGAGGTGTTGAGGGTGAGAACTTGTTTTTTTCCCTGAGAAGAAGAAGGGTGGTGAGGAGCCCTGGCATTCACTTCCCAGAATTGTTCCTCATCTTTGCCCTGCATCACAGATCTCTTGTGAAGGAGAATGGTCAGAGAAGATGCCACCAATGTAACTTCACTGATCATAATTTCTCTAAGCAAAAAAACCTAAGCCTCCATCCAGCGGGCAGTTATTAACAGTATTAGAACCTGAAATTAGGGGTTTGTGAACCACTGACTCCTCCACATCAACTCTGAGGCTGTGTCTAGACTGCATCCCTTTTCCATAAAAGGGATGCAAATTAGACATATCACAATTGCAAATGAAGCGGGGATTTAAATCCCCTCCGCTTCATTAGCATAAAAATGGCTGCTGCTTTTTTCCGGCTCGGAGCTTTGCTGGAAAAAAGCGCCAGTCTAGACGCGGATCTTTCAGAAAATAAAGCCTTTTCCGAAAGATCCCTTATAAGGGAAAAATGCGGCAGCCATTTTTATGCTAATGAAGCGGGGGGGATTTAAATCCCCACTTCATTTGCAATTGCGATATGTCTAATTTGCATCCCTTTTACGGAAAAGGAATGCAGTCTAGACACAGCCTGGATGTTTAGGCTGTGCTTCTACAGGAGGACCCTGTGAGGCTTGATTCAGCAGGAATTAACACCAAAAGGACATAAGTGGAAGTTCCACATAGCCCACTGATTGACTGGCACCGATTTTTAAACCAGAGTGTCTGCCTGTTTCTGCTTTAGAGCTCTGTGCTAGAGACTCCAGTCTCTGGTTTCTAAATCTGCCTTCTCCTGATGCCTGGCTCTTTGTCTACCCTCTGGCTTGTCTTGGATTCTGGCCTTCTGGTACCTGATCTGGCCTGACTCCTGCTCTGACCACTAAATTTAACTGCTCATGTCCTGATAATGAAACACAGAAGTGCCCTGAGGTCTGACTTTGAAGAGGTGGACCTGAAGTTTATAAAGGTTGCCAAAGTTAATGGCAGGAAATCACAGCCTGGAGAGCGAGACACTGATGCACACATTTGTCTTGTCACGGAAATGATGGTCAGAAAAACTAAGATGTTACTCGGTCAGGAGGTAGAGTTTCTAGTAGATGGGAAATATAAAATTCTTGTAACTTTGGCTAATGCATTTAGATGGGGAAGGGTTGAAAGTTACCTTGAAGGCTGAGGTAGCAGACCGCATTCCTACAGCAAAGCTAGTGGGAAAAGATATTCTTAATATGTGTAATATTGTTGAAATTATAATCCATAATGAAAAGGAATATTGTGCCATGATCTCAGAGAATTGTGCATTCAAGTGTGCGAAGGACAGCACTTGCATAGCAAAGAAAAGTAGCATGCTTTCAGAGCTTGAGGATGGAAGCATAAACCCCAGTTACTGAAGAATCTGACCCACCAGTCAGTGTTTTGCAGGGTGGACCCTAGTTTAGGGTGCATAAAGGGACCCCTCATTGAAAGTAAATGTTTTTTTTTAAAGGAAGAGAGATTATAGAGGAAATTTCCCATGGGGGATAAGCCCCAGAAAACCTTAGAAGCAGCTGGTGTACATGCTCAAAATCATATCTGTCCTTTTTTCTGGTCACTTGGGAACCCACCAAACCTATGAAAGGTTAAAAAATATTTTCTACCGGTCAAAAACACAGAATGAGGTGAATTGTCTCACAAAAAGAAAAAGGACCCTAGAAACTTTGTCTCCAAATGCTGCCTATAATATAAGAGGCATTTTATTTAGTGATGGACACTGTGGTCCCTATTCCACATCCTACTCAAAAAGGGGAAAAATATATTCTGCCACAGTTATGGGTTCAAGGAAGTTTGAACTGATGCCTGTGGAGTGTCCAGTGGCTAAATCCTATTGCATCATTGTATCAATCACATAGCAGCAGCCGAATCACTTGTATAACATGATAAGCATAAAATGTCTTCACCAGATTTGTTATGGTGATGCAGATGCAGCTGTGCTGCTGTAGCACTTCTAATATAGACTAGTCCTCATTGTGGGGCAGATTGGAGAATTATTCTATATACCTTTATAATATAGTGAGGTCTTTTCTAAATGTTAATGACACATTGGTGATTAGTGCAATGTGGCATGTATCTAGTAATACTATATGAAGAAATATGGATACTTTATGATATTATGTTTTAAAGCCTGTGACCAAACTGGGAGACACGTTTCCTCTCAGAAAAAAGAAAAGGCATCTACGAATCTCCTATGAACAAAGGCCAGAACCCAATTTGGAGTGCATAAGGGCTAGTCTATATACAGCAGCACAGCTACTCCCTATCTGTCTCCTATAATACATTTAACATGGTAGAATCAAAACAGTGAAAGCCCTGTTTACACATGAGGAATGGGAACCCACAAGAAGGGAAAATCAGCATAAGGTCATTCTGAGGGCCACTGAATTTTTGATGATAAAAGCAAGCATAGAAGTCATGTGGGGCATCCATCTCTAGAGTGACTCAATGGAACAGAGCTTTTGCAAGCTGAGAATGATGGATCCTTCAGCCAAGTCTCTGGAAACCAAATACAGGTAAGACATCTATTTAGACAAAGATCTTTCACTTAGGAAGATAAACGTAGCCTGCATCTTGTACTTCTGTTAAAGGTTCTTACTGAAGGAAAGTCAGCCATAGCTAGGAATAAGACTGACTGACAAGAGGAATGACTGTTGAGAGAGACCACCTTCAAAGAAATCTGCACCCTGTTAGATTAAGCTTTAGACATGTTTTCACTCTTACTTGCTTATAACCCTTTCTAACTTTATTCCTTTTATTTGGCATCATTTAATCTATGTTGTGATAATAATTTTTTACAGTTTTCCATTTATCCAAACCTCAAACTATCCTGATATGGCCACACCCTGTAAAGAGGCCAAAATATGCAGTTTACATTCCCAAATTACCCCAAATAAAAGCTAATCATATTTTTTTATTTTGCTTTATAAAACATTTGTCTGTGACTCTTGTATGAGTCAATGATTCTATTGACATGGCAGAAAAATGAAATCAATGCTCAACAGGCCTAGATGAAACTTCCCTAAAGCAGTGATGGAGAATGGTACATTTCTTCTTTTCAAACTCTCTTTAGAATTTGCCAGATCTAGCAAATAATGCAGTCATTTTCACAGTGCATCAGGCAATGGAAGGTGTTTTTGCTTCAGTGTTTCTCCGACTACATGCATGTTTTGCAGCATTAAACCAATACATATTTGTCAAGCCTAATGACATTTAATATTTATTTTTTAAAATTCCTGCTTAAATGTTTCTCTTAGAAAATAAATCTGAAAGGCTTGAGAAATGAGTGAAGATTCTTGACTTTCTAATACGCACACAATAACTATTAATTTGTCATTTTGTGTTTCTGCACTATCTTTAATGATTTAATGCTGATTGCACATTCATAATTTATAAATTTCTCATGCAAAACACAACATTAAATAGCATAATATTAATAATGAAAGTGACATTTCTCATTCTGTGGAAGTGAAGAATTCTTTCAAAGTCATCAAATTGGTATTACGTAAGCACGAGTTAGGAAGGTATTAGTAACTAGTTCTCTCATTGAGGCTGTATTGAGATTTGTACTTAAAGCAGGGATTAAAAATCCCTTTCCTTAGGCCTTGTCCACACTAAAAGGAAGATCATTGCTGCAATGATTGATCTTCTGGAGTTCAATTAAAACTCATTAAATCAAACTCAAGAGGGTACCCCTGCCAGCATCAGGTACTCTTTCTTTTGTGAGGTGTAAGGGAAGCCGACAGGAATGTTTGTTCCCATCAACCTCCCACTATGGGGATGCTGCCAAACTTGGCTTAAGGTAAATGGACTCTAGCTACATATTATATGTAGCTGGAGTTGTGTATCTTAAGATGAGCTGCCAGGTCTAGTGTAGACTTGGCCTCAGTTCCCAAATTTTGCCCAATAACTTCAGAAGACAACTAAATACAATGGGTTATTTTTTGTTTTTGTTTTTTTTTCTAACGAACTATTGGCTGATTTTTTGAGCAGAAAGTCTCTTCAATCTTGAACAGCCAGGAAAATGTCTCATTCATCAAAGTTTTATTTTGAGCCCGATCGTTTTTTCAGATCCAAAGCATTATCATGGTGTGAACATACCCTGTTCTCTATCTTAAAGGCCCAAGGATCTTATATATGGCTTTCTGAAAGTGGCCTATTTTGTGAATACAGAAGACTTAAATACATTTCTGCTATAATTATGTATCTTCTTATCACAGTCTAAACATAATTTTAATGAATTATTACTAAGTGATTATACAGGTTGAACCTCTGAAATCCAGGACTCTCCGGTCTGGCAAAATCCATGGTCTGGCAGGACCATGGATGGTTGCTGGATGAGAGAGCCATGGCACCCAGGAGTACGAACCCCATCCCCAGGGACCACCGTCCCCAGCGAGCCCTAGCCAGGTGGGCAGCAGCGGATCAGCAAGCCCCATCCCTGGGGAGCCCTGGCTGGGTAGGATAGCAGCAGGGCAGCCAGCAGCAAAAGCAGGACAGCCAGCAAGCCCCATTCCCGGGGATCCCTGGTAGAGTGCGGCAGAAGTGGGGCAACCCTCAAGCCCAGTCCCCAGGGATTCCCAGTTGAGCAGGGGAAAAGTAGGGCCATGGCGGCTGGGGAGCTCCATTTCCAGGGAGCACCAGCAGGTCAGAGCCCAAGTCCAAGCCCTGCAGGCTGGAGCCCAGTGGCAGTGGGGCCGGAACAGAGCCAACCACAGGGAGGAGGAGCATCCTGAGAGGCCAGTGGTAGGGGACATCTCCTGATTTGGCAAATCTCATTCAGGACTGGTCAGATCCTGAGGGTGCAGGATAAAGGAAGTCCAATCTGTATTAAAAAGTTGCCCTTTTTTTCTTTGTGAATCTCAGAAAGAAGCACAAAATTATCCTAGATATGATGTACAAACTTGCTATTTCTGTGTAGAAACTGGAGTTGACTGACAGAATCTTCCTTCAACGTGATTCCATTTTTATTCAGCCCCATTAGTCAATTAATCCCTTCTTCCCTTATAAAAGCACTAACCTGGTACCAGGTGCTGAACCAGAGGTTTTGACTGGGGTCCAAGTGAGAGATACTAAAACATAATGTAGAATTTTGAATTACAGGATATAGTAACAGGAATGCGAACAAGTCATTATCAATATGCTAAACTGACTGTAATACATACTATTTCAACATATTTTTACTGCAGTCATGAGTTCTGCTTAAAAATTGCTAATATAATATGGCCAGATAGTTTTCAGAGCACAGTAATTCACATGAATAGAATGTGAGTTGTAAGAGAGCTGTAATCACTGCAGCAGCTATATCAAGGTAGTATATATTTTACTTGAAATATGGCCAGCATTTTAAAATAAAATTAAGAGCCCTAGCTGAAAAACATTGGCTTATATGCTTACTCATAGGCCATGCCTCGTGTATAATATGAAAGACCACAAGCAAATTACTGATGATTAATAATTATTCTGTTTATTCAGAATATGCAAAAAAGACAAAGGGCCTGAGTTTTGAAGCTGGCTTCCATTTTTGAAGACACACATTTAGGCTCACAAAAATGATATATCTATGTATCTGCATGAGTCCACAGAAACAAAAGATAAGCTGAAACTTTTTTGGAAATCTTAGTATGAGGAAAGAATGGAAAGCTTCAAACTAATTTGTAAACTCTCTCTAGCTAGTCAAGTTTATGATATATAAAATTCACTGTTCTTATTCTAATAAATGTTTAAATTTTTAATTCAGGATTTTTTTATTGTCCTGGAAGATGCATAATTCTGAGCAAAAAATATTCTATCCATGATTTTTTAAAGAGTAGAACTGACAATTATTTGCCTAGACTCTGAGTGATGATTTCTTCTGACTGAGTAGATTACTTACTAGTACTGAACATATACAAGTCATCCACAGCTTTTCCATACTGAACTCCACCATAGACATAGATATTGTCCTCTATTACTGCTGAACTGTGTCTGAGGGTATGAGGTGCAATGCCAGTTGTTTTTATCTTCTTCCACATTAATGAACCTAAAACAAACAAAATAACCAAAATTTTAGAGACTCTTTATTTAGCATGGGAAAGTAAGCTCCAGAAAAGAGGTCTCAAACTGTTGACCTGCAAGCCATCTCCCGCCAGATCAGTTTCACAATGCGGCCGAGAAGTACCAGCGGGTTGGGAGAGGCCTGTTTATTCCCGTCCAACCCTCCCCACTTCCTGCCACTGCCCCTCCCACTTCTCTCTATGGCATCCCATCCCCCCTGAAGGATGCGACTATGAGGGGTGCTTGATGCAGGGCAGCAGCAGCGACTGCTCCCCGCCCCTCCCCCCGTCCTCCGCACTCCCTGCAGTGACAGAAGCTGCAGGGAAGTGGAGCGTATTTGGCAGGCACACTGTCTCCACTGTGCTCTGCTTTCCCATGACTTCTGCCACCATGGAAAATATGGGGGAGGGGCAACCACTGCCACTGCCCCATGTCGAGCCCTGACTAGTAACCCTCGAGGCCGTGTCCCTTAGGGAACAGGGTGCCATGGAGGAAGAAGGCAGGGCAGTGTCAAGAAGAGGTGGAACTTGGGCAATGGGAACAGACCAGTTCCCCTCCCCGCCCACCTGCTGGTACTCCTTTGATCCAGACTGCAAAACTGATCTGGCCAAGGATGGCCTACAGCCTAGGAGTTTGAGACCCCTGCTCTAGAATTAGATTAGCAGCTACATAGGAATAAACAGAGGTAATCCATTATCAACCATCTTTATTTAGTTAACTAATACTGAAACACAATATCTACACAGATTTAGTTCCATTTTTATGTGGAAATTGGTCTAATAAATATTTTTGCCAATAAAAAACAGATGCGCTAAAAATGCAGATTTTGTTTAAGCTTCATCTTCTAAAACCCTCTCATTCTATGATAATTACAGCTCTCACTCTGCAGAAATAATAGACTTAACCACACAAAAGATAAGTATGCCATTTTTTGGAGGAGAGCAGAGGTGTTAGAAGTCATATGGAGGGCTGTCTTGATTATTAATACATTAAAATAATCATTACTAGTTTTCATAATGAAAGCAGCATATTGCTTTAATTTGAATAATGGTCTGTTAGACTTGTCATTGCCTTAGTGAACTATAAATAGCACAAAATGCAGTCTTATATTTTTACTCACTAAGGTCAAAGCTGTAGACTCCCGGTAGACATTCTTTAGCATCCTGGGTTGAACACCCTCCAAATAAATATATCTTCCCTTTTACTACACTGAAATGAAAAATAATAACTTTACAATTGGTTCATAAAACATCTCCTGAATAATTAAAAGTGATTTATATAGGAAACTAGCAGATAAGGCCCATCATTGACTGGGAAAAGCCATTTTGCATAGATTACACTTATAGAAAAGTTCAAGAAGCTAAATATATGTAATAGAATTTTTTATTAATGTGCTTGCAAAAGAGAAGTAAAAGAACAGTTTTAAATTTGTAGGATTTCAACTTCAAACATTATTCATGCTACTGAATAATTACCATACATAGTAAATTAAATTCAGACACTCATAAAGCTTCCATTATTCTTTCTGTAACTAATTTGAATTATTTTGTGATTTGTAATAGCAAACATTTCCTTTCCACTGAAATGAAATGAAAGCCACTTTGAAACACCATGGCTGAGCTTGGGCTCTGTGTGGCACTGCCCATTTGAAACGCCACCTCGGCGTTTCAAAGTGGCAGCGCCGCATGGTGTGTGGGGTCATCTGGGGACTACCCAGCTGATCCCGGGCTATGTGCTGCATTTCCATGGAACCTGAAGTCAGCAGGGGAGTCCCACCACCCGGGTCCTCCGCAGCTTTGCTCCGCGTCTCCCTGGTGTGCTGGGGGGGCCCCCCAGCAGACCAGGGAGATGCGGAGCAAAGCTGTGGAGGACCCGGGTAGCGGCACCACGGCGCGTCTCAGTCCTGCCGTCCGCGTCTCCATGGTCTGCTGGGGGAGGGGGGTGCAGCTAGTGCGCCCCCCCTAGAAGACCAGGCTTTTCTCACAGACCCCTGTGGTAGAGCAGGTGGGGCGCTGCCGTTTGGTCCCGCAGCACCGCTCCTTGGCGCTACTGGGCCAACCCGGCAGCACCCCAGCTGCTCTGCCTCAGGAGTCCTGATTCAGCCGCTGCTGGTCAGTTTCAGCAGTGGCTGAATCAGGACGCCTGGGGCAGAGCAGCTGGGGTGCTGCCGCGTTGGCCCAGTAGTGCCAAGGAGCGGTGCTGCGGGACCAAACGGCAGCGCCCCACCTGCTCTGTCCCAGGCGTCCCCAAGTCAGCCACTGCTGAAACTGACCAGCGGCTGACTACAGGAAGCCGGAGGCAGAGTTGCTCTGCCCCGGGTTTCCTGGAATCAGCCGCTGATCAGTTTCAGCAGCAGCTGACTTGGGGACACATGGGGTAGAGCACATGGGGTGCTGTGGCGTTGGTCGCGGCGCTGCGGAGACCTACCCGGCAGCGCCCCAGCTGCTCCGTCCCAGGAGTTCAGATTCAGCTGCTGTTGAAACTGATCAGCGGCTGATTCCAGGAAGCCCGGGGCAGAGAAACTCTGCCTTGGGCTTCCTGTAGTCAGCCGCTGGTCAGTTTCAGCAGCGGCTGAATCTGGACGCCAGTTCCGACTTAAGTACAAATTCGACTTAAGTACAAACCTACAGTCCCTATCTTGTACGTAACCCGGGGACTGCCTGTACCACTGGTATTCAGGCTTTTTAGCAATTCTTCTAAAATAGTAAGATTTGATTTTTTTCCTTATGTGATTTAATTGTTTTAAAGGTACTGATTAGCATGTGGAATAACACTACAACAGTCCACTACTTCAGTGAACAAAATGTTGTCCAAATAATAATTACTCAAAGGCAACAATGAGGGGTGAGAGAGAACAACCTAAATCTGACGGCAAAGAAAGTTCTGTATTCCTTGCTTACCAAAGTGTATGACCCTCTCTAGCACAAGGAATATGTCCATCATGTGGTATCCTTTCCCAAGTCAAATCAGTAGGAGTAACTGTTGATGAATAAGGACATATTTGATTATTAAAATCAGTATCATTCTATAAAATGTTGTTAAACACACACAGATTAGGCACATCGCTATTGCAAATGAAGCAGGGATTTAAATATCCCGTGCTTCATTTGAATAAAAATTGCCACCGCTTTTTGCCGCCACAGCACTTTGCCGGCAAAAAGCAGTGGTCTAGACGGGGATCGGTCAACAAGGAAAGCCTTTTCCGACCGATCCTGTAAACCTCGTTGCATGAGGCATAAGGAATCGGTTGGAAAAGGCTTTCTTTGTCAACCAATCCCCGTCTAGATTGCCGCTTTTTGCTGGCAAAGTGCCGTGTCGACAAAAAGCGGCAGCAATTTTTATTCAAATGAAGCGTGGGATATTTAAATCCCTGCTTCATTTGCAATAGTGATGTGCCTAATCTGCATCTTTCTGTTGGCAGAGGGGTGTAGTTTAGACACACCCTGAGGGAGGAGACACTGGCTGTTTGAGCATTGGCCTGCTAAACCCACGGTTGTGAGTTCAATCCTTGAGGGGGGCCATTTAGGGATCTGGGGCAAATCTGTCAGGGATGGTACTTGGTCCTGCTGTGAAGGCAAGAGACAGGACTCTATGACCTCTCAAGATCCCTTCCAGCTCTCCATCTCATTAAGTACATTCAAATCCGTGGAGAATTATAATTATACAGCTTTTGTTTCAGTACATCTGTTCACACCTATCAGGAAGAAAACCTGAAATAATTTGTAAATGATTGCAAAGCAATTTAGTCTTTTTCTCATGGCTTTTTGCAGTAACCCTGCCCCATTTCTATGGTGATAACATTTTATATGTATCACAAATGGTCATCCTATCTCAGTAAAATCTGTGCAACTCCAAAAGGAGGAATAAACCTATGAGTATTTTGCCTGCTAGAAAAGATGAATAATAGCTCACTTGTCAACATGTAGAAGTCATTGAAATATGTTCGCTGATCACCCTGGTGGAGAAACAGAGAGGTTGAAGTTGATATATTTATTTTGGGACATTAATAATGCCACCAAAGTAGGAAAGCCCTTTTATTTAAACAGTTGCTTAATATATTACAACTGATTGGTACAAGAAATAATACACAGATTGTAACCAAGGGAACAGTGGGGGTAGAATGAAATAAATCACAGTAAACAATACATGGAGTGCTTGTGCAATGACTTTTAAGTAAACATTTCTGAACTCAGAACAATAAACAAAACTAAACCCCCACCCCCACTAAACAGGATCATTGAATATAGTTCTACAACAAATTGCTCAGTGTTAACAGTATAATAAAGTAAAAATACCCAGCTATACTCACAAAGGAATTATAAATGGAACAGCCTCCAAATACAAATGCTATGTTGCCTGCTATTGTCAATGCATGTCCATGCCTAAAAATTAAAGAGAACAATAACCTAGGTTGTTGACATGACCATGCAATATTTTTTTCTTCTGTCAAGGCTGTTCTTTATTATTATTTGTCTTTTATATTGAGATAATAATAAAAGATCTCAGTCAAGTCAGGACATGTTTGTGTTAGATGCTTACAAGAATTACTGTCCCAAAGTGGTTTTTGCCCCAATTACAATACACGACAGGGAGGGAAGAAGAGGATGTCACAGTACACTGATCACAACTAATTCTTAGCCAATTAGTAACAGCAATCACAATTTGCCACCTGCATAGCCATTATCCAATGCTAGTTTTCTGTGTGGTAGCAGCACAGGTGAATTTTAAGGAGGAACTTGAAGGTGAAGGCTTTTCCCAACACATAAGTAGCAGTAAGGGAGAGAGCCTGAGAGTAATTCTGAGGCTATGTCAACACTGAGAAGGTTTGGCGACAAAAGTGCTGTCGACCTGCAAAGTGAAAACTGGTCAAACTGTTTTATCTGCCTCTCATTGTCGACATTTCATTGCCACTTTGTTAGCTCCCTGTTAACATACAGAGCAAAGCAATGAAGGTAAGGATCCCACAGTGCAGGGTTTTGGGAAGGAAGTGCTGATCCCTGCATTTCTTGGGATTCCCTCAGAGTTCTCCTACAGCATTTTCAGCTGCTGGGAGTGGCATCATGAGTAGCTCTGAGCACACCATTCCGAGGATTGTCAAAGCAGCACAGCAGTCTCCACAACCCCTGCCCCCCCACATACTCCCCGCAGTAGTAATCTGCCTGCTGATGTGTTTTTAGCAGGGCAGAATTGGACCATTTTAATTATTTGATTTTTGTGTGTTCCCCAAATAGAGCTGCTCACTCAGCTGTCAGATACTTCAAGAAACTGAAAGGGAGAAGGGAACATGCCTGCAGGGCAGCAGGGATCACAAAACACTGAGTACAGCCATTAGGTCAGGTATTGTCCACACTGGCTCTTTGTCAACAATAAAAGGAGGGGGAAAGACAAAAGCTCTCTTTCAGATGTGGAAGTTTTTTGTTCCCCAAATTGGGTGTTTTTCCCAACAAAAGTTGCATTGTAGTGTAAACACTCTTAGGGTGTACCGGTAGTTCGGAATAAGAAGCCTAATCCGAACTACCTAGTCCATGCCACGTGTAGCCGCGGGCACGGAGTCCAAACTAGCGGGGCTTTAAAAATGGCAGCGCCCAGCAAGATGCAAATGAAGCCCGGGAAATTCAAATCCCGGGCTTCATTTGCAACTTCGGTTGCCTACATTGACCACCCTAGTTCGAACCAGGGTGGTAGTGTAGACATACCCTTACTGTTTTGTTCCCAAAAGGCCTTTTTTTTTTTTAAACAAAATGTGCCAATGTAGATAAAGCCTGAGAGATGCAAACTACTGATGCTGTTCTCATTCCCAGAGGCTATGTCTAGACTGCAGAGCTTTTCCGGGATACCTCAAAGGAAAGCATCCGCTTTTTTTGAATAGTTTCTGAAAAAGCTAACATGTTCTTTTGGCATCCCTGTACTCCTCTCGGTGAGAGAATAAAGGATGTTCTGAAAGAGAACTTTTTTCTAAAATGTGGCCCCGTGTAGATGGGCCAAATTTCAGAAAAGCATCTTTCGGGAAAAAAAGCAGAAAAAGATATGTGAATTGCGGTTCACAATTTGTGTATTTTTTCCAACTTTTCTCGGCAGTCTAGACATAGGCAGAGTGAGAGGGTAAACCTCACAAGATAATAGGATGAATAGATAAGGTGGGGTAAACTTCAGAGGCTTTTGAAGTTTTGAGCAAAAAGTTTGTGCTAGATGTTTAGAAAAAATATTTGTATTTTTTTTTATAGTTTGAAGCCACAGCCGCAAGTTTTTCTGATATTCGTATGACCTCTCATTTCTTGTCAAAGACCATTCTTCAAACACCTACGTATTTCTTAATTTGGTAGCTCTCATGGGAGGACAAAAGCCCTTCTCACTCAGAAATAAAGTGTCTTCCATCCCCTTTCTCCATCTCAACTTTGGTGTTCAATCTACTTATTCTTTTTCTCCCATTGCAGATAATGATACTGATTGGCTTAGCACATCCACAAGTATCTGCTCAGGGCTTTGCTAGTGAAACCAGAAGCTCTCTGTAATTTTTTTTAAGTCTTATTTATTCAGGCCTAGATATAGCTTGCTCCTAGAACTGTTTTATTCTATGTTCAAGGAAGAACTGAAACTAATCCAAGCAAAGTTTATCTGGTATTAAGCAATTTAGGAGAGAACATTTTAAAACAGAAAACACAATTTTAAAAAAATTACAGGAAGCACATTCTGCTGCCTGACTGGAATATTGTCACTTCAAGTACATGAAGCAGCACTGTGCATCTCATGAGCAGATGAGAAGAGGAAATAAAAAAGACTTTAGATTATTTTAGTTGCCAGTTCAGGAACATAGTTGTTTTCCAGAGATGAACTGTTCAAATATAAATAATGTTTCAACACAGCTTTAACTCTGATTAAGTATCCAAATACAAAGATTATATAATAACCAAATAAGAATATTCACAGAATTTCAGTAGATTTAAAAACAAAACAAAAAAAACTCGTGTCTAGGTGGTTAATTTAATTAAATTAATACATAAATAATGTGATGTGATGGACCATTAACATTCTGTCTATAAACTCTTTCCCCCTCATTGAAGAAGCTCCTTCTTACAACAACCAGATTCCCTTTATGGTTTTATATAAAATTGATATGTCCCATTAATATTTTTTCAAATTAATGGCAGGTAAGGAAAGGTTCATTGAGAGAACTGTTTCCCCCCCTAGTTTCTGCTAGAATAGCATTTGCCACTTTAAAACTATAGGCCTGAACCTATATATATATTTGTTTACTCTACTAAAATATATGCAAATTAACTTTTTTAACTTTCAGGAGGTAAAGAAAACATTCTGGTGCCTATAATAGATAAAAAAGGAAGAGTTTTCTTCAGTGAGTGATTGGATAACTAAATTACTCTGCCATAAGTGAAGTGAAATAATAATAATCACCATCAAATTACCTTGTGTGTACAGCCCTTTTCATTTGACAGGATCCCAAAGGTCAAAGCACTTTACAAACTACTTGTATGGTTCTGACCAAAATTGCCAAGTTAAAATCCATAATTGTGCAAAAATTGTGTTGAGAGATCTCATGTAATCACAAGTGTGCAAAATGCTAGTTGTATATTTCATTGGAAAGAGACATGATTTTTAATTAATGTTAAGGCATAAGGGCAGATAGACAATGTAAAACACCTTTGAATAACAGATGATTTTCTTATTCATAGGTCAAATTGGGTGCAGCAACATGAACTAAATCCAATTCACATCAATGCTGTATTGTACAAATGTAAAACAGAAAACATGCTATTTGAAGGAAATTGGCAGTCAATAGTAAGTTATTACCATTATAACATACCTAGGGCTTGGAGTGTCTCCTATTGCCTCTTTTCTAATCCAATGTCCACTTGCTAATGCCATCTTTGAACTATTAGGAAAAAATATATTCATCAAGGAAATATATGAATACTCTGATGTTGTACAAGTGTTTTTAAAAGATTTTTTTTAAAAGTAAGAGTCAGACAGTATTTCTTTATTCATCAATTTTATGTGATACTAGAAGATTTACCTGACATTGCTCGGGTCCTTAACTCAATTAATTAATGTTTGTTTTTCTTCATTTTCATTGCTCTGGGATGGAGCTGGGTATAAGAGGTTCAGTATGTGGCCTTCCCTGGAGAGAGAAGACTACTCCAACCCTCTTTCTCTGCAGCAGCTTAAGGCCAGGTGAGAAGCGCTTCTCCATGGCCGCTGCAGCTCCAGAGGGCAGAGCCAGAGAAGGGGTGCATGTCCCCCCGTCTGGGGTAGGTCCACATTCATCTGCACCCTGGACTCCCCAGCGAGAGTGAGGAATGCAGCAAACTGTGCACTTTCCCCTCTTTCCATGATGAAGGGGAACAGCCAGCAATGTTCCTGTATGAATGGTGGGGAGGTTACAGTCCCTTTGCCCTCTCTAAAGGGTGTCTGAGGGGTAGGAGGCTTAGGGATGGGACAGTCCTTTCGCCTGCCTGGTGATTCTGTCTTTTTTTTGTATTGTTTTATGCGTCCTCCTAAAAATTGGATGGGGGGAAGCATCACTTCACCCCACCCTACATAACCAAACCCTGACCTTGCTTTAAGTTATAATAAAAGGAAGCTGTATACCAAATTTTGTGGTCCTAGCTCTTACCATTTAGGAGGAGTCTTAAACAAATAGACACACAGACAGACATTGCTCACTCACAGGTAGACAAACTCTCTCAAATATAGTAGATTTGTTAATGGTATTTCATATACTGTACAGCAGTTTTGATAGTTCCAAACTAAAAACCTCTACTTGTCATGAGGAAGTTTAAATACTGACAATGAATGAGTCAGAAGTATACTTCTCTTTTACTGTTTTTCTACTTATCAGCTACCTCATATTCCACTCACCTGTTATGCCTGTTTCTTGCACTCGTGTAGGAGGCAATGACTGGTTTGGTAGGTTCAGTATACTGCCAGAAATTAATCTCTAGTCTAATTTATTCCGCTCCCGTTCATTCTTTACCTACATTGGTGACAGTTGCTATGACACAAAGGTACACGAGAGACATGCACACCTTAGGTTCTCTCTCTCATGCAGCATTATTTCCGGGTTATGGAAACACATGGCAGGCACATGGCAGGTTAAACAGATATTTTACAGATGCTGCATTCATACTATTGTACATGTTGTACTGTATTGTGATGAACCATCAGAGTTACAGTCAGCAGCTGAATTTTTAATTTTTTTAAATATTTTAATTTAACAGAGATTATGTTCTTTGTATATTATGAGAGTAATTAGTTTAATGTATCCTATAAAACAATAGAAACCTGTTATAGTGAAATATCTTTGCCACTACATCTGAGTAAAAGAGAAAAGATCTAGCTCTGTAAAGAGAGTTTCAGTACAAAAATTTTAATATATTGAAACTTTGGGACTTTTTTCTACTAAATTAGAAGCATTAAATTCATGTTCCAGTGAAAATGAATTGCACTTCACCTTGATTGCTTTTTGATATGTGATTATGAATTTCATTGAAGTCATTCCAGACTACAAAATTAAAAATAAAATCTTATGTTTCATTGTTGCAGCAGACATCAGTTCTTGAATATAGATAACCATTCCCTTGCTTTTCTAAATTAAATAGATTAAAATTTGGGAGTTTTGTGATACCTGTTAAGAATGCTTGATAAATGACGATAATGGTAAAGAGCTCTCTCACCTATGATAAGTGTATTTAGAGATCAGGTGATGTGGTAATTTGCATGGTTAGGACTACATACTACTCCTTTCCCACAATTCATAGTGAATTAGAGTTGTATGCACTGTCTGCAGACTGAGTGCATGTGCTTAATATCTTGTTGAAAATGGAACAAAAGCACTTTATGTAGCACTTTAAAGACTAACAAGATGGTTTATTAGGTGATGAGCGTTCGTGGGCCAGACCCACTTCCTCTGATCAAATTGTGGAAGAAAATTGGCGTGACCATATATACCAAAGGGATACAATAAAAAAAAAGTGAACACATATAAAAAGAACAAATCAAATTTCAGAACAGAGGGGGCGTGAGGGGGGAGGTTAATGTCTGTGAGCTAATGATATTAGAGGTGATAATTGCAACTATCTTTGTAATGGGTAAGATAATTAGCATCTTTGTTGAGGCCCAGTCGTAAAGTGTCAAATTTAAGCATGAATGACAGTTCAGAGGTTTCTCTTTGAAGTCTTGTGTTAAAATGTCTTTGAAGCAGGATGCAGGTAGTCAAGTTGTTGAGACAATGCGCTTTCTGGTTGAAATGGGAAGAAACTGTTTTTTCTTTGTGAAACTGTCTGATATCTCTTTTGTGTGCATTGATTCTTTGGTGAAGTGTCTGAGATATTTGTCCATTGCTGAAAATGGTGCTTTGAGATTTCTCAGTAAGTATAAAAAAATTATTTGTTACCATTGGGTCTTCTTATTGGTAAAAATCACTAAATTATAATAATGTAGTGGACTAGTTTTAATCCTCATACATTTTACCTTTTTTTGCAGTTCTCTGTATAGAAGGTAAGACTATTAGTTATTTTTTTAATAAGTAAAAAGATTAGTGATTTATTCCCAATTTATTTCAATTAATGTAACTAAATTTACATGAGATGATGACTCATTTTTCCACTGTTCGTAAGCAAAAAACCAACAAGGAATTTACATTATTTAGATTGCAATAGCAGCTACAGTGGAGTCAGCATTTAAATAACAAAAAATACCTGCTTATGTTCACATAATATTAAAATTATAATATTAAATAATCACAAGTCAGGACATACTCTTGTACATCAAATTGTCAACCCTCTAGGATTGTCCTGGAGTTGCCAGGAATTAAAGATTAATTTTTAATTAAAGATTACGTTGTGATGAAATCTACAAGAATTCATCTAACCAACGTTGGCATAGCAACCCTACTCTTACAGGTTCAGGAATGGAAGAGATACTGTGGATCCCTGATATCTCCTGGGAGAGCAATACGTAGACAAGCCAAGAAGTTTTTGGAGAGTGTTGCAGGGCAACTCCTGGTCCAAGTACTGGAGAAACCAACAAAGTTGGTTCTCTTGACCTGCTGCTCACAAAGAGGGAAGAATTAGTAGGGGATGTAGCAGTAGGTGGCAATCAAGGCTGAACTGACTGAAAAAGAGGAAAGGAGAGCAGCAGAATATGGATCCTTGTCTTCAGACTTTGACTCCCTCAGGGAATTGATGAGCAGAATCCCCTGGGAGGCTAACATGAGGGGAAAAGGAGTCCAGGAAAGCTGACTGTATTTTAAAGCCTTATTGACAGTCCTAAATGAGCAGAAACAATAGCAAATGCGACCAGCTTGGCTTAGTAGAGAAATCTTTGGTAATCTCAAAAACAAAAGGAATCTTACAAAAAACTTGAACAGATTACTAGAGAGGAGTATAAAATATTCCTTGAGCATGCAGGAGTGTAATTAAGAAGGCCAAAGTGCAATTGGAGTTGCAACTAGCAAGGAATATGAAGGATAACAAGAAGGGTTTTATATATCATTCAGCCAGGGCCAAGTTCAATATCTAGGGGTTTCTCTCCATCCATCCAACACAGAACTGGCTTGAGCCCCCTCCCAGTAACCTGGGAAATCCACACACCACCCTGGCAATGCTTCCCCATACTCAGGAGGCAGAGGTTGAATGTACAGAAGAAACTTAATAAGAAGGGAAGGAAGTAACTTGGCATTAAGGATGTAAGTGACTAGTCGACTATCTGATAAGTTATTCTTATCGGCTAGTCGACTAGTCGCTTCTCCTCCCTGCCTTGCTGCCTATATCAGAGGCAGAAAGGCAGGGGGAGCAGGAGCCAGTGGTGGTGGGGAGCCAGTTTAAAAGCCAATTACCCTCACCATTGTCTCGGGGGGGGGGGCAGGGGGACAGATGAGGCAGAGGAAAAGCAGGGTTCAGGCGCCAGCCAGGAATCAGCTGTCCCAGCTCCTGCGGGGTCCCCAGCTCTGCACACCAGCCTTTTAAATGTATTAAGAGTCTGATGGTTCTTAATACATTTAAAAGGCTGGTGTGCAGTGGGGTTTCTTGCACTTGTATAGGAGGTAATGACTGGTAGACTAAGGCCACCTGCAGTCTCCTTCAATCCTCATCTTCTATGATTCTACAGGAAGAGAGAGCTGAAAAGTGCAGAGAATCTCTGATCAGTATTTTCTTAGAAGTGGAAACTTACACTTTCAAGGCAGCATGAATTCAATTGTCCCGCTGCTGTGACACTACCTGGTGGTGCCCGGATGGTGGGGTGTACAGCAGATCTCATGCTTGTTCATATCATGGACCTCATCTGAGTTCAAGCACCTCAGTCTCTTGTCAGTGGCCACCCCACTTTACTGAATGGGGTGCAGTGCAACAGTGGTCCAGAAGGACTGGTGGTGTCTGGTCTAAATAGTCATTAATGTGAGGGGGCCTTGTCTAATGGCTGGCTGGCCTTGCTCTGGGCTGAGACTCAGGAGACCTGGCTCCTATTCCTAGTTCCCCCATTGCACTGCTGGGTGATCTTGGGCCAAGCCAGGCGCTCCTACAAGCAGGTTGTGTAGTGTGGTATTAACACTGCAGCAAAGCCAGGGTAGAACACTAAGGCTACGTCTAGTCTGGCATGATTTTCCGGAAATGCTTTTAACGGAAATATTTTCCGTTAAAAGCATTTTCGGAAAAGAGCGTCTAGATTGGCACGGACGCTTTTCTGCAAAAGCACTTTTTGCAGAAAAGCGTCTGTGGCCAATCTAGACGCGCTTTTCCGCAAAAAAGCCCCAATCGCCATTTTCGCGATCGGGGCTTTTTTGTGGAAAGCAAATCTCAGCTGTCTACGCTGGCCCTTTTGCAGAAAAGTTTTGCGCAAAAGGGACTTTTGCCCGAACAGAAGCAGCATTGTATTTCTGCAAAAAGCACTGCTTTTTTACAGTAGGAAGTCAGTGCTCTTGCGGAAATTCAAGCGGCCAGTGTAGACAGTTGGCAAGCTTTTCCGGAAAAGCAGCTGATTTTCCGGAAAAACTGGCCAGTCTAGACACAGCCTAACTGCAGGAAGGGGTGAAAGTAATCTTACAGGTGCTCTAGTATTGCACCCCCCCAGAGGGGGGCTCAGGGTTGGAGGCTAGGAGCGGGTTGCAACATGACAGTACCTGTAAAAAAATTAAGTATGGGGGGCTTGCAGCAGGGGGGTTAGAGTGTACGGGGGGGGGGGACTCAGGGCAGCCAGCTGGGGGGTATGCAGAAGGGCTCAGGGCAGGGGAGTCGGGGCTGGGTGTGCGCGAGGACAGGCTCAGGGCAGAGGGCTGCAGGATTCGGGGTTGGCGAGTGAGGTGCGAG
This sequence comes from Pelodiscus sinensis, assembly GCF_049634645.1. Classification (NCBI taxonomy): domain Eukaryota; kingdom Metazoa; phylum Chordata; order Testudines; family Trionychidae; genus Pelodiscus; species Pelodiscus sinensis. Next base: position 46,564,010 of record NC_134716.1, on the reverse strand, counting down.
GGGGTGAGCATGGCGGGGGGAAGGGGGGCTGGGGCAGTCCGGGAGCGGTGGGGGGAGCGCGCCCTGCCTGGCTGAAAGCCCCGGGATCCCGGCTAGCAGCGCGCCGCCCTCCCACTGCAGCCGAGTGCCCCGGGAGGCGGCAGCAGCAGCAGCTGCTTCTTGCCGGAGCGGCGCACCGGCCTACTTTGCCCAAAGAGCGGCAAAGGCACCCGCAGCAGGTGGAATGGGTCGGTGCTAGGACCCAGCGAGCCCCCGTGCCGCCCTCCCTGGCCGCAGCCCGGAAGCGCTGCGGGGGGGGTGACGTAGCTTCCGGTGGGTGTTCGGCGCGAGAGAGCGGCAGGGGGATCACGTGTCCGCGGCGGCCACTGTGGCTGCGGCGCGCGGCGGTGGCAGATGAAGGTGCTGCTGAGAGGGCGCCGAAGTCCCGCCCCGCCGCTCTGCAGTCCCGGCTGCCCCGGGACGATGGGAGCGAAATGAGCCCCGAGCCGGAGCCGCCGCCAGCCCCGGCCGGGGAGGCGGAGGCGGCCGCAGCAGCGGCGGGGGAAGGCGGCGAGAAGCGGGGCAGCTGCGTCATGCTGGTGAAGCGGATCGGCCTGAAAGCGGGGGGCGGCGGCAGCGCGGTGAGTGCGGGGTGGGGGCTGCCGGGGCCCTTTCGCGCTGGCGGCGGGGCGGGCTGTGCCCCTGGCTGGGGCGGGTGGGTCCCGGTGCTCGCACCCCATCTCCCGTACCAGGGGCGCCGCACTGGCCGGGCGCTGAGCGTGTGTGCGTGGGGGGGAGAGACATTCCCTAATGCCACTGACGGGTCTGCGGGACGGGGCTGTGCGCGGAGGCTCCCCGGTGTGCCTGGCGATTGCACTGTCTGCGGCCTTGGGGGACTAAAGAGCCGGCACAGTAGCCTCTTCTGCTTTCTCTTCGTGAAAACAGCAAGTTTTCAGTCGGGGCATCTTTTTCTTTGTTACTCTTAAAAGGTGACCTCGGGAGGGACGCAAAGGCGCTAACTAGAAATCATTTGAATTTAATTTGTTTCCGATGTCCAAGGTAGTAGCCTTGATCACTGGGGAGGATGTATGTGAAACGAAACTCTTTGGAAGTAGGGCGTGTCTTAACAGCGTCCTTTATAGTAGTAGTTTCACTTCATTGTGAATGAATTACCACGTATTAAAATTAGGTTAACATGTTTGGTGTAAAAAATCCCCGCTTAACTTGAATTGCAGTGAGTTTTGCTCTTTCGTCAAGTGGGCCATGATGTTGTCAATTGTTGGTGCTGAGTGAATTAGGTTTCAGATCTAAACTATTGTACTGGCGAAGAAGTTGTACTGAAGGTTTCTGCACTTGTTCTGCTGCTCTGAGTCACACACAGTTAATGTGAGTTTCTATTTGCTGTGTTCCAGTTGAAGGAAGTGGCAATTTTGTGTGTGAGCCCTCTTTTGGTTAAGTATTTATATTCTATCCTTAAAATCCCTTTCTATGTTTGTTCTCCTATTCTTGGTATTTCTGATTTGTGAGAATGTGGTAAATTTTCTGGCTGACATCTCCCGCAAGCTGACATAGAGCTATTATTTACTTTTACATACTGCCAACTTGAAATCCAGTCTGTTCAGCTAATAGATGGCCTCCTGAATCTTCCTGCCCATCTTTGTTTCAGTACTTTCCTGTCCTATCTTTCTCTGTTTCTTTGTGATTCTAGTGCAGCCTATGGCTCTGACTAACCTAGAAACTTTGTGTAGTTGCTACAGTGGTGGAAACATTCTTCTGTTGCCATCACCTCTAAGATGTCATAGAAGAGTTCTTTCATTGATTTGTATCAGAGGGGTAGCCCTGTTAGTCTGAATCTGCAAAAGTGGTGAGGAGTCCTGTGGCACCTTATAGACTAACTGAAGTGTCTATAAGTGTCTACCACTTCAGTTAGTCTATAAGGTACCACAGGACTCCTCGCCGCTTTCATTGATCTGGTGGAGCTCAGTTTAACTACATTTACATAGCCTGTAAACTTTTTCACAGTTCTAAACAGTGTATTTAAGCCAACTTAATATTGTTATGTAGACCAGCCTAAGAAGGTTGCTGATTTAAACAGAAACTAATTTATAGCTTATCAAAGGAAGATCACTTGCAGAGCTTGTGTTGCATGATACTGAGGCAAATAATTCCCCAAAATCAAAGAATTAGATGCTCTTAAATATGAACATCTCCAGTTTAAATTGCTGTATTTGTACACACGAGCCACACTTTTAGTTTACAAACAAATCTTTTTGGTTTAGGGGCAAGAACTTGTGTGTGTGTTATGGCATTTTAGGGAGCTTCCGGGGGTAGCTGAGTTAGTCTGTTACAGGAAAAAAAACAGCAAGCAAATGGTCTGGTAGCACTTTATAGACTAACAAAACATGTAGATGGTATCATGAGCTTTTGTGGGCACAGCCCACTTCTGTGCCCACGAAAGTTCATGATACTATCTACATGTTTTGTTAGTCTATAAAGTGCTACCAGACCATTTGCTTGATGGCATTTTATGGGAGACTTCTGCCTTCATAGCATCTACCAGAGGCTACACAAAGAAAATAAGATACAGGACCACATCTTCGGTTTTTTCAAATTGGGATAATTCTGTTTAAATCATATATACACTATTTGAAGATGTGGCCATAGTTCAAGGTTCTGTGTAAGCCACTATCTACCATAGAACCTCAGAGTCAAGAACACTAGAGTTTACAAGCTGACCAGTCAACCATACAGCTCATTTAGAAATAGAAGTATGCAATCAGGCAGCAGCAGCGACAAATAAATCAAACTTATTAAATGTAAACTACTTAACTTAAATGGAATTCTTGATTTTTAAAAAAGATTTGACCAAGTAAGAAAACTGTTTTTGTGCTTGTTAAATTTAAATTAGGATGATTACTGTGCAGAAGAAAATACTACTTTTAAAGTTTCAGTGTTTAGTTTGCAAACTTTTTGGAAGAACAACCAAAATGTTTTGTTCATAATTACTAGAGTTTATTACAAGCATCCTCCACTCTCAAGGCATTTCAGATCTCTGAGGTTCTACTGTATTTTGTTATATCAGTTTGTCATCTTAGCTGAAACCCATGTGATGGTCATATTGCTAGACTTCTAAGTGGTGAGTTTATTGAATGGGATTATTCAAACTAAAATAATAAGAATCAAGTCTTGTCTTTATGAGTGTTTTTTAAGAAGCTCCCTTTGGAGATTATGCCAGGATTGCAGTGTTGTGATCTGAATTCAGACATTTGCCTTTTGGCAGTTGATAAAACAAGAAATGCTATGAAATAAATTTTTGGTCATCTACTTGATCTGGCTTTTTATTTGGCCTCTACAATAGATGCCATATTTAGTAAAACAGAAGAATTATGATGAGAGGTTTTAAACTGATTTGTTTTGACAGAGTATTTAGAAGTAAGCCTGTCTAGTTGTGCAAGTTTTTTCAGCTCGGCACAATAGACTTTTATTTTAATGTCAGGAATTAATTTCCCTGTTAAAGACTTGTTTTGTTAAAATTTCTTTTCATTGATCTTTTGCATTGTATAAATAAGATATAAAGAAGTTTTCAGTGAATGTGACTTCTTTATAAAATCAACTAGCAGACATACCCAGTGTTGCCTGAGACCTTCAGTGCAGAGCCTTGGGGATGTGAGGGTGGTGGGTTGGTGCAGGGGATTGGGGCCACAGGACATTTCTCTTTCTCCTGTCCCTTGGCTCAGGCTACCCCTCCTAGCCACTTGGGGCCTGTTTTCTATCCTCTCCTCTTGCACTGCAGCTGCGGGCAGGGGGCTGCTTGACTTGGCATAAGTAAACCCTTCTCTTGCTTTAAGTTAGAAGAGGAAGTTCATACCAAATGTAGTGGCCTATAAGTGTGTTATCAGTTTTTACCAACTGATTTTCCATGGTGATACATTTTTGAATGTGATTATCAAAGCATAGCCATAATGATCAGTTAAATACTTGTTTCAGATATTTCAACTGTTCTTTATCCTTGGCTTTGTTCAGGCACTCAGTTGCTTTCAGCTACTGATTTTTGCTGAGGAGGGAGCTAAGACTTGAATAAAGGTATCACTTTTTTATGAAAACATTACCTTCAGCAGAGCTGGGCAAGAGGCTTTTTGCGAGCCAGATGCGGCCCACCTAGCACTTTAATCTGGCCCCCTAATGTGTTGCCTGGGAGCCTCTGCTATTTAGAGGGCTTGCACCCTCCTGGTGGCTGACGGCAAACACATGAGCACCTGCGGGGAAGGGGTGAGCCCCTTAAATAGTAGGAGCTGAGAGGGCTCATGCCTCCCTGATGGCTCCCAGGCAACACTGTTAGTGGCAGGGTTGGAAGATTTGAGCCCTTCTATTTAAAGGGCTTCCCCACAGCTGCTAAGGTGCAAGCCCTTAAATAAAAGCAGTTGAAAGAGCTCCCAGCTCTCCTGCTAATGCATTGCTTAAGAGGTGTGAGCCCTTTCACTTCTATTTAAAGGGCTTGTGCCTGCCAGGCAGTTACCTGGCAATGTGGTAGCCCTTTAAATAACAGCAATTGAAAGGGCTCCTGGTCCAGGGCAGCCCCTGCCTCTCTCCTCCCCTCAGGCTAATGGAGACCTGGGGCTGAGGAGAGTGTGCAAAGTCTCCTCCCCATGCCAGAAGGAGCTGCCAGCTGTTCAAAACAGCTGGTGGTTCTCTCTAGGGCTGTGCACTCATGGCAGGGCAGAGGTGGGGTGAAGCCTAAGACTTCGCATGCTCCCCCACCCCCAGACCAGTTGGGGTCGGTGGGCAGCAGAGCCTGGCTCCACTCCTTCTGCCTCAGGACCCTTCTGGGGTGGCCTGCAACCACTTCAGCAATTCCCAATGTGGCCCCCCTTCAAAAATTATTGCTTACCCCAACCTTCAGTGTAGTGCAAAATGGAGCAATGTTACAGAAATCCTTGGTGCAATTTGCCCTGAATTTATTCTTCCAGAGATTTACTCTTGCAGAGCCATCTGGTAGATTCATTCCTGCATGTAAACATGTAACTGCTGAAAATTTCAGTGGTTAAACATGTACATGAATAAATGGCATTTCGACATCCCTAAAATCAGCACCAACAACATTTAGGCACGAGAGGCTACCTGATAGTGATTACAAATGTACATGAAGGAAAAAATGTTTGTGTGATGTTATTGATTGTCAGAAAAGAAAATTGAAGAATATTTTGTTCAATATTCAAAGTGAAATCAGTGCATTCTTTAGATAGAACAACTGACCATCCTCCCTGGAAGAAGGCACTACAGGTTGAACCTCTCTAATCTGGCACTCTTGGGACCTGACAGGTGCTGAACCAGAGAATTTGCTGAACCAAGCAAGGTCAATATTGTAGCGAGTAATTCTCTTTTTATTTTAACAGTGCTTGCAATGCTGCTTAATTATGTATGACTGTACTGTTACACCCTTTATAAGCCTACACCTTGCCAAGGCTTCAGCTCTCTTCATAACAAAGTGTTAGTATTACACAATTTTACTGTATTGTCAGAAGGAAATCAGCATTAAAAACATGCTTAGGCTTAGCAGCATTACCATTACCTACTCGCTGAGCTCTTAGAAGACATTTAGAGGTAAATTAGCACTAAATAACAGCACAGAACATTGAAAGCCAGGACTGGCAGCTGTGAACAAACTAAACAGGACCACAGAAAACTTGGACATACCCACAATAAGCAGACATCTGGCTAACTAAGACCATGGATATTGCCGAACCAGAGTGCTAGACTAGAGAAGTTTCTGAGTCCTGAAGAAATCAATATGCAGTACCAACAGCCTCTTCAGTTTCCTTTACTAGCAAAAATCATAGCTTGACATCCTCTGTATCAGAAGCAGTAGCATGGGGAAGGGCATATGGAAACTGGTGCTAGCAGGGGGCAGGCAGCTTAACAGGAGCTGGTTTTAAAGCAGACTTCCTGCGTGCATCAGCTGTAATGGAGCCACTTGGCCCTCATATCATGGTTATATGTTTTCAATACACTGTAACATCTCTAGTTTCCCATTGTCCTGTATAGCCACCAGTCTTGGCTCTGTGTTCTGTGCTGTTTAGCTTTAATTTACCCCTAAATGTCTCCTAAGAGTCCAGTAAACAGTGGTAATGCTGCTAGACAATTCTGCTAGACAATGCTGACCTCCCGTGATCCAGCAAATTCTCTGGTTCATCGCCAGTGAGGTCCCAAGAGTGCCAGACGAGAGAGGTTCAGCCTGTACTGGCATTTGAATTGGTCAAGAAAGCGAAAGGAGAATATGGACAACTGGTGTGATGTGTGCTCTCTGGCTGGCTCTATCTCAGACAAACTGCCACATGGTGTATAAGCTGGAGTTTTTGTGCTGGCTGACCACTCTATTGAATAGAACAAGGGCATAAAGCAGCACTGTGAGACTGTACCAGTGTGCACCAAGGTTAGTCACCCTGTGCCTTTTTCTACACCCCAACACACACTCACCCAGCAGGTACAAGAGTCCGACCCACGATAAGTCCTTTCCGTATTAGTCTTTTTTGTCCAATTGCGCTTCGTGGACCGGTCTGGCCCAAATGTGCCCAGGACTATTCACGCCACCGCGGGGAGAGGGGGGTCCGGGCCCGCCCTCACTCAGGGACCCCAGCCTAGGGCCCTAAGGATGCAAACTTGCTTTGGTCTGGTCCGGTCCGGCTAGCGGGGCTTACTGCCGTAACACACCAGCACATGGGCTTCCATGAATGCCCTACCCTGGGCTGCTTCCTCTCCCTTGACCTAGTTCCGAATTTTGTCAGCACTCAGCTGTCTGCCCACCACCATCGGTCCTCCATCTCCCTCCTGTTGCCCTTCTGGGTCTCATCCGGTGTGGTTCGGGGGTCCCCTGGCAGTGCACCCCAGTTGTGCCTACTCCCTGTCACTGTTCCTCCTCTCCCTCCGAAACAGACTCCAGCTTCTTTTAAAACCCGGCGCCGTGGCATCCCATCACGCCCAGGCACCTTCCCTCCCAGCTGTTTCACGGCCTGTGAACACGCCACACACGCTCCCTCCGTGTTCCGCTGCGCTCTGTCCATGGCTGGCCCCGGGGGGTTTAAAGTGCAGAGCCGCTGCACCCGTCACTGAGACCATCTTTGTTTTGCTTTGCAATTCTGTCCAAGTTTCTTATGTTGTGCATATTACCTTAGTATTCAAGTTACTTTAAATTGCTTTCTGTCCAGTGAGTATGGATTATCTATGTGCCATTTAATTTGTAGTAAAGTACCTCACTAGTGTTTGTGAAAATAAACAGAGCATTTAATATCTGAAAATTTAGACTTCACTTGCCACCTACCTGCAGTGCTTGAGGTGTACTGCCTAGGAACTATTGATGCTGAACATCAATAGCATCAGCGTCGTTTGCAACCTAACTTGCTTTGAAATATAGTATCTTCTGTTTTGTTGAATGTAAACTAATTAAGAATGTTAAAATGTGATTATCTGGCTAATCGTACAGTTGATACATGTTTAGTTGATCAGCGCCTCTACGGTGCCGACTTTAGCCTGTACTGAGCAGTCCTGGCTTGTGCTGGCTCCAGAGCCACCCATGCTGTGGCATTTTAAATGTAATAAGAGCTGCTGGACTCTTGATATGTTTAAAATGTAGAGGCTCAGGGATCAGTGTGAGCTGGGACTGCTTGATCCTGGGTAATGCTGAATCCAGCAGCCCCTGCCTGTGGCCAGCTTTGCCTGCCCTGAACAGGGGTTGCTTGGCGGCAACAGCCCCTGCAGAGAGGGGCTGCTTTGCACTAGCGTTCCCTACCCCCTTTCTGCCTCTGCTAGAGGCAGCACATGGGGGCAAGTGGCACCCCGGACACAGTGCTGGGAGGAACCAGCTTTTAAGCTGGCTCCTGTCTCCCTCTCCCCGCCCCCTCTTTGCTGCCTCTCATAAAGGCAGCAAGGTGAGAGGCACTGCAGAGAGCATGGAGAGAACGGGGATTGCTTGAGTCCCTGCTCGCCCATGCTCCTTGCGGGAAGTCTACTTTTGAAATATACAAGAACCCGCAGGGCTCTTGTACATTTCAAAAGCAGAAGCACCTGCAGTGGGAACCAGAGCAAAGCAGTCGCCACTTGTACCATTTCCTGTTGTGCCTTCCTTGCCCCCTGCAGAGATGGTGCTAGGGAAACCAGCTTTCTCAGTTCCTCCTGGCACCAGCTCCTGCTCACCCCCCTCTTGCTGCCTCTCTTTGATAGCAGCAGCAGCAGCAGCAGGGTGGGAAGGGGGGGGGGGGAGCAGGGCTGCAGCTAGTTGAGTTGACTGTCTGATAAGCATTTATGTTCATTTGCTTATCAGATAGTCAATTAGTCGACTAGTCACTTACATCCCTAAAACCAATGTTGTGTGTGCTGTGAAGCAGGAAGTGTAACATGGTAGTTGGCATGAGAATTCTTGACTTACAGGATTTTGTAAATGTTGCCTTAATTCTAGTATCATTTCTGTTTAAAGCAACTGCACAGATAATTATACAGAATCTAGTGGTTGATTCTGTACCAAAATAGGTACATGAAGTATTAATAAAGCTTAATTAACAGAATAAATTAGATAAAAGGCACATAAAATAATTTTTTTAAAATGGCAAGATTTAGTGACACAAGCACAAGCTGTGGCATGTTTATTAAAAAAAAATGACTGTGTTCTTTTGAAAGACCAAATAAACAGTGCATCAATATAACATGTCAGGGGAAATATGGAACTACTTTCGTACCAAATATCTTAGTATCTCTTCTTATTGTCTGGGAAAGAATTCTTAGCATGAGGAGAGAAAAAAATTAAGTTATTGTAAATGTCAATTAAAAATTTTGTAGACTAAATTCAGTTTGGTAAATGCCCACAATTTGGGCGGCCAGTGTGAGACAAAGTGCTTCTGGTTGAGCTAAAAGTATCAGGTCAGATGATGCTGTACATGGCAAAGGTGCACTTAACACTTTGGGGCCATGATACTGATGGAGCTCTTTGGCTCTAACATAATGCAAATGAAGTAACTTTGGAGAGGGGCATCTGGAGCTTTTAGCATGGGGACCACATGAAAGGAAGTTCTGTTTTATGGGATACGCACATTAGCTAGATAACTCAATTGAGAGAATTAAAATGGTTAACAATATTGACGCTGAAATTTGTATTGTACTGCAAAGTTAAAATGTAAAGTGTGAAAATTGGTTGGAAATGCGTAAGTGGTTGCTGTGAAGCTGTTTGAGGAACAAATACTGCCAAAAGGGGAACCTGGCATTAGGGTGTAACTTTGATCAGAGGAGTTAAGGGAAAGGAAGCAGGTTATCAAACTTATCCTGATATAACTTAAACAACGAATAGTCTAGCAGCATCTTAGAGAGTAACAAAACATGTAGATGGTATCATGAGCTTTCATGGCACAACCCATTTTCGTGGGTTTTGACCAGGAAAGCTCATGGTACCATCTACGCTTTTTGTTAGTTTAAGATGCTGCTAGAGTATTGGTTGTTTTTTTAGTTTTTCCAGTTACAGTCTAATGTGACTATCCCTCTGAAGCTTTTATCCCGATATAGTGTTTATTAAGGAAACACTAAAAATTTAACTCCTTAAAAAAGCTAAGTATGGTATTTGGACAGCTAATAAAACAAACTTTACATTTTTTCCTCTTACCCCTTCTTGTATTTATAAGTTATGCTCTTCCTCTTATTTTGTAGACGTCTCTACTAGCTAGATTTAGCTAAGAAGTCATTGATGCTAGAGAACAGGTTTGTTCATGTTGAAAAGCTAAGTTTTGGTGAAGATGTTTCTGATAGCATACTTAGAATGCAGTACTCAAACCACAGGCAGCACATTGAAATGAATGTTTTGTGAATTACTGTCCTGTCTTTCACAGATAGAAATTACACTTTGGGGAGAAGAAAGGAAATAGAATGTAGAGAGGAAGAGAGTGCAATGGAATGGAACGTTGCTTTCGTTTCTGATGTTTTTAACATCCTTTAATTAGGTTAGAAATTTTAAATTTTGCCCAACACTGGCCTAATAATGTTGATCATTGATTCATTGTTAGGTATTAATGAGAGGAGAATTCTGTGTGATGTATATCAGTGGTCTCCAACCTTTTCAACAACAAGATTACTTTTTTCAATATAAGTACACCACTGTAAGATCTACTTCAAACCCAAATACTCTTGCCCCATTTCCTTCCTGCCCCTTCTTTGAAGTCCTGCCTCTGTTTCACCCCTTCTCTAAAGCCTTACTTTTCTCATTCCATTCCCCTTCCTCACCCATCTTCACTCACTTTCACCAGGCTGGGATAGGGGTGTTGGGGTGCATGCTCTGGTCTTGGGCCAAGGGGTTTTTTGTGTGTGGGAAGGGCTGTGGACTTAGCCTAGGGTGGGGTCTAGGAGAAGTTTCAGGGTCGAACTCTCGGGAAGGAGTTTGGATGCAGAGGGACTTATGTCTGGGGTAGGAGGTTGGGTGTAGGAGGAGGTTTGGGGCTGGGACAGGGGTTCAGAAAACAGGCTGGGCACCATTTAACTGAGACAGCTTCCAGGTGGTGGAGCAGTGGCGTTAAAGAAGGCTTATCCCTGCCCTGGCCCTGCACCACTCCTGAAAGCAGCTGGTATGTATAGCAATGGCACCATGTGCTGCCCTGATCTACAGGCACTGAGCCCATGGCTTCTACTGGCCTTGGTTCCCCGTTATTGAGCAATGGGAGCTGCAGGAGGGGTGCCTGCAGTCAAGGTCGGCATGTGGAGACCCCCCTGCTCTTCCTTTCTTAGGGGCTGCAGGGACATGCCAGACACTTCCAGGAGCAGTAATTACTATAGGGATAATTACTCCAGCCATGATGGCTTAGTCATTTTAGAACTCACTTCCCAAATAATTAAATTGAAGCATAAGAGAGAAATGAAAATTATGAAAAGACCAGTCAAAAACCAAAAATAAAACACTTTGCAAGCAGTAGAAGTAGTAATGACCTCCACGTATGTGTTGGGTTGGGAGATGAGAGTGAAGGACAGTGTGTTTGTGAGAATGACAGACACACAGTGTGTGTGTGTGAGACAGAGGTTTGCATTGCCAAGCTTCCTCCAGCAATCAGGAAGCTCCCAGAGGGACAGCTCCAAGGCAGTGGGCGGGGGCTTCCCAGCCAAACCAGTCAGGATCACCTGTCAGAGGCGTCAAGATCTACCTGTAGATCCCATTGGTGACCGCTGATGTACATGCACTTGTTGACTGATATTTTTCGGCTGTGTTTTGACTAATGCACTTTGTTGAAAGATGATTTGGTTTATCTTTATCATAGAAGTTGCCCCATGCTTTTTTAGTGTATAAATTCGAGTTCCTGTAAATTATCAATCATGATCTGACAGAAAACATTTTTATCTGAAATTCTTCATGTCACTAGGATGATTAAACTTTTATCATGTTAATTGTTTTCCTTGTCTCCAATTATCAATCTGCTCTGTGGTTTGGGTGATTATCAAGCTCACTTTTGCTTCTAGTGCCCCACTTCAGTTCTCCCTATCTGTTGCTATATTACCATGTTCTGATTTTCCTTTAAGATTTGGAGTCAAGGAGCCTGTCCATCTTGTAGTTTCAAGAATCCTGAAGCTCTGATACAAACGGATATGAGCTTTAAAATGTATTGCCTTCATTTATCGCAAGTATACACAAAAGTTACAAGATACTAGAGCCATACTATTTTGAGTACTTCTAGAGTACTTCTCCTTTCAGGGTGAGTTCTCCTTTTAGAGGTCTTGTTAAACACAATGTTCAGGGGCAGTTCCTGCAAAATGTTGCAATTCTGCGTCGGGTAGAGACTTTACAAGGCACACTGCTGGGAAGAATCTTGGTTGTGGCAAGAAAGAGCCGAAAACTTTCACTTTGTGTAATGGTACTGGTTTGTGGTGTGGTATATGTATTGTATCACTTTTACAGTAATTGCCTGACATTAATGCAGGCAATTACTGTATAAATGTCAATATAACTACTTAAAGATGCCAGAGCTCATGCCCAGCCAGAAACGGTGGGGCTGCAGACACGAGATTAGCAGGAGGAGGAGTACCCCTGTTCCAGAGGTGCCCCAGGCGTTCTCACAGTTTGCCTCTATCAAAGGCCAACTCTGCAAGGGGAGTGATCATCTGGTGTGTGGAGCAGGGGTGGTCACCTGGAGAGATGTGCTGAGAGCAAATGGGAAGAGGATTTTCAAAATTCTAATCCATGTAAAGCAGTGGTTCCCAAACTTTTTTGGCATCACACCCCCTTTTTGATTTTTGAGAAACCCTCACTCCCCCCCAAAAGCAGCAAAACTTGGGGTGGGGTTGATGGGGTGTGTGTGTGTAGCTGGGTCGCCTCATGCCCCCTTGGAATTTCTTCACGCCCTCCCAGTTTGGGAACCCATGATGTAAAGGGTGGGTCAGAGGGTTGGTCACTTGAAAGGGCAGTAGAGATCAAGCTGATGGGCAGAGGGACAAGAACAGACATTGCGAGACAAGTACCAGAGGCCAGCCACAACACATTACTTCACCACAGTATCCATGCTGGCACCTCAGCACTGTAGCCACTGTGCAGCAAGTTCTATGCTTTTCACTGAGGTGATTTACTTAGTGTGCACTAGATGCCTTGCCAGTGTGGCCTCCTTGGGAGTTACAGTGCTGGGAACTGATTGACTGCTCTGTAACTTGCTGTGTAGACTTGGCCTAAGTGTATACTCTAAGGCGGGGGACCTTTATAAACTAAAGACGCAAACTACATGTGGCAGTCTAAGAGCAGGGGGCTGTTGAGGCCTGATGGAAGGCAGATACATGGGGTGCTGGGTATGTGGTTTTATGCTCTCTGAGTAGGCTGCCAAAGACTGGGGCCCAGCCAGCCACACCTGAAGCCCATCTGGCATCAGCCTGAAGGGAAGGCTAATTGGAACATCTGCAGCCAATTAAGGTGGATGAGCATACTATAAAACCCCTCCCTCAGGCAAGGCTATGGGGGAAGAAGAAAAGGGATGGACTAGAGGAGAGGTGAAGGAGAAGAGAGGGGCCCAGAGCAAGGGTACAGACCCAAGATAGCCATCAAGGACCTATCTGCCTTCCATCAGGGAGGAGGTACCGCAGGAAGGATTGGGGAAGTTGCCCAGAGAGGGGCTGCTGCTCAGGGGGGCAAGGGCCAAGCTACCCGACCCACTCAGGGCTGCCTCCACCCATAGGGCCCTGGACCGGAACCTGGAGCAAGTGGGAGGGACTGGGTTCCCAACCATCCCCCTGGCTGGAAGGGCCGGTAGGGAATGGAAAAAGGACACTGGGCTGGCCAGTGATGAAAAGGGCTCTGGTAAGTGGGTACCCTCACCTTCGTGGCAGTATTAGGGACACGGAGTCGCTGAGGTGCACAGAAAGACCTGCCAGGAAGCATGGGACCTATGTGGCATAGCCCAGACTTGCCACAACTGGTATCAGGAGTGGGGTAATTTCACAGGGCAATGGGGATGACCAAAAGAGACACATTTGGTGTCCTACTGAGCCATATTTGTCTTGCAAACGATAGGTTGCCTACCCCTGTTCTAGGGAATTCTTTTAAAATCCCAGCCAGGACTAGGTTCATCTGTGCAGCATGTTTAAGTGAACTGTCATGGTAATAAAAATGCCTTGTTAAAGACCCTAATGGTAAATATGCAATCAGACAGTTCCCATTGATATATCAAAGCCATAGAGCAGAGGAGGACCAGTAAGCTTATAACTATTATGTGTTTTCATTATCACTGCTTTATAAACATAAGTTGAAGTCTTCAAAGACTTCCTTTGTGGTAGGCACTTGAACTGCTTAACAGATGGTGAAGTTAAGTCACAGGAACCATAGAGAGGAGAGAGTCTGTTTGATCAGAGCCAGTAGAGCAATGAGTTCCTGGGTCTTTAATACTTAGGGACTGTTTTTCTCCAATTTTACTCATATGGTCAAAAAAAGTTGATTCTGCTTTAGAGTTTATTTAAAGAAATGAGGTATATTGCAAGTTGATAAATATAATGCAACCAAGAGTCAGGAAAAAACTCATCACATGTTTAAATCTGTAGAGATTGAGGACTTCAGTGCAATTATTCAAGATGAACTATATTAGTCTTGGAGTCCTGTGGCACCTTATAGACTAACCGAAGTGTTGGAGCATAAGCTTTCATGGGCAAAGACCCATTTCATCAGATGCACAACAAATGCTCCAACACTTCAGTTAGCTTATAAGGTGCCACAGGACTCCTCGCCGCTTTTGCAGATTTGGACTAACACGGCTACCCCTCTGATATTAGTCTTGCTAATATGTAGCAAAGCACAGGTTATAATATTAATGCCTTCAATACTCTGGAGCTAAATGTACCAAAAGGAGAACAATATGAGACACATTTAAAGGTCTACAGATGCCATGTCATGTTGCTGTTTATAATGAAACTAGATGATAAAAATCCATGTTGCTCATTTCTGTGTACACATGCAGGACTAGAAAATCACCTGCTTGCTACTTGTGGATGGGCAGCTCTGGATTTAGGATGCCGAAGCTTCAATTTTTGAAATTTAAGCTTTCATTTATTTTGTCATGATTCTATCCATTAGGCATGTGATGTTCTTCAGTATTGTCTTTCGGATTCTGAAGATAGACTACTGTAGTGCCTCTGCTGCTACACTTTCCCAAGTAGTTTGCAAGAATGATTAGTTCCCCTTGAGCTGAGCAAAAACCTGTGGACAGTGGTGAAACTGAAGAGGAAAAAATAAATTTATTCTGCTGCTGCTTGGTAACGTACAAATAGCAGAAGAGTTGGGAGGTGGAGTTATTCACAGTGAAAGATCCTCCAAAAAAGGAAAAGAGGTGGGAAAGAGTAGTAGAAACTTGGCTCCTGGCACAGAGGAAGGCTAGGAGTAGGGAAGATGTTTCTTTCTCCTGATCAGTTGAAGGGTGGAGAAATGGGTGTTCAGATTTGCAAGAGCAACTCCTGAGGAAGGTTCTTGGGTACTACCTTGGACCAGTTAACACATTGCAGGCCACATATGTGGCCCACAGTGGTAAACTGGTGAAGTTGGCCACATCCAATACTACCTTTGTGGCCCTGAGGATGTCACCTGGGCTCAGCTGCTGGCTGACTGGGATGCCAGCAGCCCATGGGCCACCGGTTGAGAGTCACTGTCTTACATGAATTGAAAAAAGCCCAGAAGCTTGGCTTCTTACCAGGACATTGCTCCTAACTCTCATTGTTGGATCTCCTCCACAGATCATTCCTACTTCCTAAACTTATCACGTGGGGAATGGCTGCAGGTTAGGGCTTTTGGGGTCCTTTCGA
Source organism: Pelodiscus sinensis (assembly GCF_049634645.1). Classification (NCBI taxonomy): domain Eukaryota; kingdom Metazoa; phylum Chordata; order Testudines; family Trionychidae; genus Pelodiscus; species Pelodiscus sinensis. Next base: position 46,548,749 of record NC_134716.1, on the reverse strand, counting down.
GTGAATATAAGGGAAGGTTTTTTAATGCTGACTTGATCAATTACTTTTACCCTGATCACCTTGAAAGTGTTTGGGTTTTTTTTTGTTTTTTTTTTAAATTGTAGATCATTTTGAAAGCTTATTACTATTTGAAAATGTTATGTTGTTTGGGAAATGGCTTCAAAGGAATGCACTGTACTAATGAAATATTTTTCTTCTTTTTTTAGCAACAAGGTATTGGTCGGCCAAGTGTGTACCATGCAGTGGTGGTCATATTCTTGGAATTCTTTGCCTGGGGACTATTGACAACTCCCATGCTAAAAGTAAGTGTTGCCAGTCTTTTTCTCTTTCACTACAATAATGTCAGGGCTCAGTTGGTTTCCTTTGGAGATCCTGTTCATACTCTCTGGGACTCCTGGTTTTAAATGAGTTTTATTTTATTCCCTAGTGTCTTAATAAAGCAGTTTGAGTTCTCAGACTTTTTTTGTTTGTTTATATCAAGCCAACATTACATGTACACTTGGTGTTCTACTAAATAGGATCATACCTGAACTGTCAGAGGGGCTGCAAATCTGATCTGAAATACACTGGTAGATCTTAAGTGTTGTCAAAGGCTCATTTTTATTGGAATGAAAAGTACTTAAAATTAATTGCAGAGATTTCAATTTCTAATATAAAGACTAAGTACAGGCAGTCCCCGACTTACGTCGGATCCGCACTTACGAACGGGGCTTTTCTCGCCCGGAGCTCACGGGCGGTGGGTCACCCGTGTCCTCTGGGGCGAGAAAAGCTTCTCCCGGTCTCCCTGGTCTGCTGGGGGGGTCCAGCAAAGCCGCTGGACCCCCCCCCCCCCAGCAGACCAGAGACACCCGAGCAAAGCCGCCCAGGCGGCGGGAGTCCCACTGCCTGGGCGGCTTTGCTCGTTTGCCACGGAGCAAAGCTGCCCAGGCAGCGGGACTCCCGCCACCTGGGTGGCTTTGCTCCTGTCCCCCTGGTCTGCTGGGAAGGTTCAGCAAAGCCGCTGGACCCCCCCAGCAGACCAGGGACACCTGAGCAAAGCCGCTGCCTGGGCGGCTTTGCTCCCGGACAAACGATTGCTGCCTGGCTCCTACTACATTTAAACTGAAGAGCCACAGCAGGGGTTAGCTCCCTGGGGGCGGTGCAAACCAGGACTAAGCAGTCTCAGCTCACTCCACCCCAGGAGGGAACCCCTGCTGTGGCTCTTCAGTTTAAATGTAGTAGGAGCCAGGCAGCAATCTGGCTCCTACTACAATTAAACTGCAGAGCTGCAGCGGGGATACGCTCCTTCCCCCATCGACTGATCAAGTAGTCTATGGAAATTCGACTACTTAAGTAGCGGATTATGCCCATTTTAACATCCTTAAGCCCTATCTTAGCGCACATATTTTTCAGACCCCTCAGACACAGTTATACCAATAAAAATCCTCAGTGTAGACCTTTTAAATGCAGATCTAAGTATTTACAAGCTGGGAACCAGCTGATTAAACCTAGTGTTTAACTGATTAACAGATTAAAGGGGAGGCATGGTGAGGGAGAGGGAAGTAGCCTGGGCCAGGCCTGCTGTGGACAGTTGCTGCTCCAGCCGACTGGAGTGCCCCTGCCCATAGCAAGCCTCCGGGGCTGATGCAGCCCCCTGCCTGCAGCAGGCGGGAGCTTCTTCAGCACTCACTGGTTAAGAGGGAAGTGGTCAGTTATTATCTATATGTACAGAAAGTAGGACAAAAAGTAAAAGGATTATCCACCTCCCAGAGAGGGAGAAACTAGGTCACCAGAAAGTAAATTCTATTGACCTACCTCTGCCTACAGCAGATGTTGAATCACGAGCCATACTAGGGATGTAAGTGACTAGTTAACTACCCAATAAGCCTAGGCATATCAGACAGCTGAATCAATACTTGACTAGTTGCTTCCCTCCTCTCCTTCTTCCTCTCCCACCACCCCGGTCTCCTGCTGTGTCTCTGCCTTTTAAATGTGGTCTCTTACTACATTTAAACATCGGAGGCTCAGCCTTTGGGACCCAGTGTGAGCTGACAGTCAGTTGATTCCCAATGTCTAAATCAGCTCGTGCTAGGTCTCCTGCAGCTTCTCTGCCTCCCCTGCCCCCCTTGCTCCTCCCACGAGATGGTGATAGGGAAGGAACCGGCTTTTAAGATGGCTCCCTTCTGCAATGGCTCCTGCTTCTCTCTCCCCTCCCTTGCTGACTGATTCCTGACAGTAATCAATAAAACTTTTATATGGACTTTTATTCTTCTAAAAGGCCTAAGTTAAAGTTCTCAAATTAGACTAAAAATGGTGTTTATCTAATATGGCAGTGTTGGGGCCATTTATTTGGGTGTAGTTGTTCTTGAGTATTTTGATTTAACTATATTAGTATGAGCACATTGTTTTTTCCAGAATAAGTGAGACATTTTTTTCTAGTTCAGTTTAAACCCCCTTCCCATACAGTATAAGCTAAATAGAAGAAAAACATTTATCCTGGAATAGGTGTCCACTGAAGGATTATCTCAGTATAGATACACTAGCTCAAACTGATATCTTATTTTACATGAGTATAATTTACTTCTGTAGACCAAGCCCAAAATTCTACTGAGTCTGATAGATACACTTTCAATAAGGTTTAGTGAAGTTGTATTTGTGCCTCCTGATTAGCAAGAGTGGGTTACATTTTTGTCAAGATTTCTCTTTTCACTTCTTTTGTTTAATTCACATGCAACCTAAATTTTAACATTTTCCTTCTCCTTAGGTCTTACATGAAACATTTCCTCAGCATACATTTCTAATGAATGGTCTTATTCAGGGTGTTAAGGTAAGACTCCCATAGACATTTGAACATAATATTTTGTGTGTGTTTGAGTTACAGTGATCTCAAACACAAATGTTTATCACTGTTATCCCTTCATTTGTTATAGTAATGTCTTGAATACTTGGATTTGAAATGTCAAAATCAGTTTTTTCCTCATCCCTAAGCTTATTCATCAGTTTGAAGGTGTTGGGGGTTTGTTTTCAATTAACGTTTGAAGCATTTTCTGGAAATATAAAACACCTTTTTTTTGCAAGCAAGTCTTATTTTGAGCAGCCTTGACAGTCCCTTAGCTCTGTTATTCAGCACTTAATTAACTGGCATTTCTGATATCTCCCAAAACAATCTTTAATCTAGTAACTGGGACTAGTGCACTGCCCAGCATGTTATACAGTTGCACATTTTGGACTTGCCTTTTATGCACAAGAGGCAGAAGACAAGCTGCTATCTGGGATTTTTTTTAAAAAGCAGCTTTCAGAGTGTGTCATAGGGTCTTTACAGATTCATCTCGATCTCCTACACTGTCTGTATTTACCATAATAATTGATGTTAATAATAATGACCCCGAGGCACTGTAAGATTCTGAATAATCACAAAAGATTAAATGATGTTGATTATAGTTTTAGTGTTAAGTGCATTTTTAGAGATCCGGTGTATGCCCTTCTCTGTCCATAGTGTTATGTAGTGTCATAAGATGACCTATAATATAGAAAACTCTATTTACACATAAGTGCTTCAACAAATCAATCACTCTGCTGTGCAGTATTGTTACAGGATTGGTAAGTAACTGTACACTTATACTTTATTCATTTTATTATATCAATGGGATACCAATTTTCAAAGAATGTGAATAAAGTATAATGCTGTTAACCAGAGTATTCAATTAACTCTGTTTTTCTCTATTTACGATTTTAGTATCTATGGCCTTATTTTTCAAATATTGACTTAATAAACAGTGCTAATACATGACAGACATTGACTCCCCATACTTCTCCCTTTTCTCAAGTAAGCTAGTGTCTATTATTTTCAAGAAATGAACATAAGTCTGCCGTTCTCAAGCAGACCAATGATCCATCTAGCCCTATATCCTATTTTCCGACAATAGCAAGTGCCAGATGATTCAGAGGGAATGAACTGCTATATATATTACTTTGTATAGTCCCAGCTTCTGGTAGTCGAAGTCTTGGGATACCTGAAACATGGGGTTGAGTCCCTGGTCATCTTGACTAATAGGTATGGCCCTACCGATTTCACAGTTCATTTTTGGTCAATTTCACAGTCATGGGGCCTTAAAAATGCAAATTAAATTTTATCAGATGTTTAAATCTGAAATATTAGTGTTGTAGCTACAGGGGCCCTGACCTAAAAAGAAGAAAATGAACCATTTTAAGTATTGTAAATTTTTTTTTTTTTTGTATACTGCATCAAAGGTTTATTGATAACTGCAGAGCTGCTGGTCATGTGAATGTAAATGTCAGCTTTTTTATACAAGCTGTTCTATGACTTGTGTAATTTCTTTTATGTACTAAAAATAAAAAGGATGATTGTACATAAACATGTGAGGAAAAAGGGATTACAGGCAACCTCTGACTTATGACCCCCTGCGTTTATGATGCAGACTCCATGTGTTAGTGCCAGTATTGGCCAGCAGTGTTTGAACTGGTGCCTTGCCAGCCTGGGGCCTTGCCCTGGGCCCTGATCAGCATCGCTGTGGCTATCCCTAGCGACTGCCCTGCTCTGGCCCAGCGTGGCCTCTCAAGTTCCGCACACTGGGGACTACAACTCCCAGGAGGCAAAGCGGGTGGCTGTTTCTCCTGCCATGTGGGCTCATGGGAATCACAGCGGGCGGGACTGGGAGCTGTAGCTGGCTCTGTTACAGTAGTGCCCTGCCTGGTTGTATTTTTAGGGTATAAAATGGGTTTCCAGGAATGGAACTGCCATTTATAACATTGCACCTATGGGAAATAAGGGTTTGACTTATAATGGCTTAACTTATGGCAGTTCTCCAGGAACCAATTATGTCATAAGTGTAGGGGTTGCCTGTACTACTTTCAAAATTTAAGTTTTCTATACCACATTGTAGAGCTATGAAGTAGAGTTGATGTGAGCTCATGGTGTAAATATACTTCAGTATACGTAATGGATATTAGGAAAGATTGACACATCAATCCTTTCATGTATCTGATTTAATAAGTTTGTAGAGAAAAATATCCCTGAGACTATAGGTGTTTTGATTTGTACATAAGATGTGGCCCGCAAAGCACTTTAGTGAATTTTGGCTGTAGTGGATAATAATAGCCTGCAAACGAGTAACTTACCTACATCGCAGTGAAGTGAAGGCAGACAACGTTACTTCTTTCTTTTTTTTAACTGTTCAATTTTAGTTGTACCAGATTATACTAACTAAATGACCAGTGCCTGAAACTGACTTGTTTATTTTAAAGACTTCATTTGGTATTGCAACAGCACAGAACAGAATGGATATTCAGGTTTTAGAGAGTATCGGACGGGCAGTGTTCAGTGTAAGCTAAGCGCTTCTGTTGCCACTCAGGAGAGATTCAAATGCCACCCGCCTGATTAGCACAGTGCCCAAAGCTAGGTTTTTGTTTTTGCTGGTGATGCACATTCACATATGCCTCGGTGTACATAAACATTTATTTCACATGTGGAAAAGATTAGCGGGAACATCGCTAACAAGTACCATTTCATTAGTACAGTAAGGCTCTAGGTATATCTAGGTAAATTACTATTTGGCCTGCAGGGAGAGGATGGGTGACTACAACCTGCTCCTTGGGTGTTGATATTGAAACTGTTTTCTGCTAGGCAGAGTTGAAGAAAATAGACCGAAATGGGATGTTTTACCCAATTGTAGGTAGTAATGGCATCTTAGTTAGAATACCAGTCTGAAATAGCTAAGGGGTTTAAGCACATAGCAAATACTAAATGTTGGTGAAAAACAAGGGGAAAGATTGTCGCATTGTCTAACCAGTTCTATGCTACAGAAAAGGAAACCTATACCACACTTGTTATAGTGGTGCAAAGAATGTAATAGTTGGGTAGAACATTAGTGAAATAATATAGTTTTATAAGTGTCATGTAGCTGCAATAAGCTTTATTTTCATGTAGGTTTTTGGTTATAGGTTTATAGTCTGTTTTGTAATTTAAATAAAATCTAAAACATTCCATCATTAGCTCTGAAGTTTCCTTATCCTATAACAGCAACTAAACAAAGCATGTGAAATCTGCTCCATTTTGAAATCTAGCTTCAAAATGCATTTTAAAATAACCTTTTTTTCTTTTACAGGGTTTTTTATCCTTTCTGAGTGCTCCATTAATTGGTGCTCTATCTGATGTGTGGGGAAGAAAGTCTTTTCTTCTTGTTACAGTTTTCTTCACTTGTGTCCCAATTCCATTAATGAGGATTAGTCCATGGTAAGTGGTACAGCAGGGAAGTATGAGGAACTCAATTAAAGGTGGATTGGTGTTTGGAAAATAAGGATAACTAGGCAAGAAGAAAATGATTTACTTTCAAAATGTAATTAAATCATCCTTGCACTTCTTTGTTCATGTTCTAAACATTGATTTTGTGCATAGGATTTTTAAAGAAGTAAATGCTTCCTGTAAACTGAGTTAGTGACTGTTTACACACACATAATCCTAACAGTAATTGCTAAAAATGCTTAGAATTCATTACATAAGTACACTGCAGTTGTAAATGCTAAGATCTACTACATTTTCTCTTTGAGACCTATACAGAGCTGCACTAATAACCAATATATTTTACGAGACAAATGAATGTTTAATAGTAGCTATTCTAAATGGGTGAATAACACTGTGAAGTATAAAATACAGAAAATCTTTGACATTGTATTATAGAGCTCTGAAATTTGAGCTGTATTGCTTCCATTTCCCTTTTATTTGCTGTTTTTTGGGGAAGCAAAAATATTAAGAGAACTTCCTATACCTGCTGACTGCCTCAAAGCCTCTAATCATGCTCTGAATTTGAAAGTTTGTAAAACCTTAATGCATAGGGATTAACTATTGTTCATTCACTGAAAGGTGATTCGAGTACATTTTTTGCAGAAAAATATTTCACTGTATTACAACTTTGGATAGTTAAGTTTTTAGACAGTTCTACTTCACAACTGAAATTCATCATAGTTTTTTTTGAGAGTATGATAATTTCGTGGGAATTATTATCCTTTGTGAGAGGCCAGTCAGAAATTGGGAGTTTTTCCTCATAATTCTCTAAAAAAAGAAAATGCTGCTACTTTCATTAGAACAATATATTTGGATGTTTGATAGCTTTGCTGGCACTGATTTTACAATATTAATTAATCTACAGATCAATCAACATTGTGGATATATGTATTTTAAATATGTATTAGGTTCTAGACTAAATATTAACAAATTTGCATGGTATTAAACAGTGGTTTTTTGTAGTAGAAGATAAATTGGAGTATCTTTTAAATTCTCCTTTTGATTTTTAGGTGGTATTTTGCTATGATTTCAGTATCTGGAGTCTTTTCTGTTACTTTCTCTGTAATATTTGCTTATGTAGCTGATATAACACAAGAACATGAGAGAAGTACTGCCTACGGACTGGTAAGATGTATATAAAAATTTAAATTCTTGCATACATAAAGCATTATCAGTAAAGCTGTTTTGGGTCAGGATTTCTAACCTGTGGCCCTTGAGGGAGATGGTATTAAGAAAACAATTTGCGTTTAATAGTACATAGAAAATGTGTTGCTTGATCCGTTCCTTCTGGAGTTGAAAATTTCAGATATTTAAATCATGTCTGTCACTGCAGGAAGAAGAAAATGTTACAGTGGTTAGACTAGCCTACAGTTGGAAGATCTTGGTTCAAGTCTCTGTGATTTTGGGCAAATCAATTAGCCTTCTTACTCTTTGTATAAAAAGACAATAATCAGTGTAGTGGGCAGGTAGAAGGCAGTCTCTGAGCACTAGAGAAGAGACCACAAATGATAATAGATACTCCTAAGGCTGAAGGAGAAGCTGTGCTCGGATCTAGTTACACCAACAGTACCTACTATAGTAAACTTCCCATTATCCAGCACATTTAGGGCCCAGGGGGTGCCGGATTATCAGATATGCCAGACTATCAGAAGGGGGGACTCTGAGACGGGTGGGGTGGGGGGGATGCCACACCAGACCCCTCATAGCCCGCCTTTCCCATAGTCTGGCTCTGCCCCAGGTGTTCCCGATTCAGCTGCTGCTGGTCAGTTTCAGCAGCGGCTGAATCGGGGATGCCTGCAGCAGAGCAGCTGGGGTGCTGCCGGGTTGGTCCAGTAGCGCTGCCCCTCAGTTCTGCGAGACCAACCCTGCAGCACCCCAGCTGCTCTTGGGGATGCCTGGGGCAGAGCAGCTGGGATGCTGCCGGGTTGGTCCTGTAGCACTGCTCCTTGGCGCTGCGGGACCAACCCGGCAGCACCCCAGCTGCTCTGTCCCAGGCGTCCCCCAGTCAGCCGCTGCTGAAACTGATCAGCAGCTGACCGATCCAGGAAGCTCGGGGCAGAGCAGCTCTGCCCCGGGCTTCCCGGATCGGTCAGCCGCTGGTCAGTTTCAGCAGCAGCTGAATAGGGGCGCCTAGGGCAGAGCAGCTGGGGTGCTGCCGGGTTGGTCCCGCAGCGCCAAGGAGCAGTGCTACAGGACCAACCCGGCAGCATCCCAGCTGCTCTGCCCCAAGCGTCCCCAAGAGCAGCTGGGGTGCTGCAGGGTTGGTCTCGCAGAACTGAGGGGCAGCTCTGCCCCGGGCTTCCTGGATCGGTCAGCTGCTGATCAGTTTCAGCAGCGGCTGACTGGGGGACGCCTGGGACAGAGCAGCTGGGGTGCTGCCGGGTTGGTCCCACAGTGCCAAGGAGCGGCGCTACGGGACCAACCCGGCATCACCCCAGCTGCTCTGCCCCTGGCTTCCCCGATTTAGCTGCTGGTCAGTTTCAGCAGCGGCTGAATTGGGGAAGCCAGGCGCAGAGCAGCTCCATTTGTCCGGCTGCTCCAGCACTTCTAGGTTCCTGATGGTGCCTGGCCATCAGGAGTGCTGGAGCATTGGATGCCTGTCTAATGGAGTTTTACTGTATTTTGCAGTAATTTGTCCTAGACCAGGTTAGAGCATCTTTCTCCAATCTTAGTGCAGTTTAAGGTTCACTGTTCTGTAAAATACTGAGGGCTTGATTGGCCACTTGTGATATCAAGTGTATTTAAACATACACACCACATAGCTACAGCTCATTAAATCAGAACACCTGAATGGAAAAAACTTTAAAATCTTGCACAAAGCTAACACTAGAAATGTTAACATTGACTTTGAATTTCTTAGCAATTGTTTTTACTAAGTACAACATTCTTAGAGGGATTTTTACCCTTTAATTACTGACTCAGATTGCTCAAACTTAACTTAGCTTTAATGAAGCTTTTTTCTGGGAAGTGTATAAAGGGAATTTAATGTATTAACTTAATATGCAAAAATTACCTAAGCCCCATGCCTTCAGTGAACTTTTGCAGGCTAACATGACCATGAGTATCTGTGTTAAATCAAGGGTTGTTTTTTTTTTTTACAGAATTTTCTTTGTTTCTGTAAACTTAATTCTTATTGTTTTGCATCATGTAATGACAGTTGTCTTTTCTATTTTTAACCTGGACCAATCATGTTTATCATCTTCCCTGATGTAAAGGGATTTGGCACCCAAGTTTAGGCTTCCTCTTATGCATTTAGGTGTAACCCCCTTTTTTCGCCCCAGATTACTTAGGAGCAGGTCACACTCACATGTGTGCCTTGGCCCCTGATCTTTTTAACATAAAAGGAAATCCTGAGTACCCCAGTGGTGATACTGTTTAGTTGGGGATTCCCTATCCATCCCTTGCACCTAAAGAATATATAGCTGGTACCCGAGTTACGAATGTGTTGACTTACGACCAACCTCCCATGAACCCCATTACAGCCGGTCCCCGACTTATGAACGCACCAGCCGCACTTACAAACAGTGCGGCCGTATTTAAAATCATGTATTCCCGACTTATAAACAAATCGAGTTATGACCCGGTGTTTGGTACGTAACCTGTTAGTTATTCGGGGACCGGCTGTACAATGGCGATGCCTCTACCTGGCTGGCCCTGTACACACTTAATGGTGTGCCTTGGGAGCCTCCAAGGAATACAATTATTTCAGCAATAATCTGGGTCTAACTCCAAGACAACAATTATAAATAATGTACATCTAATGGATTAAATTAGAATTAACACACCTTTACTTAACCACTTAAAGAAATAGATTAGAAGTGAATAAAATCAATTAACAATGTACACAGAAAGGAAGGAAACGTATCCATCTGGCATTTATACTGCCACCATTTATCCCACCCCAGATTGTGCATGCCTCTGGATTCAGAGTCCAAGATGCTTGCTTCTGTGGGCGCGCTTGAGGGTCTGCAGTTGGAGAGGAAACAGCACTGTGCAGGTTCTGTGTGTCAGTCCTGGCAGGCAGCCAGCTGCAAAATCCCCCTGCCACTGGAGAAGGCCCCACCAAATGGCAGCAGCTCTGGTTAACTGGACAGATCACACCTGCTGTCTTTGGACCCATCGTCAGTCTATTTTCTGTGCTCTGTTCCAGGCAGCACTTTTCCGAACAGCCCCAGTCACTCAGTTACCCCCTGTGCAGTGTTATGTAGGCTTTTCCCAGCCAGAGGCACAGTCAGGACCTCTCCCCTCCAGGGAAATCCCCAGCAGTCCCCAAAGCATCATGCTAGATCCAAGCTCCAGCAGGATCTCACTAACAGGCTCTAGCTGCAGTCCAACAGCTCCTGGCCTGAAAGGCTCCACGCCAGCAGCCTGGCTCCTCTCTCCAAACTGGAGCCTAGCCTAACTCTCTCTCTTTCTCTTTCTCTCTATACCTCGAAGAGCCTGCTTTTCCCCAAGGGCTCATGGGAGTTGTCTCTAAGGTTAGATTGCAGCACAAAGGATCCTCTGTAAAATGTAGCATTTTGGCTTCTCAGATTTAACCTTGGGATCCCAGACTTGCCTGCTTAACGCCTGCACAGAGCAAGGAAGCATTTGCAAAGAAATAAAAATGACTTTGTCCATGAGCTTATGCTACAGGTTGCTGCTGAAAAGAAAATTAAATGAGTGAAGGGACAATGAGAGGAGGGAGTGGAAGGAGAACACTGAGCACCAGAATGAAGCCATGGAAGTGGCTCTTAAACATTATGGAGTGACAAGTTCCACACTCCAGGTACTGCAGACTGAGCAGTAACAATACCTTCCTCCATCCTTTTTTAGCTGGTGTCCTAAAATTTTTCCATGCACCCCCTCTCCCTGTCAACACAATTTGGCCACCATCCTGTCCCCGGTTTTCACTCGCTGCACTACACATCTGCCCCTTCACTGTGCAGCTCTGCGGACTCCCATTGCCCTGCACACTCCCACCCCATTTAGTTTAGCCCTGCTGAACTACAGCACATCAGATGGCATGGTTGCAGATGACACCTGGACATACATCTGTAAACCTGTCTCGGCCTCACCTCCTTTCCCCACCCCACCTCTCTATTACCTGCAGATGTGTCATTCTGCTTTTGTGTTCTACATTAGTTATTTTTAATAAATGAAATTCTTGGGTTTATTAAAATGCATGAAAATAAGCAAGGCTAGCCCAGCAAAGCAACAGGTGATATGGTACTAAGTGCATTGTAGGGACCAATCAGAGTCCCCACTGTATTGTCCTGCTTGGCAACAAATATTACAGGCTTTCTGCATCAAATTCCTACTTCAAGGCTTCCCAGAACCTTATGGCCCTGTGCTGTGTTCCTCTAATAACCCTGGTATCAAACTGTTCAAATTCAGCCCCCAGGTGCTGAGCTTCAGTGGTCCAATTCTGAGTGAAGCTTTCATCCACGAATAGTATGGAGAGTACAGTATGCAGCTGTTACTCTTGGGATGTTATCTGCCTGGTGCAGCTTCCCATACAAGTATTGCCAGCGGGCTTTTAAATGACCAAAAGCACACTCCATTGTCATTCTGCACCTGCTCAGCCAGTTATTGAACCACTCCTTGCTGCTGTGAAGACTCTGGGTGTATGGTATCAGGAGCCGTGATATGAAGGAGTAGATGGCATTTCACAGATTCACATTAGGTATTTCCACTTCCTCTTCAGTGATCTTCTGGTGCAGGAAGAAAGTTCCTGCTTGCAGCTTTTTCAATAAGCCACTGTTATGAAAATGGGTTCATCATACACTTTTCTGGGCCAGCCTGTGTTAATATCAGTGAATCACCCACAGTGATCCACAGGTACCTGGAGAATCACTGAAGATTACCTTTTCCTGTTAATGTACTGAGAGGCTAGGTGATCTGGTGCCAGAATTGGAATGTGTGCCATCTATCTCCCCATCTCAGTTAGGGAAGCCCCTCTGTAGAAAGCCATCCACAGTTTTCACACACGTTGTCCGGAGTTGGGGTCTTTTTGGACCAGATGCAATCAATGGCCCTGCATGCTTCTCTCAAAGTGAGTCCAACGGTCGACCTTCCCTCTGTTTGGTGATAATGAGAAGTAGTGGAGTGAAGCGGTGGCAGTGCAATGGCCAAGAGCTTGTCCACTGACAGGGCAGCTCTCATTCTCGTGTCCTTGCACCATAGATTGAGGTTGAGCACCTGACACAATTCTATGAAAGTGGCTTTCCTTATCCGAATGGTGTGCAGCTGCCACTTGTCATCCCACACGTCAATGACGATGTTATCCTGTCTTTCAGTGCTTGTTTCCCAGGTGTTGCGCTGTGGTCAGCACAGCCGTGAATGCTACAGGGAATGTTGTGTTGTATGTATGATTAGTGTCCTATCCCTCATCGTCACTTTTTGCAGCTTAAGGAATAACTTGACTGCCATTGTGACATGTTAGTGAGACCTATCAGCATTTTCTTCAACAGTTCAGAATCCTTTCCTGCAGACCAAGGAGGCAGAGCATGCAGCACAGAAGCTCTTGAAAGATGGTGCCAAATTTGGGCAGAAGCACAGGGTTTTCTGGGATGATGAAAAGCAATGCACCATGGGGATACACAGTGTGGATACACAACCCTAGTTTCGCTACTGTGCTCTGGGAGCAGTGCTGTAACTGACAGTGCTTTGTCTGCCAGTGTAAATAAAGCTTTAATCTTACTAAACAAATGATTTTTCTATTCTTTCTTTTTATGGGGAACTTCTTCCGAGGGCAGTTCATCAAACAATCCCTCTCTTGTCTGACTGACAGTGTGTAACTTTCAAAATTGAAAGTGAACATCAGCTGCTGCTTACTTCTTTAGCAATAGTAACTAATTGGAGCAGAGATTTACAGGTGTTGGGCACCTATTTCCTGTGTTAACTGAGTAATGCATTAGCATCGTGAAACCCTTTAAACAATAATATACTGAGGTTTCTTCTTAGTTCTTTGACACAAATTTCAAAGTACATAGGATCATAGCAGAATTTCTGCTACTATTCAGTAGGTTAGACATTGAGTCAGAGTCAATGGCTTGAAGAGGAAAGTCAACTGTATAGATGAATTGGGTTATAGTTTACTGAAATGAATGCAAACAGTGTGGAGCTTGATATATTTGTCATTAGAGATACCTCTTTTCTATTATTTGCATCTCTATATAATATGTGCTCTTAAAGATGAATTTAGGTGTCATAGTTGTTGGCCACAGCTGTTGTCATCATCTTCCTCAAATAACAGAGAGTCTCCTAGTACTTCATTTGCAATAGCCTTTTCTGGTCAACTAGGAATTTGAAGTATTTTAGCTACTTGGAAGCAGCTGAGTCTCAGTATAGAAAATTTGTCTAATTTCCTTCAGTGTCTTCCAATTTAGGTAGATACTTGCATAACTCAAGATAAGAGGTGCATAGTAACACGCCTTCAAATTTAATCATTTCTTCCTTCATCCTTACACTGAAAAAAGTGTTTCAAGGGTAATATTAGTTCACGATTCTGTTCCTGGGATGTTGTACCACATTCTCTTTTCAACTTATGAAACACAAAATGAGAAGTCCAAAGAATGAATAATGCTCATGTCCACCTGGCTATGAGGGGAAGATGAGACTTAGATGTAAAGTTAGCATAAGTGTAGAAAGACTAGTCAATGGACTAGAGAGTAGATGGTCTTTCCAGGCTCATTTTACTAGTCATTGAAAAGGATTACCCTTAGTATGTGCAAATGATATTTTATACCTGTAAGTCAGGAATTATTTCTTTTTAAGGTCTTCAATAAAATAAAACTCTTAGAATTTCTCAGTGCAAATTTCTAGAAAGGAGTAGGAACTAAGATGAGATTAATCGTTCCAGTAAGCATCATGCCTTTTTCTAATAAATTTTATTACAGTACCCAGTGTGGTAATGTCTGTGTTATGGTTCTGTGGCCTCATAATATGTAAAACTAAATTTCTAGTCTTTATGGTTATAACTGTGCATTGTCTTTCAGTGTCCAGCTCTCAAAACTTCCAGCTCTTCATCTTCCCTATCCACCATAGCTTCTATAGTTATGTTAAATTCAGTTGTACAATACTTCATGTTCAGTATGTTCTTCATTCTATATTATTATACAAGATATTAGTTGTATGTATTTTCGTATATTAATGAAGGAAAATTTCATTTTAAATATTCTTGTTCCTGCCAAAACATGTATCAGTTTGTCACAGAAATAAAGGGGTTTTGCTGTGGGTTCAGCTCATGCCACAGAGCATGATGTTTGAATACCACAACTTGTAACTTCTAATCAGAAGAAATCCCTTAATTGGCATAAGAAAAACACAACTTTTATTGTAAACATAAGCCTAAAATCACAAATTTAGTTAATTTAGGATTTGAATCAATATACACGCTAATGTGTTTATAAGTTATGGTGTACCTGCATTAGAGAAATTATTACCCATCTTCTAGTGCTGGTGCATTGTACCAGCAAGTATTGTCAGCCATGAACAGATTCTCATAAAATGATATAAATACCCGAGCCTTGTTTGTACTAGGGATGTCATAGTGTTGTTGACTACACCATTAACTGATAAGCCTGGGCCTCTGATAGAGAAGCAGCAGGTGGGAGCTGGTGTTTGTGGGGAGCCGGCTCCCCATGAGCGCCAGCTCCATGGAGCTGCTTCCTCTTGCATGGCTGCTTCTATCAGAAGCAGCAGCGGGGGAAGGAGGGGTAAGACTGCCATGGAGAAGCCCTCTGTCTGTGGCAGGCCTAGGCTTGCTGCAGACAGACTGCTCTGTGGGACGCCGGCACAGCTCTTGTCCATGGGGCAGCAGATGGGAGTTTGTCAGTGTGGGGAACCGCTTCTTAAACTTGCTCCCCTCTGGGACTAGCTCTGTCTGCCACCTGGTGCTGCTGCCTCTGATACAGAGGCAGCAGTGTGGGGTAACAGGGGCTCCCTGGGTGTGGGACTGGGAGCACCCTAGCTGCCAGCCCTGCCCCTGGGAACTATAAAATAATTGTGTAACTTATAAAATGTGATGCGATTACAAGATTGTTCAATTACACGGTGATGCACTAACACTCTTTGTGCAGCAGGACTACAAGTTTTGTGTGTAGACAAGGCCTTATGTAACACATTCTTGTATCGCAATTATCCCAAAATGTGGATGTTTAAAGCAGAGTGTTTCAGCTGGGAACTTTCTAGCATTTGGCTGCAGAAAATTGAAATTTTTTTTTATTTTTCTTCTGCTTATTTTCTAAGCAGTTATAATTTTAAAAAAATTACTTGTATTTTCAAAACCATTTAAAATTATGCTTTCTTGTTAATTGTATGTTCTAGTAGTGAAACTATTGTAACTTACAATATTGGTTTTTTACTTAGGTTTCAGCCACCTTTGCAGCAAGTTTGGTAACGAGTCCTGCCATTGGAGCGTACCTGTCTGCTAGCAAAGGAGATAACCTTGTAGTACTAGTGGCCACAGTGGTAGCTGTGCTGGATATCTGTTTCATCCTATTAGCTGTTCCAGAATCTCTGCCTGAAAAAATAAGACCTGCTTCGTGGGGAGCCCCTATATCATGGCAACAAGCAGATCCGTTTGCAGTAAGATGCATATTTTTATAAATATTTAAAGTTATTAAATCTTTTTTAACATCAGGAATGAACTAATGTATTGGTAAATTAGTCATTAAACTAAGACATATTACTCTTTACACCTCTTTTGCAAATGAGTTCTAACTCTAATGAAAACAACGGTGTTGAATATTCTGTGCATTTGGAAGTTGTTACCTGTACTTCTAGCATGATGGTAGTCTAGAAGTGGGAAATCTTGAGGAAATACTCCACCCTCTAGACTTATTTAACACATTGTTATCAAAAGAAAATTTTGAATTCTTAAGTTACTTACTGTGTACGCAAATAAAAGTAAACTGAAATTTAAAGCTTTTTATACTATACCATAGAATATGGTGATTTCTATGGGTATGAATTCACATGCTGATGTTCTAAAAAGTGAATTATTCTTAATAAAATCACCCTGCTGGGGAGTTGCTCTAAAGAAATTGCATTATAAATGTTGGGAGATGAGTGATATGCTTAGAAAAGCTGTAACAAGGGGACTTGATTTCTACAATTAAGTTTTTCAAAATATGATACAGTATTATAAGAAATGTGCAAGTATAAGAAATGCGCAAGAACTAAAAGAATGTTTTTGTGATATGGCAGAATGAACCTGCAGAATAGGAAGTAGAATCTGTGCTGATCAGTAATAGAAGTCCTTTGAATGGGATTCAAATGTCAAATGCTTAAACTTAAAGTAATTCATAGAGGCAGTAATAATGTGTTTATCTAGCTTTAAGGTTTACAGTAACTCTCAACATCAAAGTGTAATGGGCAGCAAGGATGGATAGGACCTACCATTTGTTTGGCTAAATGAAAAGCTAATAATGAAAGTATCTCCATAACATTTCAAATTTATATTTACTATTTCCCTACCAGTCTTAAACCCTTCCCTTCAGTTGCAATATTGCAGTAGTGCAGGAGGACAAAGTAAGCCTAACTAGTGCTGTACCCGTTGTCCTTTTGAATAAATTGAAATGAAAGGAAACAAATAGTGAGAATATAGTTAAAATTCCTGTGACAGATATTAAACTAGTAAGGAAATCTGCATTTTAAATTACTCTTACTGTAATAGTGACCCTTTAACTGTTGCATAGAATTTCCTTCACTGGGCATTAATAATGGAACATTGAATGGAACTACCATTCTTAGTCCTTTATACAAGGAGTTTTCAGTATAGTCCTGTTTGGCTCATGTTTGCTTCTCTTTGTAATAGTCCTTGAAGAAAGTTGGGAAAGATTCTACAGTCCTCCTGATTTGTATCACCGTATTTTTGTCCTACCTTCCTGAGGCTGGCCAGTACTCTAGCTTTTTTCTCTATTTGCGACAGGTGAGTAAGTGTTGGTCACTTAAAAAATGCATATCATGTTCTCAGAGTCTTGTAAAGCTACACTTCAGATCAGGATTGCCAGAGTTCTATTTCTAAATTTGTTGCATTTTGGGGATCTATGCCTTGAAAGCACCATATGTATATAAATATGAAATTATACTTTATATACAGACATTGAAAGCTTTCCTTGAGGAAAAGTGTTCTTGCTGCCATTTTAAAACTATTATTAAAACTTCTTTGTAGGTTTTAATGATCTAAACACTTTGTTTTCTAAACGCCTCGAGTACACGGCTTGATTCTGACATAGTGCTGGTGAGGTTTTTAGTCAAGTCTAATGTTATTTTAATACTGAACCAGCTCTTACAATCCATTATATTTAACACCATTATATATGTTTGCTTCTAGAATAGCATTGTTTTTAATGAAAACATGTTGAATTTGTGTTAGAATTGCTCCTTCTTTGTTGCTTTTCCCCTCATACTGAGTAATAAAAATTCCTGTTCTCAAAGTGCATTTATGTTCCTGGTGTTTTGCATAGCTGCTTGGAGATAGCTGAATAGTCTAGACTTCCTCTCATTGGAAGCTCTCTCTTCAGTAGAGAAATAGTAAGAACCGCAAGTTTCATTTAAAAGCGGAAAGCACTGAAAATATGAGAAAATAGACTAGGTGAGTTAGAGAATTGATTATTAATAACCTTTACATAACACAATAACTTATAGGGCATTACAGAGAAGAGTTCACAACTTAGTTATACTCTTAAGAATTATTAGTTGCTTTCTTCTGAGTGTGCTTTCTTCCACAAATCTGGAATCTTAAACATGCAACATCACTTTCATGAGTTTTCCTAATTCAGTTCATGAATATGAATGCCAAGCACCCTTTCTGTAAAGTGAATGTAGTTGTGTTCGTTTCTCTGCAATTTGTTAAATGTTTTTGCATTTGATATACAACAGGGCAGAAAAATTATGAGATACAATATCACTGCTTTGTTTTTATGTTCTGATACTTCTATGCTGTGTAGAGGAGTGATGGAACGTGAGGTAAAATGAAATATTAAGGCAGAGATGAGAGAGTATTCTCTTGTAGAATTTTAGATTTGCCATGGTGGGAAGGATAAAGACAAGAGTTGGAGGAGAAATTGGTAAGGAATTGGGACTAGTGTGCTCATGAGTTTGCATATAAAAAGAAGCGAAAGGGAGAGGAGGGAAAAGTGGAGTGATGTTATTTTTTTTAGGTAACAGGAAGTAGTAGGACTAAGAGGCAGAGAGGAAATAGACTGAGGATAGTGAATAAGAATCAAAGCAGTAGGAGTTTTAGGAGGGCGGAAGGATGGAGTTGAATTGGTAATAGGTTTTTATCATAGGTTTAAAATTCTGCCCATTATTGTGTTGGCCAGATTCTAAATGTGAAATTATTTTGATCTGTGTGAGATGAGTTAGAGGTCTCAGTAGATTTGATAGTAAACAAGTGCCCATGCCACAAAAATAACCATCACAATTGGCACTAATTGTCCGTCTAATTAAAGGATGAATAATTATTGTCTCAGTCCATAAGGGGATATCTCTTGTTGTGAGGAGTTTAAGCTGTGACATGTTGCTAGAGCTTCATTTCCAGGGCTATCACTACCTCTTGAGAGAGTAATTTCACACAAAAACAAATGATAACATTTTACTGTCCTTTGTTTTCTCGATTTACATGGAACACTCTTTCGTAAAACTAGGAGAAATGTTTCAAGTGATGCATCTTCTTAAATATCTGTGAATAATTCATACTATAGGAGCTGTTTCAGTGTTTATAAATGCTATCTTTGAAACTGCTTTAACTAATAATTTGTAACCAGCATTACTTCACAAATTTTCTATTGTCTTCCTTCAGATTATAGGTTTTAGTCCTGTTAGCATAGCAGCATTCATAGCTGTGGTAGGAATTCTGTCTATAATAGCTCAGGTAAGTATTATCCTAATAACTTTTTAGAAATTCTGTTGACTCTTTGGATTTATAAAGAAGAAAAATTTAAGTTGTGCATAAATAATCAAATCTATGGGAATTGTGATAATGAAACTCCTCTTCAAAAGGTATTAAATGAGTCCATCATAATACAGTAAATTTCTTGAATATATTTCCCCAAAGTTGTATGAGTGTAGCCAGTCAGATAAATGCTACAGATGTGTCATTTTTTACATGTTGCAATGATGTATAGATAAGCTTCTTTCCACTCTTTAAAGCCTCAGTAGATTTTGTTCAGTAAAGAAACATCTGTTCATTCAGATTTCTCCTGAGACTCACTCTCTCCCCATGACCTCCAGTAACCAACTGTGTTCTGCAGAAGCATTGGAATTAAGTTTCAGGAGGTTGAGATGTCCAAACTCACTACACTGAATTATTTTCAAGAGCTGGACCAATGTTTTAAACCTATTTTGGCAAGAGATTAAAATGGCAACTAAGCTAACTGCTTTCAAAACACAGTACAAAACTTCTTTCTTGACTGCTTTCCTGTGATTTAACAAGAACAAAAATCAAATGAGGGGGATATAAAATGGATTCCTTTAAACTTTTTATATTTTTAAAATGCACATCAGCTCAATATAAATGGGTAAATTTGGCCTTTTAAAATGCTGCCGCCTCTGAAAGGACTCTGGACAAAGAACTCACATGACATAGGATTTAATTCCAACATGGCTACTGAAATATTTTTATATCTACCAATACAGTTAACTATGGGGACGATGAATGAAAATAGAGAGCAATAAGAGAATGATATAGTAAGTGAGGAAATGTGGTGTATAGCAGAAGTATAGATATGATTTGCTTCCATGTTACTGTGATGAGGGTGTTGATTGTAAGATGGGTCTCCTGCTGTGTTTTGGATATTTTCTGCTGTGAGGCACAATGCACTGTGGACAGTGCCTGCCTTTCAGAGAATGCCATCAAGAAGTACCTGCCTCTTGGGTTGGACTAGTGGGTTCCCCTTGCCCAGGGGCCACCACTGAAGATTGACTGACTGTGGCCTCAGAGGCTCCTGTGCCTCAAGGCTGAATCCTCCGTAGGGTGCACCTCACAGTGGAAGCGAGGAAGAGTGTGAGGAACTGAGGGCTTGTCTTCACTACATGTTGGGTTGAAGGTGCAGTGGTCAATCCACTGGCCATCGATTTATCTCATCCAAGCTCCGTGCAGATAGAGGCTACTGCCAGAGCAGCCTCTGTCCACGGTGAGCTCTGGCTCGCTGCAGACAGAGGCTACTCGGTGGGAGCCAGAGCAGCCTCTGTCTGTGGGGAGGTTGAACCCTGCCTACACAGACAAGGGCTGCTGCCACCCTGCGCTTCTGCCTCTATCAGCTGGTCTGGGTGGGGAGCTGGTTTTTAAACTGCCTCCCCTTATGGACCAACTTCCACCTGGAACCTCATATTGCTGCCTCTGATGCAGAGGCAGCAGCATGGAGTGGCAGGGGGCTTTCTGGAGGTGGAGCCAGAGCGCACTGGCTGCTTAACATGTTAATTTTTTTTTATAAACTCAGTAACAAGTAGGGAAATCTCTACCTTTTTGAAAAGGAAAACTGGATGTGCTTTTAGTAATATTAATACATCAAATTGTGTATCAAATCTGTGTTAGGGCATTTTTGTGTTAATAATCCAAAGTCAGAGTTCAGTTAATGGAATTTAAACAGCAACAAGTGGAGCTTCTCTTGAATTGTTTCCCATAGAAGTAGAAGCTATGTTATAGATCTCAAGTTTAGATACTTCAGTGGAGTATATTCCTTATTTTTACAGACTGTGTTCCTCAGTATCCTGATGAGGTCAATAGGAAACAAGAATACTGTCCTCTTAGGCCTTGGCTTTCAGATGCTCCAGCTGACCTGGTATGGTTTTGGATCCCAGCCTTGGTAAGCACATGTTTTCTGAGCTACACACAGGTCATGGGGCTTTGAAATATTTTTTTCCTCTTGTAGTGAATGCTCATGTCCGTTCCAGTATTTGCGTTTGCACGCACCAAGTCCACAATCATCAGAAGATTTGTTTTTCCTTACTGGTACTTGTCGGGTTACTGGTGACACCTCCCGGCATTATAGATATACCCCTGCTGGCCTGACTCTCGCTTCACTTCCTCCTTTCTGCCAGTGACAGTTGTTGGAGTTTGACTTCTTGCTTTGCAAGCATTTAGTTCCTAGCATTAGACTTCTGTGTTCTTTCTAGGGTAGATTAGTTTTTGTTTGAGTTATCTTAGTAGCAGTTAGTTTTTTGGGGGAGGGGTCCTCCTATTGTTTGTACTCTTTGGCCCCAGGGTTTCAAACCAGTGTATGAAGTGTGGCAATTGCATGCCCAGAGGGATAGTTGGGATTGGTCCTGCCTTGGGCAGGGGGCTGGGCTTAATGACCTGCTGAGGTCTCTTCTAGCTCTATGATTCTATGGTTCCTCACACTGCCTGCTTGAAGTGTCTTGGAGAGGGTCACTTGCCAGATAAGTGCAGTATCAATATGCCCTCATTTGGGAGAGGAGAGGAGCCAGTGGCTTAAACTGATCTTCATGGAGTTGGCACTTAGGCCTCAGCCAGCCACTCTAATGCCATCGGTGCGCAGCATGCCGACGTTAGTGCAGGAGGCTTCAGTGCTGAGCCCAGAAGATCACCATCAGCACCAATCTCGAGTGCAGAAAATTGGCTCATCCTCCCAGTACTGGTCCCCTTCCCTGGTTCTGTGTAAGAAGAGGAGGACTGACCAGGGTTGATACCTATCCAGGAGGTCTAGTAAAGCCCTGGAGTCAGCTCGCACTGCACCCAACCTGTGAGGGCCGAGAGCTTCAACCCTGGCACAGTCGACTCTGAGCCCCCTGGCAGTTTTCTTGAGTCCTTTGTCGATGGACTGTCTGGTGTAGATGCTGGTGGAAGATGATTTCAACTTTCCATCCACACCACACCATCTGTTTGAGGCTGTGTGGGACTCATTGAACTCATGGCACTGGCTCCATTCAGCACTGGCTCCACGTCAGCACTTCCCTTTGGTAGCACTGGTGACACCACCTACCATAGCGTGAATGGCACTGCCCTGTGCAACTTCATTTTTGGCACTGGCAGCTTTGACTCAGGGGACTCTCCTGGCATCAGATCCGATACCTGTGGCACTGCCTATGTCTCCCCCTTCTTGCCGTCACCAGGGATGTCTTTTGTAGCATGGAAAGCCCACTGTCTTTAACCTGTTAACATTTTAAACAATAATTTAACGTCCCTGGTACCTATCCATGCTGTAGATTCACTGAAATGGCTCCTTGGTATGAACTTTTCTAATGGTGGATAAGACAGCATCATATTTTGCTCACCTCTCATCTTAATTTGGGTTGAATTCAATCAGTTAATTTCGATGAGCTCACTGTAACTCAGAATAACATAAATAGGAGAGATTCTGAGGTTTTGACATTGCTAGAGGAGAAAATAACTAAATTGTAAATGCATTGCAGTTACAAAAATTACATCTTTGGGTACTTAGCGGTGAATGGCTTAGAAATTGTTTAAAAAACAATTTTGACTGAGGAACCTGAAAATGTTTGTTGTATTCTTGCTTGTTTGGAAGAAGTCCTTTTGTACTAAAGTGTATACTGCTTTATATTTTGTTTAAACTACGTATTTAAACAACCAGGATGATGTGGGCAGCAGGAGCTGTTGCAGCCATGTCAAGTATTACATTTCCAGCAATCAGTGCTCTTGTTTCAAGAAATGCAGAGCCAGATCAACAGGGTAAGTTCAGTAAATTCATGTTTGTGCTCCTGAAAAATTCTCTTTCTTGAACCAGTTTTCTTAAAAGCTTAATGACTATCTAGCTGTGCTCTTTAAATAAAATGATAAAGGAAGTAATTGGTTTTTGTCAGTAGGAATGAAAATTTGTCTCTTGGTATTGTCGAGAGATGGATTCATATCAGGCATACTTGCCTTTCATTGTTCTGGTTAGTGTAGTCATCTCTTTACATAATTGCCTTTAAAGATGCTAGAAAATAAAAAGTAAGTTGCTACAGTAATTTTCATGCTTTTTTCGCTGCTTTTTTTAAAAAAAGCATTCTGTGATTGAACAGCTAGCACTAGTGTAGCAGTACCATCTTTTTCTTAGATAGTCCCCATTTTCCTGCTGTCTGATTTGTTACCATACATACATGTGAAACTTATTGCTTTTGCTCCATGCCAAAGAAAGAGTGTGCTCCAATATACTTTTTCATTCAAAAACATAAATTTCATAGTATATCTCTCTGGAGAAGCAGAAATGGTGAAGTACTGACACAGAGGATGAGATGTGAGCATTCATGTTTATTTCAAATGGTAATTTGGAGAAAGAGAACCTGTGAGTGCTTTAAAGTAGAAATGTCAGCAGTTAATACTGATGAAACAGTTAGCTATATTCTGTAGTGCCGATGTATTTTAAAGACAAATGTAACTATCCAAGTCCCTGACCGAATGAGTTTACAGTCTAAAGTTAGAAATGAGGACATAGAGATGAAATGGGAAAGACAAAAATTAAAGTAAGGATACAGTCTAAGGAGGCAGTCTTTTGTTGGGAAAGGTGGTATTTGAATACATTTGGCAGTTTTCTGTAGGCTAACGGTTTACAATGTTTACATTCTAAGAGTGGACTAGGTTTCAAATGAGGTATTGTGCTTGTTGGTTTCCTGTATTGTGGAAGGAAAAAAATTTCAAACAAAAACGATTAAGTAGCAGTGAAGAGTTTTGTGGTAGGGACACATACAGCTGTGTACTGTTCATTCAAAACTACTAAAAAGCTGTATATGAAAGTATTATTGGAATTCCAGAGTGAAGTTGTGCCACCTAGTGGAAAGGAAACCACGGTTGTAATTACACACCTCTTCCCCAAAACAGAACAGAAATGAAACAAAACGGTGTGACTTGCACTCATGAATCCAAAAGGATTCTTCCCTACTGTTTTTTTTTGGGGGGGGGAGGGGGAGAGGGGTTTCAGTGGCTCATGGAATCACATTTTCCCTGATTTTTGTTATTACTTACGTCAATTAAAAATGGTCTCTACATAATTTAAAAATAGTAACTTCATACCAACTTGAAGATCTGTTTTGTTCATGTCTGTTTCTTTAGATTGCTTGTGCATGAGATGATGCTATGTGAGACAAAGAAAAGCAGTGATTAATAATGGCACTTGTTAAAGTGATAATACCTAAGCTAGTATCCATCAACCTGCTACAAATGTGGGGAAAACCTTTATTAATTTAGTACTTAAAATTTCCTGAGCTACCCCTCAACAGGAATAAGATTTATCTGAAGAGGATCAGACAACAGCAGGATGTTATTGATGAAGAACAAAATCTAGCTTTAAGCTAGATAATTTCATGGAGGTTAGGTCCATAAAAGGCTATTAGCCAGGGGATAAAATGGTGTCCTTGGCCTCTGTTTGTCAGAGGCTGGAGAGGGATGGCAGGAGACAAATCACTTGATCATTGTCTTCAGTCCACCCTCTCTGGGGCACCTGGTGTTGGCCACTGTTGGTAGACAGGATACTGGGCTAGATTGACCTCTGGTCTGACCCAGTACGGCCGTTCTTATGTTCGTAAGGTAGTTTTGAAAGTAGAAATGTACTTGTATAACCAAGGCTAACTATATTTTAGATGAGGCAAATACCACCGTAAGCTGATTTCGTTCAGTGTAAGTTTCGAAAGAGGTTGAGTTGGGGAAAGCAAGGAGGCTGAATTTACCTGTCATAGCTGGAATATGTAGATAAAATCTAATTCAGACCCCCTCTAGTTGAAAATTGAAAATGTTGCTAGAAGCACGTTAATATATGAACAAACTGTGCCCATGTGGAAGCTAATTAAAATCTAGTTAGTCGTCTTTTAAAAGCAATTCTTAAAATTAAGTGGAAGGTAAGCTTAGTCTATTAAACAGTTAAGAGAAGTTTTGCATTATCCTATTAATAAAAATAAAGGAGGGCCAATGAAATATTAGGTATATTCTATAGTGCTATGGTACTTTAAAGGCAAATGTAACTATCAGATTCCTGCCCTGATGAGCTTGCAGTCTAAAGTTAGAACAAATAAATGAGGACAGTTAGAAGGTTGCCTTCTTCACTACTGTTGTGTTTTCCTTCCACAGGTGTTGTCCAGGGAATAATAACTGGAATCAGAGGTCTCTGTAATGGTCTTGGACCAGCTCTCTATGGTTTTATATTCTTTCTCTTCCATGTGGAGCTCAATGAATTGGCACCTGTCCAGAGTTCTGATACCACCATGCAGGATCCTAGTGATGAGGTAAATTCATGACTGCCTTCATTTATTTTTCAGTCAGAAGTATCAAATTAGCATGACTAAAATATCTTAATCTTGAACTCCTGGTATTTGTTCCTGTGTTTTCGTGTTATTCTTAATTACATAAGAGATGCTTTTAAAGCTAGCAACAAAGCAAATAACAGATTTTAGAGTCAAAGAAATAGCTTTGGTTTGTAGTTATTATAATGTTGCTAATAGCTGCACTGAAAAATTTTTGATACAAGAATAAACTATGATTTTTTATGTCTGATGTGGTGGTGATGGTGGTAAAAAGATTCTTATCTAATTATAGCCAGTTTATTCAAACTGAGGAAACATATGAAAAGACTCTGGCATATAGTTATAGATATCATAACAATCATATTTTTAAATGAAGACACTTAGAAAAGTATAATTCAGTAAACTTGTATGTTCTTTGACATTTTGCCCTAATGCCTTTTGGCCCCTTTATTATTTCTTCCAGTAATACTAAATAGATGCTTTTGAAATGCTTTTGCTGTCTTCCTCTTGATCATCATGTAAAGTTTAAACTACTACTGCTTCTTGTCTATGTGCCTACTTACATCAATTTTTTGTTCCTTCACTAATATCAAAACTGTTTAGCTGTTTCTTCTTGTCTTTTACCTCACTCTCTCTGCTCTTTTTACCCTGGCCCATTCAGCCCTCACACTTCGTTTAGTGTTGCCTGAAAGCTCTGTTTTTTTCAAGAGGCCTAATTATCTCTCTGTATGTGGACATTTTTGTGTATGAATAAAAGGATTTTTGTGGCATCTGATTCCTGTAAAAAGTTGCTTTTTCAATAAAAATCAGAAAGATTTTAGGTTGCTTCTGCTGATGTGATCCAAACACATTCATAATCTGTGACAGAATTTGTTTTTCCAATATTCTTTGTTTTTCCATCTAATACAGAGTTTCTTCTGTTAGGCTTCTGTGTTAAAATACTGTACTTTATCTTCAGGGGGTAGCAGAGTTAGGCTGCAACAGGAAAAACTTAAAAAGCAACAGATAGTCTGGTAGCACTTTCAAGAGTAACAAAACATGTAGATGGTATCACGAGCTTTCGTGGGCACTACCAATTCTTCAGATGACCAGAGTTTTGGATGTCCAGAGTCAAGAATAATTGGGAAAAGCAGGGGGAAGAGGGAGTAAGAGGCAGTGGGTAGATAAGTTTCAAAGGGAAATCCAAGCTAGTCTGTAACAGGAAAAAGTGAAAAATACAACAGATAGTCTAATAGCATCTTAAAGGCTAGATAATTAAGAGGCAGATAAAAACCATTAGTTTGCACTTGAGGTATGTCTAGACTACAGTTTTTTTTCCTGAAAAGTGGCCTTTTTTCGAAAAAACTTCCCCTGCGTCTAGACTGCTGCCATGTTCTTTCAAAAGTAAATTGAAAGAACACGGCAGTTTTTTCAACCACAGAAACCCTCATTTTACGAGGAAGAGGAGTGCTCTTTCGAAAAAAGGCACTATTGAATGCAAACTGTGCTTTTTTGAAAGAGCGCATCCAGACTGCCTGGGTGCTCTCTTTCGAACAAGCGGCTTGCTTTTTCAAAAGTACTGATTGAAGTCTAGATGCTTTTTTTCAAAAGAGGCTTGCAGTCTAGATGTAGCCCAGGAGAGGAAGACTACTAATAACAGATTCTATGCAGACATCAAGAACCATTTGGCAGCACCTTCATTGTCTGAAGGTTGATAATGTCCCAGCCATCCAATATCACGAATTAAACCATCTGCATGATAATTAAACTTGTGAATGAAGTGACATTCCAATCCTTCTCTGTGTATTTGGCTTGTGGAATTGGTCTGTAACAAAACAGCACCTTGGAGATCCCTTAATGAGCGTCAAGGGAGATTAAAGTGCTCTCCAACAGGTTTTTTTGTGTTCCCTTTTCAGATATCTGATTTGTGTCCATTAATTCTTTCCCATAGGGACTGTCCAGTTTGTCCAATATATATTGCAGTGGGGCATTGCTGGTATTTGATGGCATAGATCACATTACTGGATGTGCAGTTAAATGAGCCTCTGACTTGGTGGCTGATGTGGTTGGGTCCAGTGATGAAATCACTTGTATAGATATGTGGGCAATGACAAGTGGAATTCTGTTGTTTTCTCTTTTGGGTGTGACTTGAAGCAGTTCATGTCTGGGTACATTTTTGACTCTGTCAATCTGTTTTTTCACTTCTCCAGATGGTATTTCAGTTTTAAGAATGCTCCATGTAGATCCTGTAGGTGTTTGTCTCTGTCTGTGGGATCAGAGCAAATCCGGTTGTATCTTGGGGCTTGGCTGTATACAACAGATTAAGAAATGTGTCTGGGGTGTAGCTGGAAGCATGAAGGTAAGTATAGTGGTCAGTAGGTTTCTGATACAAGGTGGTGGAAATTTGTCTGTCACATGACTGTACTGTGGTGTCAAGGAAGTGGATTTCTCATGTGGACTGATCCAGGCTGAGGTTGATGGTGGGGTGGAAGTTGTTGAAGTCTGTGAAATGGTTCAAGTGTCTCTTTCTCACGGGTCCATATGATGAAGATGTCATTGATGTGTAGTGTAAATAGAGTAAAGGTCCTAGGGAGCAAGACCTGAGGAAATGTTGTTCAAGGTCAGCCATAAAGATGTTGGCATATAGTGGTGCCATGCGGTGCCCCTGGCTGTGCTGCTGACTTGAGGATACAAATTGTCTCCAAATTGGAAGTAATTGTGGGTGAGGACAAAGTCGCAGAGCTCTCTAATCAGGTGTGCAGTGCTGTCATCGGGGGTGGTGTTCCTGATGGCCTGTGATCTGTCTTCAGGTGGAATGTTGGTATAAAGGGCTTCTATGTTCATAGTGGCTAGGATGGTATTTTCCGGTAGATTATTGAAATTTTGAAGTTTCCTCAGGAAGTCAGTGGTGTCACGGAGGTAGCTAGGAGTGCTGGTAGCATAGGGTCTGGGGAGGGAGTCCATATAGCCAGATAATCCTGTTGTAAGGGTGCTAATACTTGAGATGATGGGTCATCTGGGATTTCCAGGTTTGTGTATCTTGGGCAGCAGATACAAAACTCCTGGTCAGAGTATTGGGGGGGAGGGGGGAAGGAAGGTGTTAGTGTAAATTTGGTCTTGAGTAGCATCAGGGAGCTTCTTGAACAGGCTTCAGGGTTTTTTGGTATTCTTTAGTGGGATCACAGGAGAGAGGCTTGTAGAATCTGGTATTGGTGAGTTGTCTGTTTGCTTCCTGTTCATAATCTGTTCTGTTCACGAGGACTGCAGCACCTCCTTTGTCAGCCTCTTTGATTATGATGTTAGGATTGTTTTTGAGGCTGTGTATAGATAGCATTGCGTTCTGAATGACTCGGTTATATGTCATATACTGTTGTTTGTGTAGAACCTGTTCTACTCTTCCTCTCCAAGTGCAAACTAATGGTTCTTATCTGCCTCTTTTAACTATCTGCTGTTGTTCAGTTTTTCCTGTTACTGACTGGCTCTGCTTTCCCTTTGAAACTTATCTACCCACTGCCTCTTTTTCTCCGCGCGCGCCCTCCCTCCCCCCCTCCAATTTTTTCCTTCTCTCCCTCCTTCCCATTTCTTCTCCCATTTATTCTAGGTTCTGGACATCCAACTCTCTGGTCATCTGAAGAAGTGTGCTGTGCCCACAAAAGCTCATGATACCGTCTACATGTTTTGTTAGTCTTTAAAGTGCTACCAGACTATTTGTTGGGTTTTTTAAAGTTTTTTCCTGTATTTTATCTGTAACTCTTCGGAGGCTTTGGAAACTTGCAAATATGACATCATGGGAGAACCCACTGAAACTTAATTGACAGCAGTGGTTCTTAGCATCCCACTTAGCAGATAAAAATAGAAATAAGATCATTTGAATCAACATATTCCCACAGCAGTGAACTCTATTCAGTTTCCACTCTTGATAGTTACTCATAGTAAAAATGTGTTTGCTATTCAAATTCTTGAAACTGATTTACCATGTGAAATTTGGTACTTGCTAGACCTTACCCTCCCATAAAATTGTTGCACTGATATAGATTTGGAACCCTAAAGAGGCCTTTCCCAGAAGGGGAGATGCAGACTGGTCAACATGGCTAGGCCTTGAACCATCTGTGTACATGGACTGGTGGATCAAAGATTTAACTTGATCACATAGGACTATTGAAATTACACAAATACATGTGAATGCAGTACAGTGCAGACCATGCAGCACATGCTGACTTCTGGGTCAACAGGACAGAGTAGTTTGAAGATTTCTCTCTCCTTTGCAGTTTTTTAAATAAAACTAAGAGCAACAAAAATATGACCTCTTGCAACCATATGCAATACTTTTTTCCTTCTTGATGGGAGCTTAAAATCACATCCTTATTTTCTGTCTTTGTTGGAAGATTTTTGGAGGGCTCCCTTTGTTAAGAGTGGGACAGCCAAAGCTCTGGTGACATCTTAATGTGATACTGAGGTTGAGAGAAAGATATACTTCTGTTCAGTACAAAAATAAAAAGCAGTGAGCTGAATCCAGTTTTTTTATTATGGCATTGGCATCTTTATGTGTCATAAAGAAACGAAATCAAAAACATGTTTAATCTTGTTTTTAGTTCGCTTCTGAATAACTGCTTCAGGGGAAGGCTTTTGGTCAGCTGTTCAGTGAACTTGACATGAATTTACAAATAGGTTTCAGCAGTGTGTGGTGTGGTTTTTTTTGTTTGTTTGGTTTTTTTGTTTGTTTTTTGAGAAAAAAGGTACCGGTACTGCAGGGGCTGTGACTGGAGCTCTGACTGGAGGTGCCGGTACTGCGTACCGGGCTGTACCATCACAAAAAAAGCACTGGGTTTCAGCTGAATGAAACTTTTTTTTCCAGAGGGTGAAGAGTTCACCTAATTTCAGCCAACTCTAGTTGTAATGCACATACAGAGCATGCAATGAGACACACATCTAGTAAAGAGAATTTTTAAAATTGTCCCTATTGCTTCCTGATTTATTGGTGTAGTATTTTAATAAGATATCAGTTTCATGCTCTTCTGACATGTCTGTTTTGTTGTTTCAGAGTGCTATCATCCCTGGCCCACCTTTCCTCTTTGGAGCATGTGCAGTTCTTTTAGCTTTTCTGGTTGCCTTATTCATTCCTGAGCACAGTAAAGCCAGCTGTACCAGGAAGCAGAGCAACAGCATCAGCAGTGCCCAGAGCAACAACCCAGATCGTGGCAGTGATGAGGACATTGAACCTTTGCTGCAAGACAGCAGTGTATGAGGGCTAGCTTTGAAAAAGGAGGATCTAAATCAAAATCCATGCACTGAACTGTGAACCCACAAGACAGGACAGAGTGCTGTGGAGTTTCTGGCTTCTTAAGGAAGGATAGAACCATGTGCAAGTGAAGGCCATGCATCATGTTGTGTGGATATTGGTGTCTGCTTTGGGTTCACACTATCAAATGTTTACTGTGGCATTTGTTTTGTGTATGAGGGCAAGGTAAGGTTTAAGTTCTTTTCCCCTGTACCTAATGTGTAAGTGAAAATGCCATCTCAAGCCCTATGTTGGATTGAAAACCTCAATACACAGACCTTGGAGAGAACAAACATTAATAAAATTTGAACATTCAGGTCTCTCAAGTTACTATACATAAAATAAACAGGTTTGAGGCAGACTACAGTTCCTGTCAAAATAGCTAAAATTAAATTTTACATTCCTTAAGCCTTTTCTTTGGATGTATGTCCCTGTGTAGCCCTCATAGGTTTGGGAGAAACCAATCTATAGTTTTAGTATCTGAAATATTGATATATAAAGGTCATATTAAAATTTTTGAACCTATATTATCAAATATTTGTATCTCGTACTAATACAATATCCTACAGACTTCTTAGGGCTTTGATAAAACTAAACAATTACTTTTTACAGATGAGGGATCACACATGACCAACTATGAGAGAAGGACATACTGAAGTCTTAAACCCACATTCCCAGACAGTGTGAGACCTAAAGTGGCTAAAAAGAAAATCCAGTTGACACTTGTGAACATTGATGGCATCAGTTCTTGGCTAGTAGAAAATTATTTGGGAGGATACACAATCATGAAAATACAGACTTTTTTTAGTTTGTGTGAGGGGCTAGTTAACTGGCTGCTGAAGCAGCTTACATCAAGACTTGGGTGTATTTATTTTTTTGTCACTCTGGTCTGCCGTATGAAATGGCTCTTCCCACTAATTTCACCCCTGCCTTAACTGCTACTTAGTGTGCATTTATTCTTATTTAGCCTTCATATCAATGTGTCTCACCTGCTGAATCTCAAGGAAATACTCATATTAAGTTCTTTTTCAAAAGATGCTTTAAAGAAGTTCAGAGTCTACAAAGTATTGTGCTAATTTTTAGACATTTTATGAAAAAATATACAGATTTATATGTATTTTGTTGCAATGTAAATGAACCATTAAACAAAACCTGAGTTTAACAAAGTACTCCTATCAATGTTTTGTATGTATGAAATATATGTAGATATTTGTAAGGAGTTTTAATCTTTTTCCAGATGGGGATGCTGTGTAAATCTTGTATTTATAAATGCAATGAGGGTACTGACAGATATACAGTTTTTATAAAGGATTGTGTATTGACTGAACAAATTTAAAAACAAATTATATATTTTGAAACTTGTTCCACCTTGAGCAGAGATTAACAGACCTTTTGTACTATGCAGTTTGGTTTTTAAGTTAAGCTTCCTAACGCATAATAAACCTGCAACTTATACTTTTTCGGTTTCATGTGTTAAATGTGTTCTTGCAGTCCTATATTAATTCCATTTCATTTTTGCTACTTGGGATTGAAGATGATTTATCATTCAATTTTTATTACATTAGTGGCTCAATGCCTCAGTCAAATTATGCCTCAGTCAAGTTTCAGATTCCCCCTCACCCCCATGTTTTGTTTTTACATAAAATAAGAAGACACTTTGTATATCAGAAAGCTCATAAGGTTTGACCAGGTGTGACTGCAGGGTTGCAGCACAGAAACGGGAAGAGTCAATAGGTAACAGTGAAATACTAATCTTATGGATTTGAGATGTCAAATCTAGTACTCAGGACTTGATTTCTTTTTATGGTTGGATCCTAAATTCTTCCATTCCTTAAGTCCTCTAATTTTTGATGGGGATAACTGTTCCTTTTCATTTGGTATGTCCTCAATTTACTTGACACCTTATCTTGATTTAATTTCCACTCCAAATATCTTTGAATTTCAGGCTTTGTTTTTTTGAGACAAAGCTTGATTTCAGTGTTTGGATGAAATATGGCTACATGTCACACAGGTAGATGTAACATATGTAGATCTGATGAGCACAATCCTTTTGTTTTGTCAGAATCTTCTGAGAGTTTGGAAGCCCTATTTTAGTAAGCTGGATTTAGGAAAGGTCATGGATTTTAAGTCTTTCAGGTGAGGTACTCAATTACAGTAAGTGAGCACCAAACCATTATATAGGATGAAGGAACAGACTGCATTTGGATAATTTTACTAATGGCATTTGGACTAAGGATGTTAAGGACTAGTTGACTATCCAATAAGCAAATGCTTATCGGATAGTCGAATTGACTAGTTAATTTCTCCTCCCCCCCCTTGCTGCTTCTATCAGATAGAGGCAGCAAGGGGCAGGGAAAGGGGGTACTTCAAAACAACAGCACCTCATGGAGCCCATACCCAGGCTCCATGCAGTGTTGCCCGTTTGAAACACTACAAGGAGCTGACACCAGGCTCCATGCAGCACTGCTCAGCTTGGGCTCTGTGCGGTGCTGCCCCTCTTAAATGCTGCTGTGGCGTTTTAAAGGGGCAGCACCACACAGAACCCGGGGTCAGCTCCATGCAGCACTGCTTTCAAACTACTACTCGACTAGTAAATTAATCATTCTTAATTTGGACCAAGAAATAGCAATTAGATCTGAAATGCAAGAACCTGTAGGTTAACTCCTGCAAGATCTTAGCTTAGCCATATGAGGCACTGAAGACAAAAAATGACAACGAAGTGACCAGAAAATAACCCAATGCTCTAAGACTATGGGAAAAGAGGTGAAGTGATAATATTGCTCACAATTTCCCAGAAAGTAAATAAAAATATTGTAAAGGGGCATCTGTTTCAGATGTCTCAATTACGGATGCAGGTTGTGCATCAGTGTTCATGAGAATAAAAGGAATTTATCCAACCCACAGAAAATTGGGTTCCTTTAAGTTTCTTGGGGATGTAAACCAATAAGAGAAAAGAGGGTAGACAATTAGGGCATGTCTACACTAGGGAGTTAATTTGAAATAACTCCCCTTGTTTCGAAATAAGGCAAGAATCCACACTACCAAGTCTGTTGTGTTGAAATAACAGGCTGCTTGTTTTGAAATTCCTCCTGCCTTTGAAGAGGAATAGTGTTATTTTGAAATCGTATTTTACGGGGGTTTTCAAAATAAATAATTCCCTACTGTAGACATGTCCATATGGATACACAGAGGAGGTAGGTATAGACAGAATCTCAGTATAAAAAAGGGGTGGCCAGATTGTGAAAATTGAGCTCCCTATGGGTGACTCCAGCAGGAATCTCTCATATCTTGACAACCAATCCATCAGAAGGCCAGCAGATTCTAATATGGTGTGTTAGGAGGATGTGAGTGTGTCTATAGTTACAGATGGTGCAGATTCTTTTTTGGAATTGTATATGCTGCTATATTTATGATTTTACTGGTAGTTTTAATAAAACAATCGAAAGATGGAAGCTCTTGTATGTGGTGTTGGCCTACAATTTCTTGTTTTCCTAGGTTCTCCAGAT
Source organism: Pelodiscus sinensis (assembly GCF_049634645.1). Classification (NCBI taxonomy): domain Eukaryota; kingdom Metazoa; phylum Chordata; order Testudines; family Trionychidae; genus Pelodiscus; species Pelodiscus sinensis. The sequence continues at coordinate 46,514,524 of NC_134716.1, read as the reverse complement.
GTAGAACTAACAGTTCTGTTTAACTTAAGAGGGTCACTGTCAGAGCAGAACCCAGGAAAGTATACCCTTACAAAATAAAGTATAAGGCTATACCTTAAAGAGGAATTTTTCTTTTCCTAGGTTAAGATGCTTCCCTATGAATGTTACACTTTGGTTCTGTGATGTGATGGGAGCCTCAAGGGTTAAAGCTGACTACCCAGTGAAAATGACTGGATGATGGTGAAACAAATTATTTTTATTAAGTGGAATGATTTTTTTTAAATTTAAAACTAACAATTAGCAAATGGGTTTTTTTTTAAACTAGCAATTGCCCAATGCTTTTACAGGGTAGAAAACCTTAAACTTAGCTGTACTTAACTACTTACAAACTTCTTTGGTTACAATTAACTATACCAAATCACTGTCTCTGATTTGCTTAACAAAAAATACAAAAACACAGACAATATAATGATAATAAAAACTTTGTCCAAAGCCAGCCCCTCTATGGTTATTTTAGGGCAGCTGGTGGAGTTAGTCATAAATCTACTTTTACAACTTAACAACTCCTGGGCTTCTATTTCTAACACTTATACTTAGTCTAAATACAACACTACTATACAACACAAGATTATACAATTTATACAATGTGGTTGACAGAACTTAGATACATTTTACAGAATTACACAGTGAAATTAACACAATTTAACTATTAAACCAATAACTAATACATTTAAGCAATACTTACAAATTCAGAAACAATAACAACAGAAAGACACACTAGAACTTGGAGCATGCTCAGGACTCGTGCACCCCTATATTTGATTCGAAGGGTGGGGAGGCAGCCTCAGGGTGATCAATTCTTTAGCCGGGCAAAAAAAAGACACGTGCCCTCAATACACGGAACCTCCGTCGAACAAAGGGGTAGAGGGTCTTTTATACAAAAATTCGGTGTCTGATGCCATGCTAGGGTCTGCATTTGGCAGGGCCTGATAGGCTAGTGATGAGGTAGTATGACAATACTGCCCTATAGGAATTTTTGTGATGTATGTGTGATCCCCTCGTGGACAGGACCAGATGGGGCATAGTTAGCGTGAGACAACTGTGTTTTATTACCCTATGTTTACTTTTTCCCCTTGCCCCTAAGACCGGTCAAGCTACGGTCAAATGAGGCTTATCTGTAAATTCAGCTAGGCGTTATCTAGTTATGCTTACCTCCCTATTTTCTTGGTGCCTTTGAGTTCCAGGATGCCTATAAGGTCTAATTCCATTCACAAAAACTGCATTGTGCTTCCCATGCTCCGAGTATCTGGGTTTTGTGTGAGGGGCCTTGTGTGGCAGGATGGGCTATACGCGAAGGCCGTGGACAGAAAAAGCCTGCTTTACAACAATGAAAAAGTCTGTTAAGGATATGTTCAAAAATCATTTTTAAAAAAGGCCTGTTTACACAGTTTGTATGTTACGTTTGTCTTGCACGTTTACATTTTTTATTCATAGACCTGAAGACTTAGAGAAAACATTGGCATTTTCAAACTTAATTTCAAAGCATTGTACATAGCTTGTGTTGTAATAACACATGCAGACTTGTGAAATTGCCTTCTGCTTCTGACCAGAATATTGGAGTTTAATGAAGTCTGACAACCTAGAAAAGGAAATTGACAACAAGGCAAGATTTCCTTCTTGTGATCCTTGGATACCTCACAAGGTTCAAGGCTAAAACTACGTAGCATAAGGACAGTGATCTCTGTATTGAGCAAGGCGGTGGGGGGAGGCCATGTCGGTGGAGATCCTCTGTCTTCTGCTGTTGGTGCCCTGAATTGAGGTTGCTCCTCAGTTCCCTGCCCCCTTTGGCTGCTCAGGCACCTGTCAGAATTGCCTGGGCAGGGGGACCCAGCTCCTAGGTAGCAGAGACCACAGGATGAGAGGCCCTCCTGGTGCACAGGGCCTAGTCACCCTTCTCTCTGCACCTTGAGTTACCCCCTGCCTCTGACTACCCCATCCTTGACCTCTGAGCCACAGGCTCTCCTTTCCCAGCAGTGCTTCTCTCCCCCCCTCCCCCCACGTTCAGCTCCAGGTCCCATTCCACCTCTTTATCCCATGGCCCCATTCCCGCATCACTTCTTCCTGTCCTCATTCTTCACCCCTGCCTCTTCCAGCCTAGTTCTGCTTCCCCCCTCTCCCCCACCCCATGTAGCTCATTCCTGTACCTCCTCCTGCATGCCGAGGAACAGCTGAGTGGGATGTGTGGGAGGTAGGGAAGAGTTGGATTGGTGTGGCTGCCTGTGGGCAGGAAGCACCAGGGGGAGGTGGTGGGAGGTAAGCACCCTCTTTTTTTTCCTGTGGGTGCTCCAACCCTGGAGTACCCCTGAAGTTGGAGCAATGCTGTGAACTACCTCCCTGTCTGCATGCAGCTTATAGGTTACTCCCTGCCCACACTTTAAGGTGTTAAATCGTTACACATTTTTGTTGAATCCTTTCCCACAACCCAGACAGACTCTGGGGCCTTCTATGGTGAGTCAAGGGATGGAGGCAGCTCAAGCTCTACCACTCCCTGCCCCCAGTGATTAGAAGTAAAATTCTACCTATGTCTGAGGTCCACCTCTCAGCCTATAGGCTGAAGCCCCAAGGCTCTCCCTGGCTCCAGCAAGGCCCTCAAGTAGCATATTGGGTAGGTCTCAGACAAAAAAAAAAAGTTGTGAATCTTTGGCGCACTCTTAAGGTACAAAACCATTTTTCATATCAGGCAGAGGAAGTGTAATGAGGTGGATAAAGCCAGACATCCTGGCTGGAGGCCTTTCAGCACCCTGGCCAGCAACAGGCACAGTAGAGAGGTCCTCTGAGCAGAACAGTGTGTCTGCCTCTGCTGCAGCCAATCAGGGTACAGCAGGCTGATATAAAAGGAGCTGCTAGGCCAGGGCCTGTCAGTTCCTTCCTGGAGCTCAACCCAAGCAGACAGCAGGGCTGACTGGGGAACATCAGCTCTCTGGACAGTTCTGAGTGGGAGCTGAGTATGGTACCTGATGGGAGCCAGTCCTGCAGCTGAAGGTTAGCCAAGAAGCCAAAGACAACCCTGCAGAACCCCCGGACAAGGGGAATTCAACCACAAGGTCCTAGAGAAGGGCTGGATGGAACAGCATCCCCGGGGGAAGTGGCCCAGGGACATGACAGCAATTAAGTACTTGAAACTCAGCAGGTAACTGTTTACTTGTAGGGTCCCTGGGCTGGGACACCTCCCTCCTCCCCCAGTCTCCCTGCAAACTGCATGTGGGAAGGTAAAAGAAGATGCCTGATCTCCGGCCACTTTCTGGACAGGTGAGTAGAGACTGTAAGATTCCCCTCAGCCACCAAGGGGTGCTCGCATGAAAGGTGGACCCCATTACAGGGAAGAATCAAAATGGGGCTTCCCGCATCCTGGACTAACAATTATAGGGGAGGCTGCTGCTTCTTGCTTCCTTCCCCCAATGGAATTAAGTATGTGCTGTTGTTGTTCCAAGTCCCTTCTTGCAAGGCTGCTACTGACCAGGACAGAGCTTCTGGCTATGGATCCCAAGTAGGAGTTAGCAATTTATTTTAGTCTGGAATTAAGCTCCTAATTCCCTGAGGAGGTCAGGGTTTAGTTCATCCCACTTCAGCAGTGTCTGCTATGTCATAGCTTAAGTGACTCCCTATCTAGTATGCTAGCTTTTAAAGATCTCATCCTAAAGTATGTAACTCTCCCAAGGCATTGAATGGAGAACCTAATGCAGGACTGGGATTCTGGTAATTTTCCAAAGCACCTGAAAGGTATCGCAACATCTAAATTCTTTTGTGAATCTAGGCTTTAAGTACTTCAGAATGTGACTAAGGACAAATCAGGAACCTAATGTTTGTTCAAATTGGGATAAAAGTTTTGGAAACAGCCTCTGATAACTTGCAGCAAACTGCAGTTGCACCTAATTTGTAGGGATAACATATTGAAGTATTAAAAATGATTCCCCCAAGTGGAAGTGACTCCCCATAATTTGTTTCCCACAACTTAGTCTAAGTAGCATAAGTTTAAGTAGAAGAAGCATATAAGTGTTTAGATTTATTCTTGTTAAAGTGTTTAGATTTAGTGTTATCAAGCTTGATAAGTGTTTAGATTTATTATTTGTTAAGATTGTTAAATGTTTAGATGTATTATTGCCCCTTTAGAATATAATTTGTTAGGAATGTAATATTAGGTCATGTAACTTAGAACTGTTAAAAATATACTATGTAGCCAGAAACAGCTCCCCTCTCTGTGTCCCAGGGCAGGCTCAAGCTTTTAAAAGGGGCTGCTTGAAATTGACATTGCAGGGATACATTGTAACAATGCATTGTCAAGCCACTAACTCTGCTCTGGGAGCCAAGCCCTGTAATTGACTAAGGGCATTGTTATGCAATTGATGCCCTCTCTTCAAAGCATTGTGAAGCAATTAACCATAATTGCAAAGTGAAACATTGTAACTATAACAGTAACTAACTCAGCACTCAGAGAGAGAATGTTTTAAGAAATGCCACCCAGAAACTTTTGTGACTTTTTGTAACTACAACTCTTGTATATGTAAAGTTATTATACAAAATACTGTGTGAGAAACATTAATTAGGGAATGTATGTAAGAGAGAGAGTGCTTGGACGATGAATGAATGGTTTTGAGAGGTGCCAGCCTGAGAATGCAGCAACAAAGGGCTGAAGAAGGCGTCAGGTGCCAGTGCAACCAAAAGGTGTCAAGTGGAGAAAACCAAGTACTGGAGGTCCACCCTATGAGATCACTGACGAGCACCTGACAGCCACCCTGGACATCAGCATGATGCAGCAATTCTCATAGACTGGCATAGGAAGAAATTCCTATAAGAACTGGACTAAAAGACTATGGAGTCAGAGTCCAAGGTTCTGCTGCCAGCCCACCAGGAACTTCAGATGCGCATCTGATCAGGACTTCGCTCCCCACTACCATCATTTGTGTACAGAATACCTGGCCAGTATTCTGTCACAAGCAACATCCAAGCTGGTAACTATAACAAATACACAGAAACTGAATGAATGGATGAATGAATATGTAAAAAAGTGTATAAGGGTTAAGCAGTGATAGGAATAAGTAGCTAAACAATGTTATTTGCTTCTATCTTTTCTTTATTATTATCTTTACAATAAATGTGGTTTTTTGCCTTATCCCCCTCATAAGATCCTGCTTGCTTTTATTGGTACAACAAATTCTGGATCCAAATGAGACAATATAGGCCTAAAATTTTCAGACCGAGTATATCTACACAGCTGTTATTTTGGAATAATTGATGTTATTCCAAAATAACAAAGTCCATGTCTACACTAAAAGTTATTTTGACAGTGTCAAACTAATATCAAGCTGGAGGACTTCTTACTCTGACTCCTGTAACCTTCTGTCAAAGCTGTTTCCCACTCTTGCACGATGAATGCAGAAGTTGGGGGCCCACAAGAGCACTCCAAAACCTTGCCTCTACAATGTCTGGTACAAAACCTTCCCCCCTTCAATATCCTAATACGCAGATTTTGGGACCCGCTGCCACCACCAAGTGCTTTTGAACCCCAAAATAAAAACAAATGGGTGGACACTTGAAACCAACCTCAGGTTACCCCAAGCTCTTTTTTCCCCATAAGAGCTTGCAAAAGAAAAGAGAAAAACAAGTTGCAGTCTTTGGTAGAGGCATACAGAGACAGACCTTCCAAGACATGAGAATCAACCAATACAAGTTAATAAAAAAAAAACCCAGTCTTTATTTATCAAAACAAAACTACAGTTGCAAGCATAGTAAATTGGCTAGATGGAAAGAGCCACCATTTGATATAGATACTCAAGGAAAGCCCCTGGGCTATAATGCTTAGTTACAAAAGAGGGAAAAAACAATTAGCCAGCTCAGGCATGATTTCCAAACCCCCAAACAAAGAAAACAACAAATCCCAATGGACTATCTAAACTTTTCTCTACTTACACATAATAAGAAGTCCATTCTTGGAGAGAGAGGCATCTCCCTTAATCCCTGGGAGAAACTGCTCTGATCTCAAACAAAGAAAAGAGAGAGAGAAACCCCTCTTTTCCAGTTTGAAATTCCTGCCTGAATTCTTATTGGCTGACCACCCAACACTTTTGCTAGGTACCCGAGTTAACCCCTTAATCCCCAGGTGCTAGTCAGCATGCCTGATTATGATACCCTCATTTTATGAGTAAGGGAAGTCGGAGGAAGAGTGCTCTTTTTCTTTCTTTGTAGGCAGTACCAAAAAGCCGAAATAAGCTATTTTGAGTTAAGCTCAAGGGGAGGGGGGAGATGATGGAGCATCAGTGCAGGCTCCCCTATGCTGGGGGAGGCTCTGAGCTTGGGGGCCACATTCAGGCCCCAGGGGCTGAGGTTCTCTGCCCCTGCTATTAATTAATATGTAATTAACAAAATCTGTATTTTTAACATAATGAAGCTTATTGTTAATGCTAAATTTAGCCCCTACTCTTCGAGCACACTTACATATGTACATGATTAATGATACTACTCTGGCTTCAGTGGGGCTCCTCATGGTAATACAGTTAAGGATGCAGGTAAGGTCTAAAATAGGTCACCTCATTTGTAGCTACAATTGTGTGGTAGTAAGCAAAAAATGTCAAATAAACTGAAATTCTGTGGTTGACCGATGGAAAGTATTTTCTATGGTGAACAGTCCAATTGCATCTGCGCTATGAGGATTCTTATTGAATGAATTTTTTTAACCTCTTTGAAACAAATGGTCTTAGTGGTGGGGCCACAACTGGTGCTTATTTGCAGTCTTGGTAGAGTGGCCAACAATGTAATTAACACTGAGCTTGAATTTCCTTTTTGCCACCAGGGGTGATCTTTCCCAATGAATGTGTTGCATCATGAGGAAACATGCATTGATCCAATGTCAAGTTTGTACATAAATAGAAGACTTCAGTTAGTGCTGATAGTAAGCATTAACTGAGTGGCTATGCATGTCTAAGGCAGGGCTTGGCAACCTTTTCAAACCAAGAGCCAAACAAGTGGTCAGCAAAGAGCCAGTATAAGAATGCCCATTTGCATGACTGAAAGTATACAACTTCATATTATTGATAATTGACATGATGATTAATAATAGCATACATGAAACACTGTACTCACAGACTTTATTTAATGGGACTGCTGCTGCTTCTGGGGGTGCAATTTTTAGATGTGAGGGTGCAGGAGTCAGGGTTGGGGTATTTGAGGGGTTCAGGGCAGGGGGTTGAGGTCTGTGGGAGGTGCAGAAGTAGAGTATGTGGAGGTGGGGCAGGGCGGGACCGGATTATCTGGCTGAGGCTGGGTTGCTGCACCTGGACAGCTGTGGCTGGATGAGGGGCCAGGCCAGGATTGCTGCAGCTGTATTGTGGCCTCCCCACCCACTCATGCTGCAGTGGGGAGGGGAGGAGAGGGATCCATCCACCCACCCACCCTTTCTGCAGGCAGGATTGGGGCCGTGGACAGGATGCTATGGCCAAAGGGGCCGGGGCCCCAGTTGGACCTTGTTGACCAGGCTGCTGTGGATTGAGCCCAAGCTTGGCCACCACCTTTGGGCTGTTGCAGCAGTTGCAGGGTCAGTGGGGCTGGTCTGCAGGGTCTGCTCCAGGAGCATGGCAGCTGGAGACAGACTGCAGCAGTCAGATGGGGGCTGGAGACAGGCCGCGATGGCCAGATGGAGGCATCTGCCACTTGCCAGCCCCTCTCATAATCCAAGCTGGGAGTGCGCAGGCGTCCTTTCCAGCACATCCTCAGTCGGCCTTTTAAATGAGCAGAATGCTTGAGCCAGCTCTTGCCAGATCACAGCCAATTCTTACTAGGGCACACTCCCTTACTTTCACCTCTGGTGAAAGGCAGAAAGAGACCAAAAAAAAAAAAAAAAAACCTCCACCAAAAATAGACAAAAAAGACCATCTTTATGTGAGTAATCATGTGTTTTTAATATTTAATTTTTCATTTTAATTTTAAAAGTTGCATGTATTTTGGGGAATGACAAAAGACATATTTGGTTCCATTCTGATCACATTTGGACCAAAAGCCGTAGACTGCTGACCCCTGGTCTAAGGTAATGGATCCAGTCAAGCCTTGAAGAAACTGTTGGTAAGCACATCAATGTAAAGATTTTTACAGGCAGGATAAAGGGCTCATTGAAGAATAAACAAATTTGTGCCACCTGACAATGAGTGACAGTTGTAGAAATAACCCCCTTTGCCTTGTTTGTCCCACTGCTTGTGGAAATAAGTTAAATGCCCATGAAATGATGTTATCAAAAAGTTCTGTAGGTGTTCTCCCTTCATTTAAGTAAGACATTCACAAAGGTAAAACCACAATTTCTGAGCTATGTGGAAAGCATTGCAAAGGTCAAAGAATATTCAAGTCAAGGAGCTCTACATTTCTTTGCATTTATTTAAATATAGACCGTAGTTTTGCTTTGAAAGGAGATGGTAGAAATGGTGCTAGGTTTGTCTTTCTGGCTGGAGTCTACATCAAACATTCTAAATTTTAAAGCAAAAAGATTTTTTTTCCCTTAACTTCTGCAGCAACCCTGGGCGGCTTCCAGGCAACACGATAGCAGTGGTGCCGGGAGCTGTGTGTCCCTTAAATAGCAGCAATTTAAAGGGCTCCCAGCTCTCAGCCCCACTTCTACCACATTTCTTGGCAACCACCTCGGGTTACTGTGGCTATTTAAAGAGTTTGCGGCTCTGGCTCTGCCCCTGCTTGGATAGCACTGCAACAGGGATCTTCGAGCCATTTCAATAGGATTCTGCCCTCTGTGCCACTGCCTGGAAATTCAGTGGCATGAGCAGCAACATATAAGTAGAAAGTGACCAGATGCTGTCCATGGGCTCCATGCTAGAATCAGGTAAACTTCCTTTGTCTTAGTGATCATGTTGTGCACATACACACTCACATGCTTGAAAGGTAGCCTTCAAAAAAAGGGAACTTTAGGAAGCCATAATGGTTCATTTGTATTTAATTCTTTGATGGCTCTAGTTGCAAATTCTGAAAAGAATTAGTTTCATTATATCATCCATCTACTCACAAGAAACTATTAACTCACTAGAGTGCATCCATTCTATATCATAGAGGTGAGTGAATCCTTTCCCACAACCTTTCCTTGGTGGCTTATCAGGGAAATCCTTGGTGAACTTAAGCACAAAAAGGGAGCTTACAAAAAGTGGAAACTTGGACAGATGACTAGGGAGGGGTATAAATGTATAGCTTGAGAATGCAGGGGAGTTATCAGGAAGGCAAAAGCGCGAATGGAATTGCGACTCGCAAGGGATGTGAAGGATAACAAGAAATGTTTCTACAGGCATGTTAGCAAGAAGAAGGTGATCAGAGGGAGTGTAGGGCCCCTACTGGATGAGGGCAGTAACCTACTGACAGATTATGTGGGGAAAGCTGAAGTACTTAATGCTTTCTTTGCCTCTGTCTTCACAGACAAGGTCAGCTACCAGACTAATGCGCTAAGTGACTCAAGATGGGACAAAGGTGGAAAGCCCTTGGTGGGGAAAGAACAGGTTAAGAACTATTTAGAGAAGCTAAAAGTGCATAAATCCATGGGTCCAGACTTAATACATCTGAGGGTACTGAGGGAGTTGGCAAATGTCATTGAGGAGCCTTTGGCCATTATCTTTGAAAAGTCATGGAGATCGGGAGAGATCCTTGGTGACTGGAAAAAAGCAAATGTAGTGCCATCTTTAAGAAAGGGAAGAAGGATGATCCAGGGAATGATAAGCCGGTCAGTCTTACCTTAGTCCCTGGAAAAATCATGGAGGGGATCCTCAAGGAATCCATTTTAAAGCACTTGGAAGAGGGGAAGGTGATCAAGAATAGTCAGCATGGATTCATGAAGGTCAAGTCTTGCCTGACCAATCTGATTAGCTTCTATGATGAGGTAACTGGCTCTGTGGATATCGGGAAGTCAGTGGATGTGATATACCTTGACTTTAGCAAGACTTTTTATATGATCTCCCACAATATTCTTGACAGCAAGTTAAGGGAATGTGGATTGGCTAAATGGACTGTAAGATGGCTAGAAAGCTGGCTGGAAGGTCGGGCCCAGAGGGTAGTGATCAATGGCTCGATGTCAGGATGGCAGTCGGTTTCTAGCGAAGTGCCCCAAGGTTCAGTTCTGGGACCTGTTTTGTTCAACATCTTTATTAATGACCTGGATGAGGGGATGGATTGCACCCTCAGCCAAGAGGATGACACTAATCTAGGGGGAGAGGTAGACACGGTGGAAGGCAGGGATAGAGTCTAGAGTTACTTAGACAAATTGGAGGATTGGGCCACAAGAAATCTGATGAGGTTCACCAAGGACAAGTGCAGAGTCCTGCACTTGGGATGGAAGAATCCAAAGCATTTTTACAGGCTGGGGACCAACTGGCTAAGAAGCAGTTCTGTAGAAAAGGACTAGGGATTACAGTGGATGAGAAGCTGGATATGAGTCAATAGTGTGCCCTTGTAGCCTAAAAGGCTAATTGCATATTAGGTTACATTAAGAGGAGCATTGCCAGTCGATCCAGAGATGTGATTATTCCTCTTTACTCGGCTCCGGTGAGGCCACATCTGGAGTATTGTGTCCAGTTCTTGGCCCCCAATTACAGGAAGGATGTGGATGCATTGGAGAGGGTCCATCAGAGGGCAACCAAAATGATATGGGGGCTGGTGAATATGACCTACGAGGAGTGGAGTGGCTGAGGGAGTTGGGTCTCTTTAGTCTGCAGAAGCGAAGAGTGAGGGGGGATTTGATAGCAGCCTTCAACTGCCTGAAGGGAGGTTCCTAAGAGACTGGAGAGAGGCTGTTCACAGTAGCGATGGATGGCAGAACAAGAAACAATGGTCTCAAGTTGTGATGGGAGAGGTCCAGGTTGGATATTAGGAAAAACTATTTCCCTAGGAGGGTGGTGAAGCACTGGAATGGGTTACCTAGGGAAGTAGTGGAGTCTCCAGCCCTAGAGATGTTTAAGCCTCGGCTTGACAAAGCTCTGGCTGGGTTGATTTAATTGGGATTGGTCCTGCCTTGGGCAGGGGGCTGGACTTGATGGCCTTCTGAGGACTCTTCCAGCTCTATGGTTCTATGATCCCGTATCTCTCATCTAATAATCTTATTAAGCTTGTATTGTTTACTATCCACATAAGATTTGGTAAAATTTACATTTCATTGAACAAAACAAAACCGTCTTTAAAATGCAGTATGAATATATTTCCCATGGAAGATTAAAATAACTAGCAAATAATGTCACTCTTTTTTATAATAAGAAAGAACCAAATCAGGCCTCACCCACTTGAACAGAGTTAATACTAGTAGGGCTACCTCTGCACTACATGGTAGAAGTACGATTCCCAGCTTGCACAAACCTACTTGAGCTATCTCTCAGGAAACTTACTTGGGCTCCATCTACACTGCCCTCTCATGCGCAAAAAATATGCAAATGAAGCAGAGTGGAATATTGCCGTTCCTATTTGCATAATTACTGATGCTCCCTTTTTGTGAAAGAGGCTTTTGCGTCTACACTGCTCCTTTTTGTGCAAAAACCCCCTCTTGCGCAAGAGCCATTCTACTTTTTTTCAGGAATATTTTTCAGGAAACCTCAAGAAATATTTCAACCAAAATTGGCAACCCTATATGAATTTGGTGGTTTTATGTTTTTTGAAATGTACTAGTGTTATTCAATTGGAAAACTAAAAAGAAGTGCAAAAAAGGTACCAATCTATTAAATGTTCCCACTATATAGATTTTAGCTTATAGTAAATATGCTATGGAATGATGCTTATAATTTCTTTTACTGCCATCATGTTAAATGACAAAGTCAAAGCTTTTATTCCATTTCAAAAATGCTGAAACTGCTAGATTTGGGCTGTGTTTTGAAGTCAACTGACCACTAGCTGGCAATGTTATACAGCTCTTTTTGGTTACAGATTCATTGCATAATATATAATGGCTTGACTCAAGACCTTTAATTTTTTAAAAGAGAAAAAAAAATAGATGTCTTTGGGGCTGGACGCTTTTGAGTATTTCACTGCTAAGGCACTTGGGTATTTTGACAAGTAAATGAAAGTGCTGTGAATAGAAATACACCATTCCAAAACAACACCTGCTCATAGGATTATTTGTATGGTTTTCCTCCATTTTTTCTGTGCTTGGTTTTTAACATATTTTATGTATATTTTATTTATATCATCACCACCTAATCCATTCAAAATGAAGCTGCTAGAGCTATAAACATTTTGCTTGCCTGTCACCTGACTCATAGCAAGCAACTTTTTCAGAATCCATGCATTAGTTTCTCCCTCACCACTGCATCAACTTCAAGTTTCTTGTCTTCATCTTCTTGTCTTTTAATAACTGCCCCTTCCTCCTTATTCATTATTGTTCCGATTTCCTATTGCATCCTCCCACATTGCATTTTGCTTGCAATCTGATAACAGCAAAGGAAAGGGAGAGTGTGGATTTTTGACATTTCTTTAAAAAAAATGAAATGGTTTTGCATTGATTATTGCAAATGTGCACAAGCTATAATCTTACACTGTCATTCTTATCCTCCGGATATTCTTTATTTCCCATTGTCTGTTGTGTTCTCCTGTTACATGTTGTCATAAATCACTCCATCTTATGAGTGGACAGAATCTGTATCTGCATCAGTTTCACTGAAGTGGTCAGAATATATTATTTTTAACTATGGTGAAAAGTGTTTAAGTTTCATGAGAACAGAAAATCAACCTAAACATTTTGGACAAAAAATGTGCCTGTGTTTTCCTACCAAAATCCCAGTTTTTCAGAAATTCAGGGTTATCTTAAAACAAAAAGTTTTAAAATAACTGTTCTGTAACTTTAAAGAGTCATGTAGGTTTTTTAAAAAAGTATCTTTCCCATTTGTTTACTTTGCACCTTTGTCAGCACTTCAATGTTTAGTCAATTTCACTAGTTCCCCTTCCCTCTTTAGATCTTTCACACAATAACATTACAAGAAAAACAGGAAAATGTCATTGTAAAACTAATAAAATTTTCAGGGGTCAGGTACAGTATCTGTGACTACTTTTCACTCATTTTTTAAACTGTTTCTAATTAACAATGACCGTTTAATTATAACAAGTTTTAGGAGACACCCATCATATTGTACTGATATGCATGCTCCCAGGAATGTCAGGAGGAAATAAAAACAGTTACAGACAAGGCTAAAGCATGCTATTTCTCTGTGGATGAAATTGGTAGTTGAAATCATTGCTATCTGTTGGAGTGAATGGGTATGTGAATACCCCCCCACATCTTTTATTTCACTGTATCATGCATTTATCTAATACAAAATAAAAATAGCACCCAGTCAAGTGTTTATTTACCGCAGTTGGGCCATCAGTTCAGAGCTAACAAAATATCGAGTGTTGGAAAGTAAATTGGATAAATATATACCACAGTCTCTAATAGGTTTTCTCTTGCATTACTATATGCTTGCTACTAGTCTTAAATATGAAAGATCTCTCGATAATGTGGGATGTTTTAAGGTTAATTTGATGTTTCTGTTCTTTTATCTGAAACCATACTTTTTCCTGGGATAGTTGGATTGTTTGTTTTAGAAAGATTAATATGTTGCAGGATATTGTTTTGTGTATCTGTGGTCTGGATCAAGTTCTAGCCAATTGTCATGATAAACTAAGAGGACAAGCTGAAACTTGAGATGTATGGAAGCCCACTTGTATCTGTAGTTATTTTCTTTAATAAAAGCCTTCTATTCAAGGTGGTCTGTGAGTTCACATGTCAACGAAGAAAAGCATATATGTTGAGGAAATGTGTGAGTATTGTAATACAGAAATGGACAGGTTCATTGTAACATTATTCTGACATCGTATACAGCTCATCAGAATAGTATTGAAATAAAGAAAAGCCATTTAACTATTGTATCCTGACTTCCATGCATTTTAAGGGAAATTACATTGTAGCGTAGATCAAAACCTGAGAGTTCTCCTCCTCATAATGAAAATGCATTTCATGTTCCTAAAAACATTAAAATGTAAAATACTCTTTTGTTGAAGTGAGAAAAAGCTCAAGTTTCCTTTCTGATTTACACAGATCAAGTCAAATAATGTTGTCTCAGGTTATGTTCTCAAAGGGCTAAGCTAGGTGAAGTCAGGGACAAATTTTATATAATAAAAAATGGAAGATTTATCCTTCTTCTGATTGCCACATTATAATTTATGGCTACAAATTGGCTACATTTCTACCACTGCAACTGGCACTGAAGATAACTGAATAATAAACTATAGAAGATAAAATTTTGACCACTGCCATATCCCACATATCCTTGGCTTTTAGGACGAAGAGGGGATGAATTTCCTAAGAACTGCTATGCTTTGACAAGTGCTCATGCAATAGACTTTAGCAGGATCTACATGGTCACCTTTGGCTAAGAGCTGGGTCAAATGACACAATAGAATGGATGAAGTTATGATTATGAATCAGGGATACTGTTTTGGCACCTGAAACATGTTATATTATGGAATAAAAAAAGTTTTTAATGAAGCTGCTGCACTGTTATTTGGGCAATGTGGATTTTCTTTAGCTTTCCAATAACAGGATGAGAATTGTTCTTCTGAAGAAGTATCAAATTCAGAAGAAACCTTAGTATCTTCCACTCTCAAAGGAGCCCTAAATGTCAGTCTGCTTGTATTTTTTGGCTCTAGCACTCTACTTCTAATCAGTTTAACTAAGTCTGTAGGAGGTTGTTGCCTGATCCTTAGATTGAGTATGATTATATAGATTACTTATGAATTTCTAATTACCACATGTAGGGTTGACAGGTTCTTTGTCCCAGGATCAGGCCAGTATTTAAATTACTCTATGGTTGGGAACCATGATGTGCACAGTTGCAATACTCACACTAAAGGAACTCTTGTGTAGTTACAAATATAATGTATGAATTTAGCACAATCACAGACATCCCAACTTCATAAGATAGCTAGGGAATGTACATCTGTATTTCCATTCCATATAATCACACCATTCCTTCTAGAGCAACCAGAAGTGTTAGGCATACTCTTCCTCATAACCATTATTTTCCCCATTATCATCAGTGGCCATTTCCCAAGGAATATATCTCCTCCTCCTACCAGCAGTAGGCAGGGACGCCACTTTCATAATATGTTATACTGATGTTATGTTTGATACATTCAGTAGGAGATATTTCCTTTTCTTCTTATTTGTATTTCCAAGCCTTACTAATGGTGAAGTGTCTTTTTCCTGAAGGCCAGTATATCATTGATCTCAACTTATCATATATGTCAATTCGTTACCATAGCCTTTTGTGGTTATGTATCACATTAATAATTTCTGTCCTACCCAGTTATTCAGTCTGGTCATAACCAATTATTGAGGGGTTTTCCAATTAATGTTGTACCTGTTAAATTTGAGGGCATTCTTAGAAACCGTTATCAGTAGCTTTATCTAGGTGAAAGGTCCAAATATATGTGTAAGTCTCTAGTGTTACAGCCAAACAACTTTTGTATAAACCTATTGTAACCTATTATAATAAACATATAATCAAATCATAAGGAAATATGAAAATCTATAAGAAAGCATGTCTATAAGCAAGCAAGCAGATTAGCCCCATACTCTACATGGTGTGTTGATTATTTCCATCCAAACTCCAAAATTTGTAGTTGTTTTAAAATATTATGAAGTCTTTCAAGTCTGCAGAAAATGCACTTGCTTCTTTAGCGTAAAAAGCACAATTGGTGTGTATACAACCACACACAGATGAATAAGTTAAACAGATGGGAGGGGAACACTAAAATTCAACATGCAAGCACTTTCAGTGCTGTGGTCCTCTAGAAAGGAGGAAGGAATATTTCATAAATAGCAGCTTGGCATTTCTATGTTTGCTATATGCAGGACTAGTCATGTGTGCTATTCAGGTGGTCTTGTCAATCCTGTATTGTGCCTGACTGCACTTGATCAAGCTGCTGGTTTTATAATCCCTGGATTTGAAAACATATTTACATAGGGCACAAGGGAAGAGAGTCGTCTTTTAATTTCCTGTTCTGAACCTGAAAATGCAAGCCTTAGAGTTGGAAAATGTAATTCTCTTGGCCTCAGGGTAGCAACCTGCCAGCTACTAAATTATTGAATTTTTTTTATTACTTTTCCTCAAATCTGCCTGGTATGTAATTTTATTTTTACAGCATCCCAAAAACTGTGTATTGTTTCTCCAGTTTGTATTCCTGGGTACTGTACATTGCATTCTGGATCACACCTGCAGTTTAACATTCCAAGCAGCAAAACTAATCTTTTTTTTCTTCACTCTTCATACAATGCATCAGATTATCTTGTATAGGTCAAGGGATGCATAATATTAATGACAGAGGTGTTTTGAGTATAGCTGATTCTTTCTGTTCCAAGTAAGGGTGTTGGCACAAACTCTCATTTCCTAAATGCTGAGACTATTGAAAAACTTTTTTGGGGGTCTTATTTCATTATTAGTTCTGAGACTTGGAACTGAGCAAATTATTAGATGCTACAGCAATGAAAGTAAGTGCCAGGACTTACTTGGTCCTGGGCAAATTGGGGTTTGTGTGGCTGTGAACCCCAGATGGGGCAGGAGCTTGGGCAGAGAAGGGACAGAGCTAAGGGCCAGACTCCCCCAGCCAGCTTTTCATGGTTGCTGCTGCAGCAGCAGCCACGAGCACCAAGGCTCGCTAAGCCCCAAGGCAGCTGGACCCTATCCGCAGGGCTGCCATTGGGGAGAGCAAAAGGGGCAAAGCTTTAATGTCATCTGAGTATGGGCTGGTGCTGATGGCTGCTTCTTACTGGTATACTGTACCAGCCCACACTGACCCATTTTCGCTGGATGGCTGTAGTTGTAACTCAAGATTTCAGTACTATCAATTCATTCTAGTTCAATTTGATGCTGCATTAAAGTTATATTTAGGTCTTTAAAATAAAATTTCCCTACCTCATCTAGACCAAAAATTGAGTGTATTGAGAATTTGTAGGGGATGTATGTAATATTATTATTGTCTTTGTCAGTGGTGCAATTGCTACTGAAATATTTGGTTCAGGTGTCCGCAGTTCAGGAAGGATGCTGGTAAACTGAAGAGGGTTCCGAGGAAAGCCAAGAGAATGATTAGAGGATTCAAAAACATGCCTTATTTTAAGAGACTCTAGGAGACCAACCTGTTTACCTTAACAGAGAGAGAGGTTTTTTGGGGTTGCCTTGATCACAGCATATAACTACCTATATGGGAAATTGATAATAGAGGGATCTTCAGGCTGGCAAACAAAAGTGTAACAAAATCCAATGGTTAGACGTTGAAGTGAAATTGAAAATTCAAACTAGAAATAAGGTGCAAAATTTCAGTTGTGAAGGTATTAACCATTGGAACAAGTTATCTACAAATGTAAAGTATTCTCCATCATGTTAGTTCTTTAAAACAGAGAAGGGCTGCTTGCAGAGCTACCCAGAGGCTATGAGGGGATGCCTGAGATGGTCTGCCTGCTTAGAGTAAGTTTAAAGGTTAGGATTCAGATTTGGTATTTTAAAACCATTTCTATAGCAAAACAGTCTAGTCTCTGAGCTGTGTGCACAATAGCCAGTCAAGACTCCAGTCTAGTGAGTTGTAGAACTGTGTCTGCAGTTTGATTAGAAAGCCAGCATTAGCAGCAGGACAAGGTGGAGAACTAGGCGTCACCAAATGAAATTTATAAGTTGCAGGTTCAAAACAAGCAAAAGGAAGTTTTTCTTCACTCAGAGCACAGTCAGCCT
Organism: Pelodiscus sinensis; assembly: GCF_049634645.1. NCBI lineage: Eukaryota > Metazoa > Chordata > Testudines > Trionychidae > Pelodiscus > Pelodiscus sinensis. The sequence goes on along the minus strand of NC_134716.1, from coordinate 46,496,771 downwards.
CTGGGACGCCGTGACAGAGGAGGCAGTGAAGACTAGGACTTTAACAGAGTTCAAAAAAGAGCTAGATGGATTCATGGAGGTTAGGACCATCAATGACTATTAGATAGGATGGGTAGGAATGGTCTCTAGCCTCTGTTTGTCAGGAAATGTGTGACAGGGGAGGGATCGTGTGAGGATTACGTGTTGTGATCCCTCCCTCCGGGGCATCTGGTATTGGCAACTGTTGGCAGACAGGATACTGGGCTAGATGGACCTTTGGTCTGAGCCAGTATGACCCTTCTGGATGGACCTTTGGTCTGAGCCTTCAGTATGGCCTGTGTCCAGTTCTGGGCACCACATTTCAAGAAAGATGTGGAGAAATTGGAGAAGGTCCAGAGAAGAGCAACAAGAATGATTAATGGTCTAGAGAACATGACCTATGAAGGAAGACTGAAAGAACTGGGTTTAAGTTTGGAAAAGAGAAGATTGGGGGGGGGGGGGGTGGATGATAGCGGTTTTCAGGTGTCACAAGGGTGTCTAAAAGAGTGTCACAAGGAAAAGAGAAAAATTGTTCTTCCTGGCCTCTGGAAATAGAATAAGAAGCAATGAGCTTAAACTGCAGCAAAAGAGGTTTAGGTTGGACATTAGGAAAAAGTTCCTGTCAGGGTAGTTAAACACTGGAATAAGTTGCCTAGGGAGGTTGTGGAATCTCCATCTCTGGAGATATTTAAGAGCAGGTAAGATAAATATCTATCAGGGACTGAGATACAGTCTATGCTATATCACATCTCTGGCACCCTTTGGGGGCAGGACAGGAGACCTTGCTTGTTATGCTGCTTTGATTATCTCTAATTTAGTTTTGTTTTCATTGGATTAAAATAGCCAGAGAAGTTTAGAGTTGTGGTTTTTAAAAAACAGACTATTTTTCTTACCTCTTAAACTATTTAAAGCTTGCTTCTGACGACAAATTGTGAGGCAATTTGTTCTTGGCTAATACCTTGTGCCAATTCTGTGTATTTGTCTGGTGTGAATGTGAGACAATTCACTACCATTATTTAAAGGCTGTTGCTAGTGTTAGTGAGATTCTCAAAGTGCTCAGCTTCTGCCTGATTCTTCTCACATTGAAGTTAATGGTAAAATGACCATTAACTACGACCAATACTTTGAGCTTTTGAAAATCCCCATTAGTATTTGTGCACCCATGACTTTGTTTTTAAGCCTGATACACCTAATGGACAATTTTTTCAAATGTTGGGTACTAAATTGTGCTTGGAATAAAAGTGGGCATGCAGTCATTAGTAACTGTGCACAGAACAGCCACGTCAGTTACTCAGATAAACTTACATTTGTGTGGGTAGTTGTAAACATTTACATTGGTGGGAGTGAGTTGCTATCTTTGGTTTCAAAATATAGTCCTGTTTGTAGAAATTTTCAGTATAATAATATATAACACTTACATAGGAGTTTTTTTTATCCCAGGATCTCAAGTACTTTACAAAGGAAAGAAAATATCAACATTTCTAATTGAGACCTCAAGATAATGAAGCACAGAGAGGTGAAATGATTTGCCAAAGTCACACAGCAGGTCAGTGACAGAGCCAGAAATAGAACCCAGGTGGCTAGACTACCAGTTTAGTGCCCTTTTCATGCAACCATACTGCTACTCATGTAGGCCTATACACAAAGGCCATGTGTTGCTATGAAGATAATCAGTGGTGGTGATGGTAATGGACCTCAGATTTTTTGGTCTGGGAAGTATGAGTATTTTAGAACATTTGCTCCACAACATGTATCTGTCTATATCTTGTGCACACAATGATCTTATTAATGCTAACAAAATATTAAAAGGAAACATGGAAAAACTACAGCTTGAAATACAGTAAAATATAGATTTATGGATTTTCTGTACACAACACTTTGTTTCTGGCATACAAGAAATTTAATCTTCTGCATTTTGTACATTATTTTAACAGTAATTGCTTACCGTGCATCACACAGCTATGCTTGTGATCCTATTGTAGGTACATGTAATGGCTTGGAGCAAAATGAATCCTTTTGCAGTATTGTCAGATCTATTTGTGCCCATTTGGAATGAAGATTACAAAGAAAGAAAACTCCCATAAAGAGATCAAATTCATCCTTGTGTCACTTCACTGAAGTCAGGGATGAGTTTGGTTCACTGCACTGCAAAGTTTTAAAGGTAACTGCACTCATAAGAGCATGTCCCTTTTCCTTAGTCATTTGATGTAGTGAACTTTTGAGTAGTGAAAAGGGTATTCAAGACATCTTTAGTAAAAAAGGAATATTTTGTGGTATTTCCAAGTGCAATGCTGCTTCTGCAGGGTTGATTTTGTGCTAGCATTGGCATGGTATCACTGAAGGAATGTCAACCTCCAGGAGCACAGGTGCTGCAAAAACTCGGTTTGCTTCCATTTAGATAAATTCAGTGGAATCAAGGTATCATAAAAGTTTTGGAAAAGCAGTTATTCCTAGAGATTTCTGATCCATCTGGGATTTCTGTGGGGACCCAACATCAGCCGGACTGAAGTTAACAATGAGAGAATTTTTCCAGTTCTCTAATCAGAGGCAACTGGTTGGAGCAAACTCAGAGGGCCACTAGCCACTTGATCCCCTCCCCCAGCTGGGAAAATCAGACAACACTCCTCTCCAACTTTGCTCTGCCCTCTCTCTGCTTCTTTCATGCCCTTGCTCTACTCCAACCTCGCCTTTTCCCAACTAAGGTGAACCAGAGGGACGGTCCTGGCAGCAAGGGTACAACCCCCACCCACACTCACCAGCAGCGGCAGGAGAAGCAAAGCAAGGTGGTCCCAGCTGCTTTGCTCCCCTGGCCATATTGCTCCACTTCCCAGTGTGGAGGTGGCAGGAGACAAGTTAAATTGTATTGAGCATTATGTCAAATGTTCTTGGTCTGAATTTCAATATAATGAACCACTGAAATTTACAAAAGGTATTTGTCTCCTTCAGGCTGCCAAACTAGAATTTTCTGTTCTTTGTACCATCACAGATACTTGCTATAGACTATCAGGAAGTGAAAGGAGCTAGTTTTATTTCCTTCATGTATCAGAGAAAATGCTATCTTGATATCTAGATTGACAGCAAGACAGTTAGGTTTATGTCAGGCACAATGTGACCTTCTTCCTCACTGATAGACACTCAATACATAGTCATTTGCCAATGCAACAACTGTTTCATTTGTTCTTACTCATGAACAATAAAACAATAGATGTATGAATAAATCTGCTCCGTCTTTACTGTCTTCCAGAATTGCAGTGTATTCCCTCTTGATCATATTTGTCTTTATTTCTAGTGCAATAGGCTTACAATAGCTAATGCATACACTAAAAGCAGTGCAGGAAAATATGTTGCTTTGGAGAGCTGTGATGTCTGCAATTCAAGCTATTGGTATGTCTACACTACGGGACAAAGTCGAATTAAGATACACAACTTCAAGCTATGTTAATTGCATAGCTGAAGTTGAAGTTGCTTAACTTGGCTTTTGACACTGTCTACACTACCCTCTTCCTTTGACTTCCCTTACTCCTGGTGAAAGCAGGGTTACTGGCGTTGGCCAGAGTGCCCCTCTCACTGTCTGAACTAGACTGCGAATTTGAATCCTGGAAGATTGACAGCGGCAGCTTCCATCGTCCTCTGTAGTGTAGACGTACCCAAAGAAATTTTATTGGTTGGCTCTGGGGGCAAAAAGCATCCAGAAATACAATTTATCTGGAATGTACTAGTAAATCTTGTCTATACATTAATATCTTTGAAGGTAAATCAGGACACAATCCTAGGAAATGCTTAACACCATTCATTCCTGTGGAAGTGCTGCATTTATTGAAGTCAATGGATAGTAATGAGACAAGCATAGAAATCTTTGGGAGTTAATAACTATGAATAGATAGTCATATATATTGAATCCATATTTATCACTTTGGAGCTCTTGGAGGTTTATTAGTAATAATCAAGCTAGTTAGGTCACAGATAAATTGTTGCATGGACTTAAAATTACCTATTTTCTTTCAACTAAGGGTTGGGAATGCTTCTGAATTACAGATGAATGATTCTTTCCTCCAGCAAATAGTTTATTTCCCCTTCAAAATGTTTTTTTTGGTTGAATTAAACTATTTAGTGTAGTAAATTCAGATTTGGCAAGTAGTTTTGACCGAACAAAATCTTTTTTCTTTAAAGGGTCAACAGGTTTTTTTTTCAACTTTTCATTTTGAAATGACATTTCATTTATTATTTTAAGTAGATTTTAAATAATAATATAAAAAGATAAACTACCAAAAACATGAAATAAAATAGAAATAGAAAAAAACTTGTGGCCGAACAAACATTTTTTCAGTTTTTTTTGTTAGGCCACCAAATTGAAAAGTCAGTTATTTGCTCTACTCTTTTGTATATATCTTACTGTTGGTTCTCCTGGATTTCACATCAATCTCATTGAAGAAGATAGTAACCAGGCCAAAACTTTAGAGGAAGGGAAGAAGAGAAATCATTCCACAGAAACAAATACTGTACTGAAAACATGAAAGCAAACAGACAGGCTGATTTTCTTTCTGTAATGGACATATCCCATCTGATATCCTGGCAGCACGCATGACTTGAATTTGATCAAATGACAACACAGTGAAAAGTATAGTGCCCTTTGTTTTCAGTTTCATCTGTAATTTATCATTACTCCTTTCCTTTTCCTGTTTTGGCAAGATCAAGATGCGTCTTATGGACACGATTGTGTGTAAGCTGAAATAGCCTTCCTAAGCTATAAACTGTATATAAATTTCCTGAAAAGATTTGACTCTGAGCCCTCAAAGATGCAAAATTTCCTTGTACAGGTTTTATCAAGTGCTTTTTGAATACCACTATATATTATAGTATGGCTAGCGGGAGCTTACCAATACATCAAGACTTCTATTTAGCAAGCAATGAGTTCTTGGCTCTTTATTACACAAATTAGAATAGAATAATATAATTGTTTAGCCAATGGAAAAAGTTGTAATTTTTTCTGCTATCTGCTAAAGTTCCCCTTTTATTTTCCAAAACTTTTAAGAACTTGTCTATTTATTTTTAACTGAATTTACTGCTTTGTGTTAATTAGCAAATTAAGAGCCGTGAGGAATAAAGTCCTCACACCACTCAGTAAGAATGAATGATAGCACAAGAACAGAACACTTTTCATGAAGTTTCTCACATTTTAGGGGTTTTGATAAGAGACTTATCTATCTTGTCCCCAAAGTTTTGTCTCCCAGTCAGAAACAGAATCGTAGGAACCTTATTTTGGTTCCAGCTTGGATGTCGGTGTAATATTACAAGGGCTTCTGTATTTACTATTCCTTTCTAAGATCAGAATGAAGTGTCCAGATGGGGCTTTTCTGCTAGTGACATCCTCCACTTCAAACACGTAAGTAGCTCCCATCCCCACTGCCTCTGGGAGGCAATCAAGAAATCCATTTATATAGGGTCCATCAGGTTTCTCTCCATTCCCAAATAGGAGCAGATGCTCTTATCTAAGGGCCTTTGGGAAGGAGTGGAAGGATACAGAAATCCAGTCATGGGACCCCATCTCCTGACTGGGGGGCGGGGAGACATAGAAGAGAGGAGATCTTCCACACAACCAAACCAGACATCATTCCAAATCCTGCAACCAGATTTCTTCTTTACTTCTTCTAGTCCATTCTACCTTCTTTCTTCACCACAGAACCCCAGCCTCTCCAGCCCCTGGTTTCTTCTTTGCCTATCTTCAGCTTCCCTTTTTAGGTGTGTCTTTGTACCTTTAACCATCTTTCTTCCTGCTATCTTGAACATGAATGCTTAGTGGTGGTGGGGCACCTTTGTTTTTTGGAGTGACTGGAAAGTGAGGCTCCTGCTTCCTTCAATCTAAAAAGCACCCTGTAACTTTCTGACCATTAGTTTCTCCTATACTATAGCACAAATAGCAAGATATTTGCAAGAACCCAATATCTTACAATATCTGGGGTGAGTTAATGTTGGGATGGTGTCAGCTCTGAGCTTTCTGAATATAGTGAGTTATACTATGATGATCATACTACTGCAGTTTACAGTAGTTTTTCATGCTTCTTTTTTTGTCATGACTGAGAAGTACATATGAAAAAAACCCTATAGGACAGCTACCAATGTTGCCCATCTTTATTCATCAGTTTGGGCATGAAACCTCTGAATATTCAAACCCCGTCTGCATGTCTGTTGTTTGATGCATTAATATGTCTCACTGTGTATCTCCTTCTGTGACTTTCTCTGCCAGACTTTCAGGCCATTCCAGACTCCCAGCCAATTCTTTGATATGCACCAAATTACACTTCCCACACATTACATTATAATATAAGAATGATCACTACACATCTGACAGTTATAGCTTTCCCATCTCATCTCAGTGAATCTAGTTATCACTCTTGGCTTTCTCTAGCTCCATTTTTAGTTCTTCTGCTCTGTTGACACTTAGCAGAAATGTGCACTGTAGCATATGTTGCCACAGTCGCCACAAAGGCGGTTTTTCTATGTTTTTGATTTTCCTCATATACAGTACTCCATGAATTGAGATTGCAGTTTATCATTTTCCCTGTGGAGCACTGTTTATGGCCATAGCTCACAATAACTATTACTGGCAGATGAGATAAGAAGTATTTCTGGTGTATACCCTATTCTATTTCTACAGGTAGAGCAGTGACAGCACAAGGATATACCAAAGAAAGTTTTCTTTCTCTTCCTTCACATGACATGTTCAAGAGAGTGATGCACATATATAGTAAGAAGCCATAGCCTTAAACTTTCAGAATTGGGCACAAATAGTGTGATCAAATCCTCCTTAACTCTGCTATAAATTATGTATGGTTTTTTTTTGCATATGCAGTTGTCTCTACCCAGTTTAGAACATCTGGGTGTATCTAAAATATGCACTGATTTTTACCTTAAATAAAGCTTATTTTAGATGAGCACGTTTTATTAATTTTATTTCCTGAGAATGCACAATTGTATAGTTCATTAGTCGATTTGCCAACTTGAAAAGGAATATAAAAAAGTTCTATAAACTCTATTTGTGGGACAAAGCAGTAAAGGAGCCACACATCAGAAACTCACTCTAATAAATACCAAGAATTGAGTACAAAATAATAAAGAGAAATGCTCCTAAGCCCTTTCTAGACCCTGTGTGGCCATTCCCAGTCTACACATTGCTCCATACCTAGTTTACAATCTTCAGATAGTTTTAACTGCCATGCCTTAGTCCCAGCTTCAGCAAAGTGCTTCAACATGCACATAACACCCAGAACATTCAGTGAGACTCCTTTAATTACCAAAATAAATTTCATGTTGAATTTGGCCCATGATTACTAAAGTTCTAAAATACCGGGAAGTAATTTGCTGAGCTGGCAAAGAGAGGTGGAAACTGTTATTAGCAATGTCACAGGTTTAGGGCTTTGGTTTGAATATTTTCATGGGGGACTTGTCTGCCAAAGAGTGGGCAGATAGGACAGTAGGATTGTCCAATTAGCAGTCTGCCATCCAAAGGCTAGATGTACTGGATGTACATCCCACACCAGTTTGTGGTTGTTCATAACTGCGGGCTGCAGTAAATGAATTTTAAAAAAGAACATGCCTTTCTAGCAGAGTGGGTAGATTTTGGACTCCTGGCTGTTCATTTGTACTAATGGCCCTTCTGAAATGAATGATGAGATCAAAACTGAAAGAAACATTTGTGATAAACAACATGATGCTGTGCTGAGGTAACAGTGTGCAACCACAGTGTGTGTGGGGCTGGGTCCCAGTGACTAACAGGAAGTGACATCACCATGCATGGAAGAATATCAGCTACTTGGCTGCTATCAATATTACGCAACAATGTCAAGTTTAACTGTTAACTGGGACAAATCATCTTGACAAAATGGCATAATAGTATTAGACTAGATAAGGATTTTCAGAGATGTACAGTCCAAATTAAGCCCTCATGAATGCAGAAGTAACACCAGAGAAATAGTGACTGCTTATTCTAGATGACTTCAACCATCCAGCTATAAGTCTGAAGTTTCTATTTACATATGTCAAAAATTGTGAATGTAGGGGATTGGAAGTTTAATACAAAGAAAATTGATTTTTAGTTAAATTTATTTTATATAAAATACCTTGTTATATAGTATAAGATAGGTATTTCTGGCAGCAAGATGAAAAACTTCTCTTTATGAAGCAAAACAGTACAGTGAAGACAAAATGTTGTTCACATTTTGTTTGCCAAAATTGTTGCCTCTCTAGTGTTTTGGCATCATCAGAAATGAGAAATAATCAAGTACATCTTTATTTGCAGAGATATGTCTTCTTATTTAAGACAGGCAGGATTTGTGAAACTGTGAAAAATTAAGTATAAAACAAAGATGTGAAAAAAGTGCAGGTATACTCTGAAATATGACTGTAAAATAACATGTTTGGGTCCCGTATTTAATGTCTTAGTGTTTCCCCCCTATAAAATACTCTCAATTTACATATATAAAGATTTCCCCCCCCCCCAACTACTAGCCCTGAACATTCATCCTGAGTTCTGAGCCAAGTTGGTTTCTTTCTGCCTTGCACATTGTCACCATTAATGTAAGTTCTCTATAGTCTTTAGGTTATGCCCCTACAGACATATATGCAACCCTCTTGTCTTTAATTGGGAGTACAGGTGTGTTCTCTAAATACAGTTAATTACATCATCTGATGGTGCTCCAAAAAGAATAGACTCCAGCTCTACTGCAGTGAAGCTTGACTCTAACAGGAGTGAAGTGTTTGTCACGCAGTCAGTAACTATGGCAGTTTAACCACAGGGTCAGATCCAATGAGGTGTCACTGCTTTTTCCACAGATGGTTTTTGAATTAAAATGTGACATGTGACATGAGCACATTTTTTAACAGTCACCTCTTGAGTTGTCTGAAATGTAGTTAAGATCTGTTCTGGGAGATGTGATTTGCAAGAATAGTGTTACCGTTAAAATTATTTTCACATTCAAATTAGTTTTGTTACTAACAAGCCCTGGAAGGCTTAAATGCACAGGTTTTTTTGCATATCAAAGTTTGTCTGTGTGTATGGAGCTTGTTACTATGTGGCTGTGTAGCTTTCACTGTGGGTACCAGTTCTTTACTTCCTGATTTCCATGCACAGCTGACGTTGCTATCATGCTAGTGCATTGATCTCTGAATTCTTTTCTTTGCATAAAGGAGAAATGTTCAACAGCTGAACTTCTACGATAGTATTCTTGTGTGACTGTCTTGCATTTGTGACAGATAGCAATTCAACAGAGTGATTCAAATGCCTTTCAAGTTTCTTCTCGTTTTTGTTTGGTCTTAAATTTTCTTTCTTCCCCAAATTTCCTCCATTTAAATACTTTTGGTACTCTACAGTACCCTACCTCAGTTGTGATCCCCATATACACTCGCTCAAATGCTCAGTTCCAGGGGCTAGGCCCAAGCCCATTTCCATTTTGTTACTTTCAACCATTATGATGCATGCAAAAAAATTCATGGACTTCAAATTTCAGTGTGGCCACTGATCAGTAACAGTTGTGGGAAAAATGCCCCCAAAAGTTAGCTGAGTAAAAGTACTACTTTGGAAAAAAAATGTAATTAAGTAAAAGTCAAAATATCCTTCTGGAAAACCACTTGGCTGTGTCTAGACTGGCATGATTTTCTGGAAATACTCTAGGCACAGGTCGCTTTGGACTCCCTCACCATGGCATGCCTGTGGCATCCCCACCCCAGGGTGGAGAGGGCAATGTGGAGACTGGACACCAGTATGGACTGGTGGGACCGGCTGGTCCTGGGGCAATGGAACGACCAGCAATGGCTCTGGAACTTTCGCATGGAATGAGGGCTAGTGGCATGATGGAATAAACTGCCTGTTATTTCAAAATCTATTTCAAAGTAACAGGCTGCTTCAATAGATATGGACTAGCTATTTTGGGATACTTCTAATATCCCAAAATAGCTCCACAGTGTAGACATACCCTAAGACTTTAAATATCTGTCAGCCTGAAGGATTCTTAATCACTGTTATATAGTATTTTGCATATGAGCAGTTATAGAACTGAAATAATCTCTGTTATTACATTTGGATTAGTGGTTAATTAATGCTAATTAAGGAGAAACTGAATACAATTGTCTGATCTGGTCAGGACTGTAATAAAATAAGTGTCTACCGTTACATTTACCCTTTGTTGCTCAGCTTCTACCTAGAGTTCTCATGTATGGAAGTAAAACTTATTTGATATACATATTTCTTCCAGGAATAATGGTTAGTGATAGCCATATTAGTACCTATCCTGGAGGCTGAATTATTTGAGAAATTAGAATAATGTCATAAAAAGATTTAAATTGATAATCTCCATATGTAGGCATAACTCAGATTTGCCAAAGTATCTCAGTAACTTTCAAGAGACTTGTGCTCTGAAGTGAGTTAGGGCTTTTGGAAATCTCATCCTGGGTCTTTTGTCATGGATCAAATTTCAGGAATTGTTGGTGTAAAGTCAATGGGAGTTTTCCTAGGGCAGAAGTGGAGCACATACTACTTCCAGGCTGGAAGATTCTTTGAATATGGTAACCTACTCCACTCTTTGAATCTCTTCCCATTGAATAGCCTCTCCGTTTTAAGCTTCAAGTTCAAACTGTTTGGCATCCTCTTTGACACGCCACTCTGTTCCTGTTCATATATCAGCATCCCTCCTAAACTTTCATCCAATTTTTATATCCTTCTCCAAATCCAGTCTTCAGTCTTTTTCTAGACTCATTGATTAACACTATCCCTCTTTTCATCTGCCGAATGAGCATCCCCACCAACTTTAAGTCCCTCCTTAAAATGGGCTTTCGTTTCAGCAACAATCTCTGCATGGTTCACAGGTCCCTCAGTTTCCTACCAGCACCTGATACACATACTATGTTCTGAATTCAGCAGACTACATAACACATGTTCTTAACTTTAAGCATCCAAGTGATCCCATCTCTTTTCAGGAAAGCACTTAAACACTTTCAGAACACAGTATGAAAGTGGCCAGAGATACTGGGACAAATATCCCTACAGTCATTATTGGATGTTCATGAACAACAGACAAAGCCTTTAATTTTAGGGTGTCATCTGAAATATATTCCCATTGTCAGCTACATTTATTATACTATTTCCTTTTATTGCCCTTTACAAGAGATTTCAGCAATAAAACAAAAAGGCAACTGTGAAGCCCTGCAAGAAATTTTGATTGAACAACAGTACCTCTGGGTCATATTTTTAAAGGTACTTAGGGTGCTTAAATATATAGCCAGATGTCTAACTCCAGTTGATTTAAAAGATTTTGCTTATAAAACTCCTCCAGGGGGCTATCTGCATCTTTAGGTGCCTAAATACATTTAGAAATCCTAAATCCTTCTTGTCATGGGGCTGACTCATGACAACAGCATCTCCTGCTGGTAGCACTGGGAATTGCTCTTGCCAGCCTGCAAGGCACCTCCCTCTGCCTGGTGTCTCCCACGTCATTCCAGTCTCCACTGCAAGACCCACATCACCCTCTTCAGGACACTGCCCTCCAGCAGTTCCCACTATTGTAGTCTTTCAGCCCCCTTCTGGGGGCAGGGGGTGATCAACAGTCCTGCATCTCTGCACTCTGGGGTTCTCTCCTCCCAAGGGACCCCCAGTCCCCTATATGCACCTTGCCTCAGTGACTCACTGATAGTCATCACCTAGCCACTTACCTCAGGGGCAAATTGCAGTCTGAAATAGCCACTCATCATTGGCAAGGGGGTGTGGACCTGATGCCTTCTCCTATCTCTGGCTGTGACCCTGCAGTCTTAGCACACTCAAACCTTGCCTCAGGCCCTGCAACCTGGGAGTTAGGTCCAGCCAGAGCTTCCTAGCTGGATCTCAGGAAGCCTTCAGATTCCCTAACAACTTGCTCCCTAAGTAGAGTAAGAATATGCTGGTCTCCTAGAGCCCTTATTTATACAGCCCCCAGCTGGGGCCTAATTGGCAATATCAGCCTCAGCTGTGGGCTTTTCTCTGGGCTCTCTCCCAGGGCTGAGTTTTAGCTTTAAAGGGCCAGTGTGGTCCCCATCACACTTAAACAGAATTAAGTAATGAAATATGTGCTGCTACAGATTCAAATGTACTTCCTTCCTCACATCAAACACATCTTGTGTCTTATCACCATTTATTACCATGAATTTTGTGCACTGAAAGTGTTACATCATTTAGTAGGGCATTGTTCTGATTTGGAATCGCTAAGTGCTACAATTTTTTACAAATAATAAATAATAATAACAACATACAAATGTTTTTGCCTGCACTGGCCCTTTAAAGCTAAAACCCAACCCTGGGAGAGGGCTGAGAGAAAAGCCCACATCTGAGGCTAATATGGCCAGGAGGGAGGCAAATGTTTTTGAAGTTCAACAAAGCTTTGTGCTTGATTTTTCTGACATTTTAGTATGAAAGTGCTAAAAGCCCATGGTATGTTCATTTGGTCTATGGTACATTCTGTTTCTTGTTTTCTGTTGCCCTCAGCTGAGTTTTTTAATAACTTTTCTTAAACAGATAGTATTTTGGTATCTCACTACATTGTTCCTGAAGGTGAAAGAGCCTGACAAGCTGACACTACAATTTTGTATCAATATTTCCTTTGTTGATTCAAAACATTTAACTACCAGTCCAGTAAAGGAAGTAGATTGGCAAGTAGAATGAGTGAATTCATTGGTAGGCTTTATGAGATATTTAACTCTCTGATTTCCACTGTTGATATTGGGTATTTATGGTAGTGGGAATGCCTTTTAAATGACTTGTAATGGCTGGAGAATATTATGGCCTATTTCTGGATTCTTTCTCAGCCATTCACTTTTTTGTTGATCTGGGGGGACTGCTGCTTTCCAGGACTGAATGGCATTGAGCAAACTGCTAAAGCAAAAACTTCCAGACACAGTGGACACAGAATGGCTGTGTCTAGACTGCATCCCTTTTCTGTAAAAGGGATGCAAATTAGACACATCACAATTGCAAATGAAGTGGGGATTTAAATCCCCCCACTTCATTTGCATAAACATGGCTGCCGCTTTTTTCCGGCTCGGAGCTTTGCCGGAAAAAAGCGCCAGTCTAGATGCGGATCTTTCGGAAAATAAAGCCTTTTCCGAAAGATCCCTTATTCCTTATTTTAAGAGGAATAAGGGATCTTTCGGAAAAGGCTTTATTTTCCGAAAGATCCGCATCTAGACTGGCGCTTTTTTCCGGCAAAGCTCCGAGCCGGAAAAAAGCGGCAGCCATGTTTATGCAAATGAAGTGGGGGGGGATTTAAATCCCCGCTTCATTTGCAATTTCAATGTGTCTAATTTGCATCCCTTTTACGGAAAAGGGATGCAGTCTAGACACAGCCACTGTGATCCCTTCTTATAGTCTGATGGCAATCCATCCAGGAATAATTTAGATAGTTGCCAAACTCTTCTCTTCCTCTGTGTTAAAACAGTGCAGAGAACAGAATTTAGTCTGGGTCCCAGCTTCTGAAAAATCAAAATAAATGCTGACTATATATATCTGCTCTACTAACTTTTAGTAGCTGTATAGGTCAATACATTAATTTCAGGGCCGGCCCACAACATTTTGTGGCACCTGAGGTGGGGAGCTCAAATGATGCCCCCATGACCCTTGCTTGGGCCCAAACTTCGAAAGGTCTGAATTCTGGGTCCTAGTGGTGCTCTTCTCCCTCCCCAGTCTGGCACCTGAGGCAGCTGCCTCAGTTCGCCTCAAGGTAAGGCCAGCCCTGATTAATTCACTTTGAGAAGTGATAGGTTAGTGTCCTTATATAACACAACAGACCGTCATGGCCACCAAAAGTAAAGAGCACCATTCTTTCACTTGAAGATTTGAAGCTGGTACTGTCATAGACTGTGCATCTGCTCAGATTGTTTGATGTTGATCGGCGACCTGGCTACCTCTGGAAGGCAGAGAGTTTTTGATATGTCAGCAGTGACTTTTAGGTACTTTGCTTGGTTAAGTGCACATCTCTATTTATTGCATCAGTACTCTTACCTTTATATGTTCAAGATTGGTTTCTGTACAAAGAGTGAAAGCAATGTTCTGGGCACAAGGTTCATAGCATATATATATTTTAAAAAGGCTGAAAGTTGGCAGAATGACAGCACTTCAAAGGCCCTTGTTTTAAAAGACTAGAGGACTATTTCCTGCTTACACTCTAATCCAGTGGAATATATTACCTATGAATCTGAACCATCCTTAAACTTTCTTTTGTCCCAAGTAAACAGTAGCAATTTCAGAAGGAAATGATGGCCTCGTTTTAATATCTCCTTCTAATAAATCTACACCTTTAGTGATTACTAAAGAAATAGTTAACTCATTTAATTGACTACAGACATTATAAAACATATTTAGTTGGGTCTCTTCTGAGCCAGGTGATGTATGCATACTGTCTGCTACTATACATTCTTCCAGTAGAGGGTGTTAAAGATTTTCACAGGTGACTTCTGCTTATGTAAATGTCGATATATTAAATACTGCCAGTCACATTTGAAACCGGCAACATACAAGGGTGTGTACCTGTCTATCTTCCATCAATCAACAAGCAGATCTACAAGTAAATGTTGAGATGAGCTTGATTGTTATCTCACTCTTTCCACTTGGGCAGACATCTCAAAACACAGCATAGCATAACATGATCAGATGCACGGTTCTTCAGTAAACCCTTCTTTCTTGGTTCTCACTCCATGTTTATGGGCTGAGCTAAATATTTCTACCTTATCCTCAGGGATTGGATACCATGGCAAAAATGAGAAATAATTCTGTCATCACTTCCCACATGCACAGCCAAAACAGCCTCCTGAGCATGTTCTGTGTGAGGACATCAGGAGACTGAAAAGAGAACTTCAGTAAGGAAGTTGACATGTGCCCACTTTTTGATAAAGCCTCCCAGCAAAATAATGCAAAATCCTTATATTGGCCATGAGTGTTAGTTCAAAAAATTTAAAGACCATTAAAAAAAAGTAGTTGGCACTCAATCCAGGATGCAGCATTCACCTGGCTATTAAGTACTTGTGAATTTTATATACTGATGACTTAGATGTGCTAGATTTAAGTAGTGGCTTATTTTGTGTTTTGTGCTTGTGCTTATGTGTAGTTCTGTATGCTTTGACTTGTGGAATCTGGGCTGATACTTAACACTAATTGAAGTGCTAGGATGTTGCTTGCTAAAAATTAAGAGAAGCAGATGGAACTGTTTCCCACCTCCACCTCTGTGAAGGGACCCATAGTGCTGCTGAAGTTATTTTCTAGTATCCTGGTTGCCAAGAGAGTCTAAATGCAGTTTGTTTAACTCTTTCCTGGCTTTTTGGTTTTTGCTAGAACTTTATAGGATGCACTGCATCTGCATACCAACCAAAGGCGACTGAATGCTTCTTGCTTCCTTAATAGCACACAGACTGCAGAACAATACTTGGAATAAATTGCAGGATGACTTCTTTCAAAACTCCTGATGGCAGCTATGACAACTATTAGCAAATTTAGGAAAACCAGCTAAAGCTGAAGATTTTGGCTATAGTTTTTAAAAAATGATGAACATTTAATCAAGCTTATAAAACTTTATTTAAGTACCTATGAATGGATTTGAAAACTTAACTTGGGGCACTCACTTTTGAAAATCTTAGCCTACATTTCCCAATAGGCATTATTGCCTACAACAACATCTCAGATAGCCACTTTCAGTAGCAAAGCGAGTCAGATATTTCTATTAAACCATATTTTATCCATTGCATACCACAGTAAATTAAGATTTAATTTATATAATCCAGGTAAGGTTAGGGTTTTGCATGTATATTTATGCACAGAAATCAACATTTTTCTGAGCGTGTATGAGCATTTGCAAGTTGGACTCAAGAAGAAGTTTCATAATTTCTTCAAATTAACATAATTTTTTAGTATGCAATGGCAACTCTCCCCTCCAGCTAAGGTAAAATGGTATTTTTTTAATGGTTTCACAGAAATATGTCACCCTTTTTTACAGCAAAAATGTTTTGGGAAAAAAGGACATTTTGTACCTTCTTAACTCTCTCAGATGTGCAAAATAATAACAGGTAGAGAGGATAATACGTTGCACTTTATTGTTGATGCATAAAATACAATTTATTTATTTTACTAATCATGCTGGTGAAAAACTTTTTTAAAAACACAGCATGTTTAGTGCTTAATTTTTATTTCAGTTGCAATTGTCTGCTGTGCTGACATTTTAACTGCCCTTGGGCATCTGATGGGATGGATTAAGCCTGGAGTTTGCCTGCTAGAAGCGTCAGGCTGTGTCTAGACTGGCAAGATTTTGTGCAAATACTTTTAACGGAAAAGTTTTTCCGTTAAAAGTATTTGCGCAAGAGAGTGTCTACACTGGCATGGATGCTTTTGTGCAAAAGACATCTTTTGCACAAAAGCATCCGTGCCAGTGTAGACGCTTTCTTGTGCAAGAAAGCTCCGATGGCCATTTTAGCCATCGGGCTTTCTTGCGCAAGAAATTAACTTGGCTGTCTACGCTGGCCCTCTTGTGCAAGAATACTTGTGCAAGAGGGCTTATCCCTGAGCAGGAGCCTCGGAGTATTTGCACAAGGACCACTGATTTTGTACAGTACAAAGTCAGTGTTCTTGCGCAAATACTCGTGGCCAGTGTAGAGAGGTGGCAAGATTTTGCGCAAAAGCACTTGCTTTTGCGCAAAATCTTGCCAGTCTAGTCGCAGCCTCAGGGTTCTACCACACCTATGCCAGGAAAAGGGCAGTAGAGAGGTCTTCTAAGTGGGCTAGAGTGGCTGCAAGAAGCAGCTAATCAGGACCCAGTAGGCTGTATATAAGGAACTGCAGGGCCAGTGTGAGATTAGTTTGTTATTAGGGACTGGTAGGGTAAGGTACTCTTGGCTATCTGCAGCAGTTGAAAGGGTCAAAGCAGGTAGTCACTGGCAGGGACCGGGGGAATGAAAAAGGAGCTTCTGGCTGGCTGCAGGGACTTCACTAAGACGGGCTATGGAGAAGTGGCCTAAGGAAATGTGAAACAGCAGGTAGTGAAGGGGTGCATGCAATAGAAGGCTGCTATATTTAAAGAGTATTTGGGTTGGGATCTGGAGCACTGGGTGGGTCTTAGTCCAGGTTTCCTTTAAGCTGTGTGGAAGCATGGCCCTGCAGCTGCTTATTGAGCCCTGCCCAGCTGGGGGCTAAGGGCTCTCTACACAAAACTGCCTAGCTGGGGGAGGGCACTTCTCCCTCAGGTACAGCAGCAACTCCCGGCAGAGGAAAGAGTGGTGAGGCAAGCAGTTGCCTAGGGAAGAAGCTCTTGGAGGGGCCTCTCCATTGCAGAGCAGGAGCCTTGTAACCTAGTGAGACCAAGCAAGGGTACCATGACTAGGCCTGTTGGACTGTTTAAAGACTGAGCTCAGGGAGGGCTGCAGGATACTGCAGACCTTTTTAGCTTGTGTACTTTGGAAGGGGTTTGTTTGTTTTTGCAAATGGACAGTGTGACCTGGCTGGAGGGCTGTGTCCCCAAAGACCCACCTGACAAGCACAGCAGCTGACGGGTCAAGGTGTGTAGAGGAAATGGAGAAAAAAATCTTCAGGCGCACATGCACTTGCCCTGAGCACACCCTGCAACAGGGAAATTTTTCAGCCTTTATTAAAAAAAACCTTGCAGTTATATTGTAAAAAGATATTTACTAGTATGTATCTGCAGAGAGCCAGACTCTCTCTGTTGCTGAGAAGTGCAAATAATTAATTCCTCTCACTCAACACTTTGCTTGATTTGGGACTGTAGTGGTCTATCCTTTGACAGAAAAACGTCTCTGCCTGCTGCACTTTCCATTGGTGTGACCATGCTTCAGGATACGTACTTTCGGCATTTAGTGCAGACTCTGTGGTAAGCCTAGTTCCATGTCTCTGAAAGTCATTCTGGGTTAGTGTACAAAAATGCGCATTTGTTAAATTGTCTCAAGGGTATTTATCCAAGATGTTAGTTTCAGGTGATGTGAGAGATCATATTGGTTACATGAGCATTTGTTGTCATATATTCTCTTGTACTCCTTACATCTCTGAGAACATGTAAATCAAATCAATTGAAGCAGGTAAATTTATTTCAGCATCAAAAAAGATTGTTCCTAACATAAAATTCAGCATTGAGAAGCCACATGTTTATGGCCCTAGGATATATTTAAATAGATTCATGATAATGAGGACTAAAATGTGTGTATGTTTATGCAGGCGTATGTTTATCTTTCTAAATTTGTGTGTATTTATAGGGTGTCTAGTTTTAGATTTAAACGGATAAAACTAAGGATTACCATATAGTTTAGCAAAATTGGGATTTACAGGGTTTTTAAAAAAAAATCTATTCTCCAAAATACCAGAAATTCACCATTTTAGCCGCATTGAAAATTGTTTGCAAGGAAGGTAGATCCTAAAGCTGTCCTAAATACGCACTTATCCCTGAAGAGTGGAACTTAAGAAATAAGGCAGTAATTTTATATATTTAAAGGAAAACACTGTTTTAAACTCTGATGGTTATTGGGGTATGTAACCGTTAAATAAGGAATTGGGGTAATTGCTACCATGGTGATGGGAGTACAGCATCGGCAGGCACTGTCCCTACTGATTTACAGATGTGTTTTGATTCCCCTTTTTCCTCCCATCCTGCTTGCCTGGGATAGATAAGCATGTAGCTGTACCAGAGATGTAACTTCTAATGAATTCTCTGTGTAGAACAATGTTACCTTCTTTCTTCTTTGCTCTTTCTCATTTGCTGTGGAATACATATCCCCTGAAATACCAGATCTCCTCTCCCCTCCCACACCATAAACTGCTGATTTAGAGAATTTGGGTTGTGAGAACTACATACTTGGGCTGAAAGTGCTGTAAATGGGGCAGGTGTAATTATATTCATCACAGGGTTATTACTATTCATTATATGGGTGTTCACATCACCAAATAAGGGTTTAATGGGATTTGTAATAAATGTATATATTTACATACTAACTTGGATAAGAGTGTAGCTGTGGTTAATTTGTTCCTCACTTGGACGGGTATTTTGGGTCCGAGGAGGAATGAGTATTTGCAAGAAAGAAGCTGGCCTACTCAATCTGTCTGAGTCCTCCTGTTCTCTGCTAATAACAATTTTGTTTTAAAATAAATGCCTTGACCAAGACTTTAAAAATAGATATCCACACTTAATCCTCTATATGTAGGCCCTAAATAAGTAGCCTGAGCTTCAAAAATTATGAACACATTGATGTTCTAGTCTGTTATTCTGGAAAATAAGCCCACATACTAGATTGCAATAATCAAAGTAAAGAAAAATACAAAGTATATAGCTTAAAGCAGCAGATGTAAAATTCTGATAATTGGTCTACTTATTGATGGTCCATGTAGATATTGATGTCTGATCTCCTCTTTCCTTCTATTTTCTTATCTCCTCAGAAGCTAAAAATGCATTAAATATTCCTTATATTGCATGTCCATGTAAGCACTTGCTGTAGTTTCTTTGTTAATGAGAGAGATGATGATACAGGCAGCAGAAAATGGAAGAAAGAGGTGGTTCTGCCCCCCATGACATTATATTAAGATATGTTCCACACTGTAAAGAGTTGGAGAGAATCAACTAATATGGAGCCATCCATACATTTTGGCAAGAGGAAAAGTAAGGACTGTATTCTTCTGTATAGTCTAGGCAGAAGGCAGCCATACTCATGGGAGAGAGATGGCATTCCATCTCTCTGGCTTGCACCTCTTTTACCCTAATGCCTTCAAAGGAGCTCTATGGGGTTCCAGCTTTAAAAACATGGAGGTGGTAGCTGGATCTGCTTGGCTGGATTTCTCTAGCTTCTTTCTTTCCCAGACTGTAGGCAATGTTAATACATTTCAACTGCTTCTTCTTCTTTGCTGTAGAATTTTTAGACAGACATCTGTCAGGGATGATCTAGACGGTATTTGGTCCTGCTGTGAAGGCAGTGGACTCAACTTGATCTCTCAAAGTCCCTTCCCGTTCTAGTATGCTATGATTCCTTTTAGGGATTCCAGGGGCAGCTGTTCTGGAGAAGACCATGGGGCTACGTGTACACTGCAGGCTTTTTGTGCAAGAACAGTTGCGGACCCTCCCCAGCACGGGACACTGGAACTGTGGTAGGCACAGGGGAACCGCTGAACGGACCCCAGAGGTCCACGAGGGGGAAGGAAGCAGCCCGGGGCAGGGTCCCTGTGGCACCCATGGACAGACACATTTCGGGAGTAATCCCCACCTGTTGTGTAGGGACAGTGTGGTCCCCTGCACTTAGGGCCCCGGGCTGGGACCCAGTGGGGAGGGCGGTCCTGGGTCCCCTTCACCATTTTTCCCCCTCCCGACCCGGCATACACAGGCATGCACCAGCATCTGTGGCCTTGATGGGCAGGGCTGGCGGGCATCACCCCAGGGAGGAGCTGAACGCAGAGCATACTCACTAAACTATAAACTGGACAGCGAGTCTGCTGAATCCTCCCCTGCCCACCAGGGCAGAGGACCCAAGTACCTCATCCCCAGGGCAGAGGACCCGAACTAAAATACGGCAAGTTGGATGGGGTGGGGTCCGCCGAACCCCCCCTGCTCCACCAAGTAGGGGGTGATCGCACGCCACGAGCCGTCCACAGATGGCCATTTTAGCCATTCGGGTTTCTTGCACAAGAAATTCATGTTGCCTGTCCACACTGCCCTCTTGCTCAAGAGCTCTTGCACAAGAGGGCTTATTCCTCATGGGAAGAGAATAACTCTTCCAGAAGAAGCCCTGTTTTCTGATGCTAGACTGTAAATTTACTTGCACAAGAAGGTGTGCAGTGTAGACACTCGGCAAGTTTGTCAGCAAGAACAGCTGTTCTTGCGCAAGAAGCCACCAGTGTAGATGTAGATGTAGCCTAAGTCTATTAATTATTGGCCTCTGTCCAGTCTCCCCTTGGCCGGAACCTGCCTCTGTGTTTTAAAAGATCATGGCTGAACAGCTGTAATTGTTGCCAAATAAAACCTCTTTTCTGAGAAACTTCAGTCAAGCCTTACACTGAGTCACAACCCTTAAGACTTGGGCTGGGATCATTTCAGTTTGGACAGAGTGAAAAGTGCTTTCAACTGTGTGTGTGTGTGTGTGTGTGTGTGTGTGTGTGTGTGTGTGTGGTTACTTTAGCCCACCTACAGCTTTAAGTCTCTGACATTGAGTCATTCTTGCTTTTCATCCTATTAATTAAATCTCATTTCATTGTCTGTAGATTTATTTTTTTAGGATGGAAAAGGAAGGATGTAATGAGAACACTTTTCTCCATGTGGCCTCTCCAGCTGAAGCAGGATGTTGCTGGGGTCCTTGTGAGTTAACAAAGTCTACTCAGGAGCGTGAGGGTTCAGACAGTTTAATGTCAAAGTTTGCTTGAAACTTTCTTCTCCCCTATTTCACAGATGATGACTTGTCACTGCCTTGGTGTGACAGTGTTTTGCATATGAGCCCTGATAACTTGGGTTGCTGAGGCTTAGAAACATCAGAGTAGCTTTAGCCCAGTCCTCTCTTTCTATACCCTTGAAGAGCCAAGATAGAAACACAGAGAAAAGAGCATGGAAACACCTGCAGCTGGCCTCCATAACCTATCCTTCCCAGCTGCAGGGTGCAAAAGGGGAAGAAAGCAAGAAGTTGAAAGCTGATACCCTAATCTCAAGGCAAACTTGGCTTCTTTAATCCCAGATGGAGAGATTTTCTTTTAAGAGCTTGGATAAACTCTTCAGCTGCATCTAGACTGGCAAGTTTTCCCACAAAAGCAGCTGCTTTTGCGGAAAAACTTGCCAGCTATCTACACTGGCCGCTTGAATTTCCGCAAGAACACTGATGATCTCATGTAAGATTGTCAGTGTTCTTGCAGAAATAATATACTGCTCCCGTTCGGGCAAAAGCCCTCTTGTGCAAATGCTTTTGAGCAAGAGGGCCAGTGTAGATAATGTGGTATTGTTTTGCGCAAAAAAGCCCCGATCGTGAAAATAGCAATCGGGGCCTTCTTGCACAAAACCACGTCTAGATTGGCACGGATGCTTTTCCACAAAAAGTGTTTTTGCGGAAAAGCGTCCATGCCAATCTAGATGCTCTTTTCCGCAAATGCTTTTAACGGAAAAACTTTTTCGTTAAAAGCATTTGCAGAAAATCATGCCAGTCTAGCCTTCCAGTAATGATCTTGTCCTTGGAACAGTTATTGTAATGTGGGGGGGGAGGAGGGGGAGGGGAAAGGTGTGTGTGTGTGTGTGTGTGTGTGTGTGTGTGTGTGTGTGTGTGTACGCATGCCTGCTTTTAGACCTCCCAAAGAAACACTTTTATTTGGTGATTGGGTATGGGCTACTCACACTATTGAGGTGGGACATGTTCCTCAGTTTAACACAGAATAATGATGACTCTTAATAGAGAAGATGGGCGTGTGTGTGTGTGTGTGTGTGTTTGTGTATATGTACAGGCAGTCCCAGAGTTATGCGGATCCGACTTATGTCGGATCCGCAGTTACGAACGGGGCCCATCTCCCTGGTCTCCAGCAGACCAGGGAGAGGAAGCAAAGCGGCGGAGCACGCGGGCAGCAGACAGCCCAGATGCGTCTGGGCTGTCCGCTGCCCGCATGTTCCGCGGCTTTGCTCCCCGTCCCCCTGGTCTGCAGACCAGGGAGAGGGGGAGCAAAGCAGAGCAAAGCCGCGGAGCCCGAGGGCAGCAGGACAGCCATGGCACGTCTGGGCTGTCCCGCTGCCCCCGTGCTCCGCGGCTTTGCTCCGGAAGCCTGTGGTACAGCAGCTGGGGCGCTGCTGGTTGGTCCCGTAGCGCCGCTCTGGGCGCTACTGGACCAACCCGGCAGCACCCCAGCTGCTCTGCCCCAGGCATCCTGATTCAGCCACTGCTGGTCAGTTTCAGCAGCGGCTGAATCAGGACGCCTGGGGCAGAGAGCAGCTTGGGTACTGCTGGGTTGGTCCAGTAGCGCTGAGGAGCGGCAGCGCTACTGGACCAACCCAGCAGCACCCCAGCTGCTCTGCCCCAGGCGTCCCCAAGTCAGCCGCTGCTGAAACTGACCAGTGGCTGACTACAGGAAGCCCCTGCCCCTGGCTTCCTGGAATCAGCCGCTGATCAGTTTCAGCAGCAGCTGACTTGGGGATGCCTGGGGTTCTTAAGTTGAATCTGTATGTAAGTCAGAACTGGCGTCCAGATTCAGCCGCTGTTGAAACTGATCAGTTTCAGCAGCGGCTGACGCCAGTTCTGACTTGTATACAGATTCAACTTAAGAACAAACCTACAGTCCCTATCTTGTACGTAACCTGGGGACTGCCTGTATATAAATATATGGCTGTATAGAGAAGAGAAGCCAAGCTTTGAGTGAGGAAGAGGAAAGAGACTATATTTTGACAGTGACATTTAAAACAGCTTAGGTTTTCTTCCATTAGCCTATCTGTACCACTTTAATATGAAGATCTAGATCCTTGCAGCCTGTCCCAGTAAGTATAGAATATCTTCATTCACTAGTGAACACTAAAATTGATGGACATGGCTGTGTAATGTTTTCCCCAAATGACTTCGATGTCCAACTTTCTCTAAACTCACTCTCAGGGAAGCCTATGCCTTTTTCACAGATGTCCCAAAAGAGAGTCGTGAAGTACTGGGAGAAGGGAGGAAAGCTATCTTAAAGCACGGAGAAGGAGTTGTGGGGTCAAAGTTCTGGCCACTGGTCTTTAGCAGCCAAGTCCATTCAGGGCTTTGAAACTAGTCAGAGACAAACTCTGAGGCTATGTCTACACTGGCGGCTTCTTGCGCAAGAACATGTTGTGCAAAGGTTCTTGTGCAAGAAGTCTTGCGTAAGAAAATGTCCACACTGCCATGTGCGAGCTGTGCTTTTGTGTGAGTGCCTATGGCAGTGTATGCACTTGAAAGAGAATCCTCTGAACTGTCATTCATGCTAAAATTCGACACTCTACATCTGAGTCTAAACAAAGGATCTAGTTATCTTACCCATTACAAAGATAGCTTCCCCAATTATCACCTCTAATAACATTAGCCCACAGACATTCACCTCCCCCCCGTCCCCTTTCTGTTCTGAAATTTGATTTGTCCTTCTCATATGTGTTCATTTTTTTAAATTGTATCCTTTGGTATATATGGTTGTGACTATTTTCTTCCACTATTTGATCGGAGGAAGTGGGTCTGGCCCACAAAAGCTCATCATCTAATAAACCATCTTGTTAGTCTTTAAAGTGCTACATAGTCCTGTATTTTGCTTCAGCTACACCAGACTAACACGGCTACATTTCTATTACTATTCTACATGGCAGTGTAGACACTCTCTTGTGCAAGAAAGCTCTGATGGCCATTTTAGCCATAGGACTTTCTTGCGCAAGAAATCCCTGCCTAGCGTCCATGCTGCCCCTTTGCGCAAGAGCTAAATTAAATTAATGGAGATTGCCCATCTCCTAGAACTGGAAGAGACCTTGAAAAGTTATCAAGTCAAATCCCCTGCCTTCACAGCAGGACCAAGTACCACCCTTGACAAATTTTTGCCCCAAATGGCCTCTGCAAGGATTGAACTCCCAACCCTGGGTTTAGCAGGCCAATGCTCAAACCACTGAACTATCTTTCCCCCCAAAAGGGAGACACCTGTTAAAGAGCATAGCTCTTATGCAAGAAGTCCTCTCTTACCACACTGCACTGTAAATTTCCTTGTGCAAGAGCTGGCGGGCAGTGTAGATACTCTGTGGATTCTTGCGCAAGATCTGCCGTACTTGCGCAAGAAACCACTAGGATAGACCTAGCCTGTGTGTGAATTGCTTGGTGGCAGTTAAACTGAGTTTTGAATTCCATGGTATCAGGATGTCTTCAAAGGAGGGACCCCCTTGGTGGAATTCATAAGTAATGCCTTAGTCAAATTGATCCCAGTGCTTACCTCTTTTAGAATACATCAGGATGAACTGAGACATGGATTTGGCTGAATGCTATAGAAACTAAACTGGGTAGATCTTATTCTCTTTAAAAACATTTACTTTAACTATGTATGGGGGAAGAGGTTTATATAATACCACCCCTGACAAATTTTTGCCCCAAATGGTCTCCGCAAGTTGCAAGGGACAGTTGCTACAGCAGTGGTCCCCAAACTTTTGAGGGTCATGCCCACCTCGTGTATTCCTGTCTGCACTAGGGATGTAATAGCAAAAACTTCTATGTTAATACTCTAGACTATACACATTTCTCTCTCCCTGACAGTAATTTTTTTTCTGGCTCAGTTCTGTCTTGCAACAGGTCCAGGACCTACCCCCACTGCTGCTCTTCATTTCAAGTGTAGTAAGAGGCAGGCAGACATCCCAGCTCAGTTCTGGCTTGTGCCGGGTCCGAGAGCTCAGACCCTCCCTAGACAGGGACTGCTGGTACCCTGCACTGCTGCCTCTTTCTCAGAAACAACAGCATAGGCCAACAGGCAGCTGGTGTGCAAGGGGAGCTGATTTTTAAACTGGCTCCCCTCACAGACCTGCTCCCACCTGGCACCCTGTGCTGCTGCCTCTGATATAGTGGCTGCCAGCCCCACCCCCAGGCGCTATAGAATAGTCGACTAATGGATACAATTTCATGAGGTTACTCGACTAGTCAATTAACCAATATTTAACATCTCTAGTCTTCACCCTGACCACTACCCCCAGGAGTGGGGCTTTAGCGGTGTCTGTGGGGACAGGAGTAAAGGGGTTGAAACTGGGGCTGCAGCTATGGGGCTGGAGCTGAAGTCAGGGGACAAAGGGGGGTCAAGAGTGGAGCTACAGCTGGACTGCACAGGGGGTGTGTCCTGGCCCTCCCTCCCAGCCTTGGGTCTGGGCAAGGAATGAAGCAATGGACTGTGGGTAAGGTTGGAGGCAGAGCAAGGGGCAGAGCCACATTGAGGGAGGTGGTGGAAGGTAGCCATAGGCACAGCTGCTGGCAGACCTGGGGTTAGGGAGGTGCTGGGTGGGGCTCCCTCCCCACCCCACAAAGGGGTTGACCAGGACCCCACCAAGAATTCCCAAAGTACCTCTGCACTCCCCTAGAGGGGCATATCTCACAGTTCAGGGATCTCTGTGCTATAGAAATGTGTATACTAGTAATAAGACTTAAAAAAGCTACTCCACTTAGCTATTCTATTTGTTAAAAGATGTCAAAATAATTGTACATCATAACTCATACTTAACAGAAACGTATCACTTTCTAGCTGGTTTTAATGAGTCTAAAGTGCAACAAACTCTTCTCTTATTTATCAAGTTCTGTCAGTAAATTTCTGGACATCAAGGGATATGCACTCATCCTTCATGTGACTCTCTAGCTGAAAAGATAATAGAAGGATTTTCATTTAATTGTGTTTTTTACAACCAGAATCCAGAAGGACCTTACAGCTTAATGCGAGGGTTCATAAATTCTGATTAATGTTAATACTGAGACTCCGGATGTCCAGGCTAAAAATAAGAGACAGATTTTTGATAATTCTGTTAAGCAGAAGGACTATCAACATTCATGACAGCTTAGAACAAAATCAATACCTCAAAAGGCATTAAACATGGTTGTTGCTCATTTAATCAAAAGAACAGTGTTTAGGCTTTACATTTAGATTCTCCAGATCTTAGTAACGTAATGAGTTTTTATATCTTAACTGTTCTAAAAACAGCAAGTTCATAACCAACTATGGCTCCCTCAGTCAGGGAAAGTAAATGAATGGTTCTGGTCTCTGGAAGGAATGTTCAGTTTTTTTATCAATATATTCAGGACTGTGAGAGAACTTCCAGGAATCCTATCTAAAAAATAAGAGCAATTCTGCTGGAAATATCCTGTCAAGAACAATTCATTATAGAGATAGTTAAAACACTTTCCAGCAGAATGTTTTCCTAGTGGAAAATACCAATTCAACATAATTAAAATATTGCATAAGTGTTGATTCCAACATTTCGTTGTGGGGGGAGAGAGAGGGGGAAATCAATGCTTAATTTCAATAAGGCGTTGGAATGGTATTCTTCAATTTTTCATTTTAAAATTACTGTTGTGAAATTTTATTATAATATATTAATGACTCTACCAATTATGAATTAGAATTCCAAATGCCAATTACAAACCCATTATGAAATTAATTACCAATTAACTTTAATACTAACTTTAATTATTATCACCAATGACCAGCTAGAATACCAATGCACGAAGTAACAGACGTTTGCTTCTCTGATCAGCCTGGCTGTTAAATACGCAAATAAGTAAATAAGGCTATTGAGTTGGCGAAGACACCATGGCATGTACACCCCAGAACGAGTTAATAACTTTATCTGGGCTATAAGACTAGGGGAAGGGGGGGGGGGGGGGGGTCTGTGCCTCAAATTATCAGTAATTAAATCAATTTACATAAAATATTATACAAGTTTATAACCAGTGAGGTCTCTTCTGAAAGATGACACTGAATATTATCATTGTGGAAAAACATGCTTCCACTATGGCTGTGTCTAAACTACATCCCTTTTATCAAAAAAGGAATGTAAATCAGACACTTTGAAATTGCAAATGAAGCCAGGATTATCATAGAATCATAGAATACTAGGACTGGAAGGGACCTGGAGAGATCGAGTCCAGTCCCCTGCCTTCATGGCAGGACCCAGTACTGTCTAGACCATCCCTGATAGACCTTTATCTAACCTACTCTTAAATATCTCCAGAGATGGAGATTCTACAACCTCCCTAGGCAATTTATTCCAGTGCTTAACCACCCTGACACTTAGGAACTTTTCCTAATCTCCAACCTAAATCTCCCTTGCTGCAGTTTAAGCCCATTGCTTCTTGCTCTATCCTCAGAGGCCAGGAAGAACAATTTTTCTTCCTTCTTCTTGCAACACACTTTTAGATATCTGAAAATAAAACCCCTTTTTCAAAATATCCTGTACTCCTGAAAAAAAGAGTACAGGCTCTTTCGAAAAAGGGTTTTATTTTCGAACTATCTCCATCTAAACAGACATTTCTTTTGAAAAGCCCCTTTTTGAAAAAAATGTGGCCTCCATTATGCAAATGAAGTGTGGGACATTTAAATCCCAGCTTCATTTGCAATTTCAAAGTGTCTAATTTATATCCTTTGTAAGTTGGCAGCTGCCATTTTGGCCACAGATGCCATTTTGGACTGTAAAACAACAACTGGAATCCATCTTGGTGTCTCTTCTTCCCCCTCCTTTTCCTGCACTTTCCACATGGTGGTGGGGAAACCCTGGCAGTCACATGGGTATAATCTGCCCAGTGACTGAAATCACATGGGTAGGGAGATGTACCATCTCATAGAACTGGAAGGGACCTTGAGAGGTTGAGTCCAGTCCCCTGCCCTCACAGGAGGCCCAAGTACCATCCCTGATAGATTTGCCCCAGATCCCTAAATGGCTCCCTCAAGGATTGAACTCACAACCTTGGGTTTAGCAGGGTAACACTCAAAAACCACAGGGACTACACTGGCTACATCAAAATTTTCCCAACAATTGCAGATTTTATAGGGCTGCCTCTGGCACAGCCTGGGGTTGCCCACCTAAGTGGCACAGTGTTGCTGCTGTCTCTTAGAGTGGGTACACAGGTCTCGCACCTAGGGTAGCTGAGTGGGAATAGGCTCACTTGCATGCAAGGAGTGGGTGGCTATCCACTGCTCCTTATTATAAGCTGCATACTTGCAGCCATGACGACACAGGGGGAGGGTAGGATAAATCAAGGCTTGTCATTGCCTGCGGTGGTTAGACACTGCCACCATTCCAGCTGCTGCTGTTGCTGGTCTGACCCCTCCTGACCATCCAGAGCTGTCACAAGAGCGATGGAGAAAGTTGCAGGAGATGGTACAGTGCTGGTGGCTTTCTATCTAGCCGCCTTCCTGTCTTTTGGATCTATTTTGTCACAGTTTAGTATAGTTCTGTTCAGCTCAGTGTATTCTCTTTCCTATATTCCTTTGTAACAGTGGGGTCCTTATAGATTTGTATTTATATCAGTTGTATAGTTAATACTTACCTATCATACCTTGTTTATCTCCCTTTTCCTGTTAATAAAATCCCTTTAGTTTACCACTCTTGGTCTGTTGTCTTGCCTTTAGAGTAAGCTATTAGCAACCTGATGATAGATGCGGGTGTGGGGACGGGCCTGATCATTGAGATTCCTTGTGGCCAACGTTTCTCAGCGAACACCCTTTTTCAAGAAAAAGAGATGTAGTTTAGACACAGCCTATAAGAAAATATATTATACTTTAAAGTCTGTGACCAAATATAGGGAGATACAGGTTCCCTAACAGACAGGAATAATTTCCAATGAAATTAAGTGAAGTGTGGTGGAAAAACAATGGAAACTCATTTACATACAAATTGGCAGGGGGTAAAAAGCCCTCAGGAAGGGAAGGACAGCATGAGTTCATCCTGAATCTGGGCATAACATTAATTTTGGGAAAATATAAGGAAAGAGGAGAAGCCATCTTGGCATCCATCACTGGATAGACATAATCTAGTTGTAAAAAGGAGTCTTGTGAGCAAGTTGTGAGAAGTCATTCTTCTGCTCTACACCATGCTGATTAGGCCTCAATTGAAGTATTGTGTCCAGTTCTAGGCACCACACTCAAGAAAGATGTGGAGAAACTGGAGAAGGTCCAGAGAAGAGCAACAAGAATGATTAATGAACTATGAGGGAAGACTGAAATAATTGGGCTTCTTTAGTTTAGAAAAGAGAAGACAGAGGGCACATGAAAGCAGTTTTCCAGTATCTAAAAGGGTGTCACAAGGAGGAGGGAGAAATTGTTTTTGGCCTTTGAGGATAGGACAAGAAGCAATGGGCTTAAACTGCAGCAAGGGAGGTTTAGGTTGGACATTTGGAAAAAGTTCAAAACTGTCAGGGTGATTAAACAGTGGAATAAATTGCCTAGGGAGGTTGTGGAATCTCCATCTCTGGAGATATTTAAGAGTAGATTAGATAGACATCTATAAGGGATGGTCTAGATGGTGCTTGGTCCTGCAGTGAGGGCATGGGACTTGAGTCTTAGGGTACGTCTAGACTACATGCCTCTGTCGCCAGAGGCATGTAGATTAGGCTACCCGACATAGTAAAATGCAGCGGCGATTTAAATAATCGCTGCTTCATTTAAATTTACATGGCTGCCGCGCTGAGCCGACAAACAGCTGATCAGCTGTTTGTCGGCTCAGCGCGATAGTCTGGACGCGCGGGTGTCGACATCAAAGGTATTTGTCGACCACCCAAGTATGCTTCCTGGGATGAGGTTTACCTGGGTGGTCGACAAATACCTTTGATGTCACCACCCGCGCGTCCAAACTATCGCGCTGAGCTGACAAACAGCTGATCAGCTGTTTGTTGGCTCAGCGCGGCAGCCATGTAAATTTAAATGAAGCGGCGATTATTTAAATCGCCACTTCATTTTACTATGTCAGGTAGCC
Organism: Pelodiscus sinensis; assembly: GCF_049634645.1. Classification (NCBI taxonomy): domain Eukaryota; kingdom Metazoa; phylum Chordata; order Testudines; family Trionychidae; genus Pelodiscus; species Pelodiscus sinensis. The sequence goes on along the minus strand of NC_134716.1, from coordinate 46,466,328 downwards.
TAATCTACATGCCTCTGTCGTCAGAGGCATGTAGTCTAGATGTACCCTAAGTCCTTTCCAGTTCTAGTGTTCTATGATTCTATAATTAATCAGGGTACTTGCAATTTGCGAAAGATGGGTCTTTCAATCAAAGTCTGGAAAATTGGGTAAAGAACCTAGAATGAACAAAAGCTGTAGCTTAAATTAGGTCTTAGCCATTAGTGTATTTTTTACCTTTGTTCATAACTTCCTAAACTTTATTCTTTCCACTAGGTATCATGTAACTTTGGTCTCCTTATTAAACTTTTTTTACAATAAACTGGTATAGTGCTGTACTTAAAGGGAAGGGCATGTTAAGTTAATAAGCTGTGGTATATTTTTGTCTCTAAAGGTGCAAACAAACCCCATTTTTCTGAATGTTCTAGGAGAGGGCTGGATATGCCAGGATGTATGGTTTTGGAAAAAAATCAGATTTATAGGGTATGTTTACACTACAGAGAAGATTGAAGCTATCACTGTCGATCTTTCAGGGTTTGAATTAGCGGATCTAGTGAAGATACCCTATTTTGAACTGAGGGGCAGTCTAGTCAATGCCGGTAGTCCTGCTTCCGAGAGGAGTAAGGGAAGTCGAAGGGAGAGTGTTCTCCCTTCAACTTCATGCAGTGTGGACAGAACCAAAAGTTGAATTAAGCTACTTCAACTTCAGCTATGCAATTAATGTAGCTGAAGTTGCATATCTTAATTTGACCTTATCTTGTAGGGTAGACATACCCTTAGGCTACATCTACATTGGCATGATCTTGTGCAAATATTCTTTAACTCAAGATTTCTTGCATTACAGTATTTGCACAAGAGAGCATTTACACTGGCATGTGCCTTTGCGTAAGAGATGTGCTTTTGCGCAAGAGCATCCGTGCCAGTGTAGACGTTCTCTTGTGCAAGAAAGCTCTGATGGCCATTTTAACCATGGGGCTTTCTTGCGCAATAAATTCATGTTGCCTGTCTACACTGGCCTCTTGGGCAAGAACAGTTGCGCAAGAGGGCTTATTCCTGAGCGGGAGCATCATAGTTCTTGTGCAAAAGCACTGATTTCACACATTAGAACGTCAGTGTTCTTGCGCAAGAACTCCCCACCAGTGTAGACAGGCAGCATGTTTTTGTGCAAAAGCAGCCGCTTTGGCGCAAGATTGCACCAATGTAGACACAGCCATAGTGTGTTGGATTTCCCCCTCTATAGGGTAACTGATGTATTGTAGGCAGGGTGGTCGGATCAGAGTACTAAACTAGAGCTACTTAGCACACTCAGGGTACTGTATACTTAAAAGCTGATTGGAAGCATCCTGACAAGAAAGCCACAGGAGTAAAGCTTTTTGAGCCACTCAGGTTACAGGGCAGGTATTGGTCTGTGTAGCCTCCTAGAATGTGACTGTTGTAGGATGGGTCTCTCTCACACAAGAAATTCCACTCTGAACTTGTGAAACCTTGATGGATTCCAATGAAAACACACTGGTTGAATACATTCCTGACCAGTATTAGTCAGAATGCTATTCTATAACTTTGAGGCTCTTCAGGGATAACATTGCTTCCCCTCTCTCAAAGTGAAGTAGGATTATCTATCTTGCTCTCCTGATGATGATTAGTTTGGCTAGCTATCGAGGCAAAAAGTTACATGCAGTCTCCTGCCATAATGATATGTAAATGTTAAACAGGAAGATCTGCCAAAGCTATTGCAGGAAGTTGCTGGATCTGTCACAAATGGCATTTAGCAGTTAAAGGTTAAGTATATCAATAGTTTGGAAACAGGATCTCTGACCACAGAGAATCAGTAATTTTAAAATGATTTATGCTAAAGTTTGACAACAGTTGAGTCCAGAAATGATTTCAGTCTAATACATCTCTAGCTACTTGAATGCCATTTTCTTCTCAAGGGATAGAGATAATGAGGGCCCTTAGTGTGAAGGAGGGCATGGAAGGAGTTTTTTAATGCAATACTAAGTCTATAAATATTTGTCTGAAAAGATGACTAATTATTTTGTACAAAAATTCTTTCCCCATAATAAAGACCTTTTGTATGAAGATGCTAACTGATGATAGCAAAAGAATGGAAAGCTCATAAGAGAAATTGCATGGGAAACGCTTAATCTCAATGGGCTCCATTGAGATGATCTTCTGGAAGTATACGTATAGATACAATCTTTTTTTAAACTTGTGCAGTGCAGCTTCCGAAAGCCCCATTTTTCTCAGAGCTCCTGTATGGTTCATCTGGAAGAAGTATATATAAATTAATATTTATGTTCAAGGCACATACTTCATTGCTTCTTCAGGCCAAGCTCATTGCATGCATTTAGGGAGTCCTTGCTTTCTTCCCATACTCCAGACAAGCTCCTTCTATGCCCCTATCACGTTTCCCTCTATTTCAGGGACTCCCTGCATCCCCTAGTCCCCTCACTGGGATGCAACATAGAAAAGTTATCCTATCACATCCAAACAAAGAAATGCCATCAAATTCAAGGTAGGATATTGCTTTGTTTGGCTAATTATCATTGCAACCCCCCCACCTATCCAAAAACTTAGTAAAAGGAAATGATAAATAAATATGACCAGTGAAGAGAAAAATAACCTCTTTACACCGAGAGGGGTTGATTATATCTTATTCTAAACTGAAAACTGTCAATATCCATTTTCTAACTGAAATCACTGGCTAAATCTGATTTGCCCACTCTTTTGTTGTTTTGCCAGCACGCTTACTAAAATAAGACAGCTGTATCTTACTATGATTTCCCTGGCTGATTGTTATAAGAGAATAATACAGAAAAAGAAATATTTTCTTCTTCTCAATTTCCCAATTTGTTATGGATTTTGCAAAAGTCAGAATATGCTGAGGATTCTCACCAAAATAATGGCATGTCCAAAAATGTGAGCTGAAGATATTAGATATTTTCTTTTAATTAAAAAAAAGGGGAATCTATTACTATCTGAAAATCATAAAGGCTATGTCTAGACTGCAGGCTTCTTTCGAAAGAGGCTCTTTCGAAAGCATATTTCGAAAGAGCCTCTTTCGAAAGATCGCGTCTAGACTGCAGGCGGATCTTTCGAAATAGCAATCCGCTTTTTCGAAAGAGAGCACCCAGCCAGTCTGGATGCTCTCTTTCGAGGAAGCCCTATTTACATTGAAGAACGCCTTCTTTCGAAAGAGGAACTTTCGAAAGAAGGCGTTCTTCCTCGTGAAACGAGGTTTACCGCCATCGAAAGAAAAGCCGCGTTCTTTCAAAATTATTTCGAAAGAACGCGGCTTGAGTCTGGACGCAGGGGAAGTTTTTTCGGGAAAAGTAGCCTGAGTCTGGACACAGCCAAAACCCCTGAGTCTAGACACAGCCAAAGTGAGCTATGTGAAAGGAGTCTCAGTTTGATTACTAATGGAAATGGGTCCTCTACGCAAGTCATCTCCACAAATTGTACTGACTTATGACATTTTTAACATAAGCCAAGACTTGAATGGGGATGACATTTGAACCATTCTTGTAGTCATGGGAGTAGGGGATTGTTTTGGGTCTGAGCTAAGGCAATGTGGCTAAATTTGGTTAGTGTCTATTTTGTGAATCAGTACAGGAAAGCGGTGGCGTGCTATATTCACTTGAACTAATTATCAAGCAGAAAAATGTAAGTTCCTAACTCTTCTACGGGGAATTTGTAATTTGGCTGATTAATGCTTTTATTGGACTCAAAATTATCCAACCTCTGTATTGGAGAATTGGACACTTATGAAAACAAAAAGCTCTGTGATGCATTTAAAACTGACTTTGTTATAATCAATTAACTAGTTAAACCTTCCTAGATTCAGTAGCAAAGAACTTGTATTGGGGTCTCACTGACCCCATGTTTATACAGCAAACCTTTACCATTCACAGTGGATGCATTCCTGGCACTACAGGAAATGGGGAAATCCAAGAACACTGTGGGCAGTGGCTCCCGAACTCATTGTGGCTTCCAGCAGCCACAGGGAACTCATTGTGGATCCGGAACTGCACCTCCCAGCCACCCCACTGAGTTGCCTACAGCTCCCGTGCCCCCCCCCCTTCACACCCTCACCCAAAACCAGGTGAGAACCCACAAATCATGAGGGTTTACTGCATGATGAAAATAGAAACGATCTGCAACAATATAAAAGGCACAAACACAGCAAAGTACAAGTAGATGGTCTACTACTGTGAACAACTGAAGTACAGGCAGTCCCCGGGTTACGTACAAGATAGGGACTGTAGGTTTGTTCTTAAGTTGAATCTGTATGTAAGTCGGAACTGGCGTCCAGATTCAGCCGCTGCTGAAACTGATCAGTTTCAACAGCGGCTGAATCTGGACGCCAGTTCTGACTTACATACAGATTCAACTTAAGAACCCCAGGCATCCCCAAGTCAGCTGCTGCTGAAACTGATCAGCGGCTGATTCTAGGAAGCCAGGGGCAGGGGCTTCCTGTAGTCAGCCACTGGTCAGTTTCAGCAGCGGCTGACTTGGGGACGCCTGGGGCAGAGCAGCTGGGATGCTGCTGGGTTGGTCCAGTAGCGACGTCGCTCCTCGGCACTACTGGACCAACCCAGCAGCACCCAAGCTGCTCTGCCCCAGGCGTCCTGATTCAGCCACTGCTGAAACTGACCAGCAGTGGCTGAATCAGGACACCTGGGGCAGAGCAGCTGGGGTGCTGCCGGGTTGGTTCAGTAGCGCCCAGAGCGACGCTATGGGACCAACCGGCAGCACCCCAGCTGCTGTACCACAGGCGTCCGGAGCAAAGCCGCGGAGCACGGGGGCAGCGGGACAGCCCAGACGCGCTGTGGCTGTCCTGCTGCCCTCGGGCTCCACGGCTTTGCTCTGCTTTGCTCCCCCTCTCCCTGGTCTGCAGACCAGGGGGACGGGGAGCAAAGCCGCGGAACACGCGGGCAGTGGACAGCCCAGACGCGTCTGGGCTGTCCGCTGCCCGTGTGTTCTGCGGCTTTGCTCCCCTTCTCCCTGGCCTGCAGACCAGGCAGACAGGGAGCAAAGCAGAGCAAAGCCTCGGAGCACGCGGGCAGCAGGACAGCCACAGCGCGTCCACAGCGTCTGGGCTGTCCGCTGCCCGTGTGTTCCGCCGCTTTGCTCCCCGTCCCCCTGGTCTGCTGGAGACCAGGGAGACGGGCCCCGTTCGTAACTGTGGATCTGACATAAGTCAGATCCGCGTAACTCGGGGACTGCCTGTAAATAGATGACCCATGTTCCGAACCTACTAAGTTTTTACATTTTGCACATTCTTGATGCATTTTTGTGACTTGTTCCCTGGAGCAGATGTAACATCTTTTCTGTTTCTTAGGCTTTGGATCATAAGTACCAGCACACTAGGTGCAGCTTCCTTAGATGCCCAAGGCCAGGCTGAACTATTTCTTTCCCTGTACAAATGGTTTCACCATGTTTGTATCCAGATCCCAGAAAACAGCCATCTCTTAGGCAAAGAATTATTATGCCACATGCAGTTCAATAAAAGCCAAACAATGTGTGCGTTTGAGCCTACAATGTGCTTGTTCAATGCAACAGTGAGTCTTTGCTACAGCAAAAGCATCTGTCAAGTGTGGGTTTGCTAGAGAATGCATCTGTCCGTAGTATCTTGTCCAAAAACACTTCTTAGCAAGTGTAGGCTGCCCAAACATATCAGTTTTTCAGTGTCCTTGTAGATAACACTGTATTTGCAGGACAAATATGATGGTATATCAGGTTAATACTACGTGGATGTCACAGACCCCGCCCCCCCTTCCCTCCAGACCATTTTTGTGCATTAACCCCTCCCCCAAACTCAGTGAAACTATCATGCTAGAAACAATGCTAAAAGATTCATAAAATCAAGGCCGTCCTTAGGATTTATGGGGCCCAGCCCGATACTATTAAGCTTGTGCCCCTACCTTGATGGCAGGAGGATGAAGATGATTTTTTTAGAGATGTGATTTTATAATCTTCAGCACAACACACATGAAATATTTTTAAACTAAGGTCCTATAGGATAACACAGTAAATTCAGAAACTGACTGTATAAACTTGGGGCTGGCAAATACCTGTTAAATGGCTTTACTACCACTAGAAATGTCTCTTTCACAGCTTTGATGTTCAGCTAATATGTCTGGCAGGCTTTTAAAGTTAACTAGGTCCTCTCCAGAGGAAGCAGAGTCACGGAACAGGGATAGGAAGAGGCAGGTGGATGGACGTTAAGACTGAGTGGTGCCCCAAATTTTTGGATGCCTTATGCAACTGTGTATCCTTATGGATAAGGATGGCTCTGCATACAATCGTATCTGCTGCCTGAAAATAAAAACAATTTGCTGGAAGACCTGCACATTTGACTGGGGTCTAACTGATCACAAAACCATTTATTCATGTATTTATTTTTTGCTATACCAAAAATACACAAGGTAGTATGATAAACAATGTGGAAAGAATGATTCCCATCCTAGTCTGAGAACTCAATTATGAAGAGGCACAGATGCGGCACAACATTTGTTGACATTTTTGTGTGCAGTGGGATCAGACTCCAAAACAGTAGGAGAATTCGGAAACTGTGATTGGTACCCTGGCTATCCAAGCCACAAATAGAAGGAAATGTTTGGATTTTTATGCATACTTTGAATAAAGAAATAACGCACAAGGAAATGGGAAACATTAGCAGCACAGGATCTCTATTGGATCCCTGCATGGTACAGTACAGCTATAATACAAAAGATTACTCAGGTCATATACAGCTGAAGTTATGACTCGTATATAAATATAAATTTACAAAGTTTATCCTTAGCACAAGAAATGGTTGAACTAGATACAGTATATTAAGATAAGCCCTTTTGAACTACAACTGCTGGCAGCTTTTAGGATTGTGTTCTGAACCATTAGGCAGAAACAGCTGGATTTGTTTCAGACTTGGCAAATCTATTTCAAACAGAGATAAGGGGCTAATACAAATCTGAGTGACCATTGTAACTTCCACAGAGAGGCTGACCTGAATTTTAATTGTCGTAACATTGGATGTTTATGGCAAAGGTTTGATAAGCTTACTTAGTTTTATAGGCAATCCTGTGTAAAGAAAACTCTTGAGGTTTGCAAATAGTCAGTATCTGACTCTGAAATGACTATACGTGAACTTGATTTTCATTTCAGCATTAATACATTGAATCTAGCCTTGACTTGGCAATGAATACATAGAACATGTACAAAGGTTAGAAATTGTAGGATTGTCTGATATGTTCTTAAGGCAGCTGTTCATTATTGTTCAACACAGGGAGCATGTCTGTATTGACAGATATGTGAGGGGAAGGTGTGTTAGTATGATGGGAAGCAGGAAATCATGAAAGTGCAGGTAGGTGAGAGAGACTATGACTGGATTAAATGGAAATAGAGATCCTGAATTAAACCCTCTTTGGATGATTTTGTCTCATGTTTGCGATTTTTCAAAGTGCTTGGATGTTGGCCTTACTCTCTAGACCCACTGAAGTCAACAGTGAAAGTCATATTTACTACACTGGGAGCAGAGTTAGATCAGTGCTGGATGATTGTGAAAATAACACTGTAAATGTTTCAGAAGTACTTTCTGCCCTTTCTTCTTGTCAATTAGAACACTCAAGTCACTTATGTTTCCACATGATTTTATATATATATATATATATATATATATATATAGACTTAAACTTTCTTTCTCTTGGTTGTGCCATAGCAACACATTTTTCTGGAGAATACTATTACATCTATAAGGTTAAGAAAATGCAGTACGATATGCCCCCTTTGCTGTAAAGAACCTAAAGGAGTGTCAATGTTCTCTTGTTTGCATTTCAGTCAATTGGGAGTTGGATTCCTTTCTGTTTTTACAATTTTTTTTTTTATTTTTTTTTACCAAGTTGAAAAGGGATTGTTTAGGCAAAGTTCAGTCAGTATTAGGACTATAGTGCTAATAACTTGGGTGCATAGAATAAGGTTCCATCATGTAGTAATAGTTTCTTCAGGTATTAAGATTTTTTTCCCTGGTACTGTAATTTAGTGCATTTCCTGTCATATTACTGATAGTGATGTCATGGGTCAGTTATTTTATAGTATTTATCTGAAAGAGGTTTTTTATGTCCTCTTTTGCTTAAATGTATGAAGAAAGGCTGTTCAAAATTGCTATAGTTCTTTCCTTTAATTACACTAGTATTCTTGGTATTTTTTAGTTATCTGTTCCCCCGCATGACTCATCTGTCCAGAGCTTCAACATTTCTAGGAGATTGGATGAACATTACGGATGTCTTTATGAGTTACTGGAACAAGTACAATATATAGTTTAAGATATTTTTCTACTTATGTGTTCTGCACTAGAGGATTTACTAAGAAAGGGCAAACTAGATAGATGAAATTAGATTGCCAAGATTAAAAAAATAAAAGAATAACTTGTATGAATAGGAATGGCATCTGCAGTTATGCTCACTAGAGTAAAATAGGAACTATTCATTCTTTTACCACTGATTAGTTTCTGGGGGGTGGAATATTTTCTCTCTAATCATAGAATAACTTAGCAAAATTAGTTGTTGTTGGTTTTCTGTTCCTCTGGTACTAAACCATGGATGGAGACAGGACACTGGACTATGAATGAGAAAAAATTCTTATATATGAATAAGTGCCCAAAGATAAGCTACATTGATGTTTAGACACCTAAATTAATGGCCTGTTTGTTCAAAGGTACTGAGTATCTCCCAACTCCCACAGACTTCATGTTTCAGTGGGAGTTGCTAGAAAATCAGCACTCTGGAAATCAGGCTACATCCTTAGGTGTGCCAACATGGAAGAGGACTGGAGCTTTCTTAGTTTTTGCTAAGCCTACAAATTTTAGGTACAAACCTGCAGTCCACTCTTCAAAAGCTTTCCCATCTCCAGAAAACTTCTTGCACAGGTTGGGAACAGGGATGATATGAATGAAGGAGAACAGCGAGGAAGAGCTAGAGAGAATGCTGGGTCATTAACACACAAGGAGAGTAGACAAAGAATCCGGTGGGACTAACATATTTGAGCTATACAATTGCTCTTTTAAAATCAGTTTTAACAAGAGAAATAAAGGAGAAGTGTGTGGCTGATTAGGAAGCCATGAAGACCTTGTCAATGTATTGATAAAATGGAGGTAAGGGAATACTTGGAAAAATTACATTTATACAAATCAGCAGGCCTGAAATGATGTATTTCCCAGGGAGGGAGTTAGGTAATGATCTTACTGAGCCACTGGCAATTTATTTTTGAGAAGTCATGGAGATTGGGGAGGTATCAAAGGGCTGGAAAATAGCATGCATGGTATTGATCTTTCAGAAAAGAAAATATAAAAGTGCTCCTGGCTGTTACCAACTGACAAGTCTAACTTCTGTTAGAGTCTAAAAGAATTGAGTCTAACACTCAATAAACCAGATAAACTTGATTTCTTTTTTGATCAAATTGTAGAATTAGTGGATGAGCAAATAAACCTCTTACATTTACCTCAACTTTAGTAAAGCATTTGATTCAATCTCTCTGTTTTATTGGAATTGCTAATTTCAATTGGCTTTGCAAGGAGAATGAATAGTCATGGACTGAAAATCAGTGGAAGAACTGTAGAAAAAGCAAGATGTATACTCTACACGACTAGAAGTATGTCTAATACTGTGCTATGGAGATGAGTTTTGAGTGGTATTCAATATGCTGTATCTGGGGGAGGGTCACAAACACTCTAAATATGCATATGATATTCAATTGACAGGTGTGACTGAGCAGCATAAATCTAACAAGTCCCTCCCCATACGTTTGTAACAACGATTCCACATCCTGGGGTTTACCCCCTTCCTCAGCATCTACTTAGTCACTGGGGGTATGTCTACACTACCCCGCTAGTTCGAACTAGCGGGGTAATGTAGGCATACCGCACTTGCTAATGAAGCCCGGGATTTGAATTTCCCGGGCTTCATTAGCATAAGCGGGGAGCCACCATTTTTAAATCCCCGCTGCTTCGAACCCCGTGTAGCATGAAATGAGGAGTACCGGTAGTTCGGAATAGGCACCCTAGTCCGAACTACCTAGTTCGAGCCCCGTGTAGCCGCGCTACACGGGGTTCGAAGCAGCGGGGATTTAAAAATGGCGGCTCCCCGCTTATGCTAATGAAGCCCGGGAAATTCAAATCCCGGGCTTCATTAGCAAGTGCGGTATGCCTACATTACCCTCCTAGTTCGAACTAGGAGGGTAGTGTAGACATACCCTCTCTCTCAAAACTCTTCCCCAGAGTACCTCAGCAAGCAGAAAAGATGCTGAAATCCCCTTGCTGCACTCTATCATAAGTTGCATCTTGCAAAAAAGGGAAAATAATAAAAAGGAGCCAACACTCAGCTCTACCTGCCTAAGGAATGAGATGAGGTGACTATGGTTTGCTCCAGGCATTTGAATTACATGGCCAGCCCACCTCATTTGGGAGTCAATTAATTGAATGTCAAAACTGACCAAACTAGCTTTCACCAGGACTTGAGTGCTGGTATCTCAGTCCTGCCTTGTGATGCCAAGCAAGTATCATAGGTGTCACAAATGGAAATGGTTGAACCCAGTAGGTTTCTAGTTGCTATTTGGACTATCACATTTGGGCCTATTCTACATTGACTAGCAAAATAAAACTAAAACCCCCCAAACATTTGAATAGCAAACTACGTTCAGTCACTGCTAATTGACTTGACTTCCATGTCAGTTGAGGTAAAATCCAGGAAAGATGAAAGATCAGTGGTGGGCTGAGAGATCAGCTTTGAACAAGCATCCAAAAGTTTGCATGATTGTTCAATGTTATACAAACTTCCTAAGTCTGTTGAATATCAAAACTGAGTTAGAATATATGTGAAAGAAGAAAGAGAAAGAGGGAAAATGGTGTAGCAATGCAAGATTCTAGAACTCTTCTGCTCCCAAAGATTAGTTCTTCCATGTGTGTGGGGGGTGAATATTTGGGTTGGTTCTTATCTCATCTGTTTGATTTACATGGATTAAAGAGATGTGCAGGAAACAGAACTGTGTGTGACATAATTTTCCTGACCTGTGAAAATTTTTGAGATTTCAGAGAATTTTCTCACTCTCCATTAGGCTGGAAATGAGAAATCACACAATTTTTTTGATGGGAGGATGGAGAGAGACTGGACCCTCTCCCTCACAAAAATTAGCCAATAGGCTGATGATTAGTGTCCTTACCTGCTGTGGGAGATACAGGTTCAAGTTCCTGCTCTGCCTCATTTGGACCGTGGACCTTGGTCTGTCACATCTCAGGTGAATATGCCAACTACTTCACTGTTAGCTGTTCTGGGAAAGGTCATTCATTGGGAAAGAGACAGACTGACCAGTAGCTAGGGCACTCACACAGGAGGTGGGAAAGTTCTTGCTTCAATAAATATTTGATTATGCATACAAAATGGAACACCTCCATCAGGAGAGACTGAGAGGTTTTATGGTGAGGGTTGTGGGTAAGCCTTCCCCTTGCTGTGCAGCACACACATTAGTTGTCCAGACTTGCAGTTCTTGAGTTTGAAGTACAGGAGTGCTTCCAAAGGGTTGCCAATTGAAAATATGCCACCCCAAAAAACTAAGAAATGTCTATAACATCTTGCACTCTCATGAGCTGGGGAGGTCTAGGAGCTACTGTACTGGTAGGTTTACCTACCCTAGAGAAATCCTGAAATGGATGTTTAAGCCAGAATTATACTTCCTTTGTACCTCACCAAAGTGGATCTCTTAGAAATAATAACAGACTCAATGGATTTAATGTTCCAGACAAATTTACATATTCTAAAACAAAACCAAACAAAAAACCCAGCCCAACAGGAAAGAGTCATTCTACAAACTAATGAAAATCTTTTGAAGAAGCTAAGTTGTTCAGAGTTTTTAATTAGCAAATCTATTATAAGCAAGAAATTCCACTTATCTACCAAAGTTTAACAAACAGAGTCAGAGCATATTCAGTTACAAAATCCTATTTGGTAACATATCTGTTATTGCATTTCACATATATCCAAGCAACAGAGTTAATTTAAAAAATGCATGTAATCTCAGAGAGATGTTTGAGTTTGTCATATCTAAAGGCAAAGGTGATCTACTTAACCCAAATATATCTCAAACAATTTTGATTAGAAACCCGACTATAAATTGTTAGAACTACTTCTTACAGAGAGGCTTTTGGTTACTACAGTGATGGGGGGCGGGGGGAGGGGGGCGGGAAGGGAGGGGAGAAGGAAGCGGGGAGTCACATAGGAACCTAGACAAATAGAATAGACAAGTTTCTGAACCTTTATCTGAGCAGAACCTTCAAAACTTTTAAAGATAGTAAAAGAAAGATTTCCTCCCCATTAATGCTTACCTCTCAGAAGCTGTGAAATGGTATCCAAATTTATTAAAATATGTATCTATTTAAAAAGTATGTAGTTATGTAATGAAAGTCTGTGTCATTGTGCATACATACTGGCAACCTTAATTCTGCCATTTACTAACTTTTCAGTGCTTGACTGTGCAACCTAAATAATGGCCTTTTTTATCTGCCAGTTAAAAAAAATTGAGGATAATTTCAGCTGTAAGAGAATGGTATAATTACATTAAGCTTATGAACTAATGATACAGGCAAAAATCATCAGAGCTATATTAATAATCATAATAGCCAAATCTGGTTATATCACCATGTTTAGAGTTAGTGATCCAAATAATTTGTATTTATTTTTGGGTGTCCCTTGCCAAGAAATTTGGAGTAATAAATTAACAATAAACACAATTGGTTGAAGAGACAGGACCAAATAATCTTCTCTGTACGATCCAAATATAATCATTTTAAGAAAAACCTTCCTAATGGTGAAAGTCAGACAAGTGCTTGTGCTCCGAAGGTCAGCACACTTAAGTTATGGAAATTTATTTCAGAGAGAATGAGAGATTATTACTAAATTGTATCTCTCAGTAGAACTAATAGTAATAAAATCTGTTCCCCAAATTCTTGCCTTCTGTAATTTGCAACAGAATCATAAGCATTTAAGGTAATTATCATATGCAGTGAAGAGATGCTTTCTCCACAACTGGGAGTGAGGTAGATGTGAGAGCATGGAGCAGCCCTTGGCTCTTAGTATCCTTTATCTGTAAGGTCTTACTCTCCTAGCTACCCATTCCTCGCTCTAGACAGCCTAATATCACCTGCCATTTCCTGAGCATTACTTTCTGCAAGTTCCATGAACACCATAACATAAGAATGCCACACTGGGTCAGTCCAAAGGTCCATCTAACCCACTATCCAGTCTACCAGTAGTGACCTATGCCAGATACCTCAGAGGGAATGAACAGAATAGGTAATCCAGTGATCCCATCCCTGTCATCCATTCCCAGCATCTGACAAACAGCTATGCTATGTCTATACTACAAGGTTTTTGTGCAAAAACCGGTGGAGCATCCACACCAAGTGTGTTTTTGCACTAGAAAAATCGGTAGAACATTGGGCTTTTGCCAGTAGAGTTATTCCTCCCCACGAGGAATAACTCCTTTTTGCGCTACAGCTCTTGTTGAATGGCCATCAGAGCTTTCTTGTGCAAGAGTGTCCATGCAGTGTGGATATGCTCTTGCACAAAAGCACATCACTTTTGCAATATGCTTTGAGATCTAGATGCACTTTTGTGCAAGAAGTTTTTGCACAAGACCTGTTCTGCAAAAGGCTTCTTGTGCAAAAACCCTGCGGTGTAGACAAAGCTCTAGGGAACATTATCCCATTATGCAGTATTCATGGCTTGGAATGACTGAAAAAAATCTTATAGATTCATGGCCTCCAAAGCTAGAAGAGACCATTGTAATAGCTAGTCTGACCCCCTGTATAACATAAGCCATGACTTTTTCCCAAAATAATTCTGAAAGCAGGTCTTCTAGAGACATCAATCTTGATTTTAAAAATTGTCAGTGGTTGAGAAACTGCCACAAACCTTGCTAAGGTCTTCCAATTGCTACTTACCTTGCTATCAGAAATGATGCCATTATTTCCAGTCTGGATTTGTATAGCTTCAGCTTCCAGTCATTGGCTTATGTTAGACCTTTCTCTGCTAGAGAACTTAGTTGGTACTATCAGAGATTAGCTCAAGATTTCAGATCTGAAACCAGATTCTGATTTCTTAAAAACATTTTGGGACATCAAAATCTATATCTGCATTTTATGGCTTGTTTTAATTCAGGATGGAGGTCCTCTCCCCTCCCCCCCATTTTAATTGCGTCCTTCTATCTTCATTATCTCTTGATTCATTTGGTTGTACAGAGGAGAAAAGGAGATGGGAATCTTTATTAAAAACAATGAGCCAACCAGTTTGGTTTGAGTTTTGGGCAAAGTTCAGGTAAAATATTATTATAGCTGTAACCAGTAAATAGGGGCCTAGAAAGAATGCTTTGTGACTGGTGAATTAAAAAATTCACATTACCTATGTAATAAGATGAAAGCCTAAAACATAAGTCCATGTAGCACAGGCCTGGTCAGGAGTGATGTGTAACTTGTTCGTACCTGTATATAAACTGGTGTCTTGGGGGGACAGTCTTTGGATGACTCGGGGGGGGGGGGGGGCAGTGGGATCTCCAACTGATTGAGTCATTCCATTGTTATGAATTACATATGCAAAGTGGTTCAGCAGAGTCTACTGACAACTATGACTGTACTTTGCTTAACAATAAACCTGGCCAGACACCTTTATTCCTTATCTGATTTGTGGCCTTCGGGGGCTCTTTTGGGGTCTACTGTGGAGACTAAGTGCACAAGTCGACACAGAAGGCATCATTGAGCACACATGCAAGCAGCCTTCTGGTTGTCATCATCGACGGAGCAGGAACCCATCGGGATTTGTCTGCCTGACTAACTACAGCCTATCCCTTCTCTTCAACTATATGTTGTCTTTGTGCACACTAGACAACCACCTGACCCACTGTAGCAACATTTTGTTAGGTGCAATAAATCAGGAATTATTAAAAAGAGCAGCCACATTCCTGGCAGAAACTGAAAATTATTCAAGTCTTTTCAATAGCAGCTTAAAATGAGAATATCCAGATAACCCAGAGATCAATCCTCATGCAGAAAAAACTGCCTCACTCTGTCAAAGGAAATTAGGTGAGACAAAGTCTTGCAGCCTTGTCAAAATGCCTTTGTCAAAGGCAATATTAGAGAAGAGAGTATACATGAAAATGCCTACATGCAGGACATTGTTGTGTCTGTCTGCTTTTTTTAATGGAACGTATCAGTTTATCACCTTGTATTTCTGCCCAGCATAGTAAATTACACTAAATTAACACTGTCAGTGCATTTAGTGTTTGATATTGACTGCAATCATCTCTTGTTCAATATCAAATGAATACCAAAAAATTCTTTCATTTTGGTGGCTATAACTGGGTCAGTTCCTATCTTAAACTCCTATGCTAATTCCCAGTCTGACTGTGTTCACTGCATGGAGATTATTCTCATTCAGTTGAAAGTTGGGAGAACAAAAGAAAACAAAACACAACGAAAAGCAACCAAGCACCCTTTTCACAACACCAAAGAAAAAAAGCCAGTAAGGAATAGTCTCTTTTTGTGTGCTTTTCTTTAAAATGAAATAAAACTTTGTGAAAAGAAATGTGTGCACAGTAACAAAGACAAGGGGACAATTGAAAGAAACTATCAAAACCAAAGGAAAAACAATTTGCCTCACACTTGTCCTTTCCCCCAAGAGCGCAATGAATGATATTTATGCTTAAATCAAGCCCAAAGGCATGTCAACAATGGTTGTCTCACTTTTGCACTTGGTGGCCATATTTGTACGAGATTTTTCCCTGTGGTCCCACTCATTTTAAAATTCAAATCCATCATTTATTAGATTTAAAATGTTTCATTCTCTGCAGCACCAGAAAGGTCTTCACAGACTACTGAGGGTCTACAAACCATAGATTGACATACAGTACTCTAGGGAAAACAGTATCACACCATAGAAATTCTCTCTCTCATAGAGCATTGGCAGAGCAACATTTATAGATGTAAATGAAGGTGCATAATTCATTTGTGGATATCCTCCATTTCACTTTCAAAAATATATTTGTGGTACTGTGTTAGGATGTGTTAGATGTTCTCACCAGTGTCACAATAAGGGAAATCTTTGATTTTTTTTTCCCATTTTGATATCAAAGTAGTTTCATCTGCCATTGTTTATTTGGACATAGTTCAGTGTAGGCCAAAGTTGGTAAATCGACACTGAGGGCAGATTGTTGGGTCAATGATAATGTTTGTTTGGAATGGTAGATGGAATCCAGACACTGCCATTCCCTGGCTGTATCCAAAGGTGATCACATGTGGTCCATGATGGTTTTTGTGAGTTTTAGGTATTGAGGTATGTTGTCTATAGGCTGCCAGAAGGGAAAATCTGGGTAGTGTTTGATGAGTTTATGTCTACCTTGAACTTCATTTATTTCTTAAACCAGTTATAATTTTGACCTACACAGCATCCCTTGGCAATGCATTCTACAGGTTAACTGTACTTTATGAAGAAGTATTTTCTTCTGTTAGTTTAAAACCTGCTGCCTATTCATGTTATTGCGTAACTTCTGGTTCTTGTGTTATGTGGGCAGATAATTGGAGGTTTAGTGTGTGATAATACAGAAAACCATGATAGATGCATTGATTTTTCAAGTTCTTGAGGTGATTTTTATGGCCTTATTCAGCTACTTACCCACAAGTTGGATTTGGCAGCTTCTTGTCCATACCAGTACACTAGGGTACACTGGGATCAAGACCAATGTCTGTAGTGGCCGAGAAGTTGATCCACAGCTAACTTTTGGATAATGATGAGAGTCTTTGCTTTAGATCAATGTTTCCCAAATGGTGTTCTGCAGACACTGCGAAGTGAAAAATAAAGATTCCACAAGAAAATTCCATTACAATAACATTTTATGATTAAAAAATAATATTTAAGCTTTTATGAATTTTACTGAAACAATTTTCATTTGTATTTGCCACAATAAGTGTCCCTGTGTAATGCTAGCTTAGCCAGAGAGTGGGGATGATGATGTCACTACTCAGCGCTGCACACACAGTCAGTGTTGCGATCGCTTGTTATATACCACCGTAAATTCCCATTCTTGCTCTCATGGAGCATGGATCATATGGGTGACTGAATATGAATATACTAGTGCTGCTTTGGACAAAGTTGAAGCTTCAGAAGTCAAACTAGTTGCTTGTATGGGAGTATGCAGGCAGTTCTCTCGTGAATACTTTACTTCAGTATAGTCACGTGTTGTCTTGTGTTTAAAAATTTAACTGTGACAAATATAAATTGACTATGATATGTAGATTAATCTATCTACAATACATAACAATAATACTTATTTGTGGTCTACTTTTTCAGCTCCATATATAAGACTGTTATTAGGGGCTCCGTAAAATTCTTTTGAATTTAAAAAGGTTCCGTGGCCAAATAAAATTGGGAAACACTGCTTTAGACAATACTTTCTTGAAATGGTAATGAAAGGTGAGTGCTCAGTCAAGAATGACATCAAGATATGTGGCTTTGGGGCATAATGCATATTTGCACCACAAAACTCAACAAATTGGAGTGGCTTGTGAAATTCTGTTGTTAAGATGAAGAATAGAGACTACCTGTTTGCTTGGATTTGGTCTCATCCATCAAATTTGGAAGTTCTCTTCCATGATCTTCAGGTCAAATGTAACAGTTCCTTTGAGTTATTTAAAACTCTAGGCCTGAGTTGACAGAGCCAAATTATCAGCATATGCAAACGTCTGCATTATCATTTCAGGCATATTGCTCATGTATGCATTGAAGATGTGAGAATGAGTATAAATTTTTATGGCAGTCCATTATTGAAAGTGTTCTTTTGACCTCCAAGCTGTACATGCATCCTTTAGCCACTAAGCATGGGGTTCAGAAGCCAGAGACTCTGCATGAAGGGGATCACTTGGTTCAATATCAATAGCAGTCCATCCTTCCTACTGCTGGCAAATTGATTAAAGTGGTGCTGCTCTTGAGTTTTTGTTGGAATCTTGTCTAGATGTTTGTAGTGAGGGAGAAGAGTTGGCCGCAACAACTTCTGTGAAGTCAGAAACCAGGTTAGTCTTGGATAGGCTGGAATCCACAGTGGGCCTAATTCAGTTCAGAATCAGATGCTTCATCACCTTTGCAAGAAGTGCTGAAGAGAGAGATTGTCCTAGAAATGGCAGGGTCATCTGCAGGTTAGGAGTGCAGTGACATAGGTTCTTTCCACATGCTACAGATTTCAACCAGAATGTTGGTGAAAAAAGCTGTCATCCATCCAGTGTGCCAGTCTCTACAGGTTATAACCAGGTAATATAGGAACATAGGATAGAAAGCATCTTTATCCACTGCTTTCCCCAGTTTTGTGGCTGCAATGCTGCCTCTGTCACCTCTCTTGTGAATGGACCAGACCATTAGGATAATGGCGCTCATGTGGGCATCATAAGCTAGAGCTGATGGATGACTTTCTGCTACTTTGTCTACTGACTGTTTTGATGTCCACAATAGTTTAATAGTGATTTGTGTGTGGGATTTGTAGCCTCCAAGTATCTCAACAAGTTCCAGGCCCATCTCCTTGAGTGTGTGACATTAAGGTCTTCCATACATTCAGGCCATCATTTTCACTGTAATGCATCTAGTGATGTCAGGAGGGATTTTCAGTTTCTGGGTCTGTATATTTGGGGAAGAACTCTTGCCTTTCTGTAGTCCAGCAAGGAGTATACAACAATCTGTGCACTTGCAATGAAGATTAGGAGTTCCTAGGAGAAGTTATAGGACATTGTTAATTTAATGTAAGATTATAGTTGAAAATTATTCTATAAATGACTCTTTTCTTAGTCAACACAGCTCTCCAGGAGCTGTAAATTGTTGCGTTCAATTTGATTATTAATTGGATTCAAGACATGAGATGGCCAATCTTAAAATAGTTCATTAATTGGAAATTAGGTATCTAAGATTAAACTACCCACATAGAAAAGTGATGCATACCAATTCTGAATAACAGTCTGTTAGTCACCCCATTATCCAATGAGTTAAATATCTTCATTAACAAATGTCAGTTGATTGTCAGCTTCTTATAAATTCCACTGTGCTTCAAATTTCCAGCCAAGAGAAAGCATAACGACTTCACCTCTATTTAACAATAGCGCCAGTAAATCTACAAAATAAGCGTATCAACCAATCATTTCATTTTGACATTTTACATTAAGCTGATGTCACATGTATGGTCAAAATTCCTTTTAGACATGCAAGACTTCAGTTATGTTCCCCTCATTCTGTGACCTCAGTTAAAATGTAGTTGGCTATAAATTGTATTTAGCAAGTAAATTTTGCAGTTACAAATCACCTTATATTCTTGTTTTGTAAACAATGTACTGAGTGAATTTTCATCATCTCCACTTAGCTCCCACAGAACTTGGAATCTATGCTCAGTGTATTTCCCAAACAATTCTTTTAACATGAAGGACAATGAGAACATTAGGTCTGTTGGGCAACAGAGCAGTTTCTGATTTTGCGCTGGCATAGATTAATGACTTGAGTAGAATTTCTGATAATTTAAATTGGCATGAGGGACATTAGACTCTGACTCCATGTATCTGCTTATTGGTGGAAACTATTACGCTTCTAATAATTTTGGTTGAAGCACCAAACTGGTGTGTTTCTCCATCACTATGGGATGCAATGGAAGATACTGTGGAAGTAGAAAGTAAGAAATTCAAACCCTTCCAAAGTTTATAGTCTTCTCTGCCACATCAAACCAAACAACTTCCAAGAACAAAAAAAAAATCCAGTCCTTTCCAGATAGTTGCCAAAGCCGCTTACTTTCCTCCTTAAAAACTTCAATAATTTAGCTATTCATTTTATTACAAAAGCCTGAACTTTTATTTATAAAAACTTTCTTTACAAAACCAGTGTCAAGTAAATTGATTTTATTATTAAGTAAACATACAAGAATGTGATCCTGACAAGACCGAAAAAGGAGAGGGACCTTATCATATAATAGAGTGACACATTGCATAATTTACCTTTACTGTGCACTAAAGTGGTGGGTGCTTACTGATGGTTAATGAATAATCGTATTCAACAACTACAACAGTGTTGTCTTTCTTACTACACTTTTCATTACAGTTAATTGACAATTTCATAACACATATGACTGCTTTACTATTCTCTCTAAGACAGCATGATTCCCTTTAAATCAGGGTTGAGATCACAAGTGGTACAGCAGACGAGTACTCACACTTCATTTATGGTACTAGACTATGTTTAATGCCAATATTTAAGAAAACACAGATGAATTTAGCAAATTCCTCAGTATTTATGCTCATAAGTAGCACATTTTTTATGCGGGAGGATGAATTAGTTGTTTAAAGTTGCTGTCACTTCTCTTATGGGTAGGAGAGATTAAGATGGAGGAAGGATGAAATTTTCACCCAGTTCTCAAGGGTCACTAAAATTAACAATAAAGGAAGCAGAAATCTTAGCCACTTGAGAAACTTTCTTTCAAGATCCATCAAACACAAGAGTAAAAACATAACGTTCTCAAGTTCCATCCGATGGTTATAGTCTACAGAATTTAAGAAGGTTTGATATTAATTAAAGTCTTTTGGAGAAACTACTCCAAGCAAAACTACAGCATTTAATAGTAAATATCACTCCTAGAAAGTTGAGAATTATATCCTGGCAGTAAAATTGTATAAGCGGTTTAAACACTTTATGGAAAGGTTATCCTTTTGTATTCTGTAGTACTTTTTTCCAATTACTGGGAAAATTATATCTTTTGCGTATAATTGTGCCTATAGCTGAGGCACCTGAACAGCAGTTGAGTTCAGCACCCTGCCTCCATTGCTCCACAAGAAGGCAAAAAACAGACAACCATAAGGTAATTGATTAGGTTTTTTTCCTTGTACTGTATAGTAATAAACTGGCACTGTCAAGCACAGGACTTGACTGGGATGTTTAAAAATGCAAAATTAGATCAAACTATCATTGTACCTTGCACTTCCTTCAGAATCTTTCAAGGTCACTGAGAAATTAACTCAAATAAAAAATGTGTGGACAGTCTGGATATATACTATCCCAAGGGTGGGGGAGGAATTGCCAAAATGGGTTCTGTCTCCTTCTAGTTAGGTAGATAAATATTTGCCTGATGATAATACCCAGAGGTCTAATAGATAGGCCTGATTTGACAGATTTCATACAACAGTTGACAAAGACATCCTATTACATGTTGGTGTTTATATGAATGATTTTTCTGTGACAAATTCATTTTGACAAGGAATTAAATTTTGAAATCCAGGTGTCAGGAAAAGTCCTTTACTCTAGTGTGAAATGAGAAATGGGTTATGGTGACTGGTCCATTGTGCTGTAATTATTATGGACAGGAGTTTTGCCTTTTGGGGTAGGATAAGTTATGAAGTCATTTGAAGTTATGTAAGTGGCATTGACTTGCACAGGGTACTGAATGAACCAAACTAACTTGAATATCTTGGTAACTGGACGTTTTATATGTGACTTTCTCAGGAGCTATTGCTATTTCTGAAATACCAGAATCTGATGTTTTTGTGGCATACCCTCTGTCAAGAACTAGAAGCACCAGGAACACTTCAGATTTTATATTATTTCCTTAGGAGAGTGCAAACATATAAATAAATACAAATACTCAAATATGTACCTCCATATAGAAATATTTGCATAAAAAGACCTTTGCAATCTCATAAGGGGTTTGTATTAAATGTATGTTCAAATGCATGCAATATGAAGATGTACATTCCCATACTTATAGGAAGCTGTAAAAATGATCAAAATGAACAACATCCTGAGTGTATGGCACAGCCAGAGGTGACTCCAGAATTGCAGTGATGGTATCTCTGATGTCTGCCAATGAGCCAGATACAGTTTCAGAAAAGCTATCTTCCAAACTTTGACATCTACATCTGTAGATGATCAGCTATAAAGTTACAATAGGGGCATAAAAATGTTGCTTAGTAATTCATAAATACACTGATACTTAAAATACCATGTCTACTGTAAATCCTTAATAATAGTACTTTATACTTCTTTAGTGCTTTCTATCTAATGACCTCAAAGCACTTCAAAGACTACTTTTAAGACAGTAAGTGGTGTTATCCAATTTTACAGATGGTCGAGAAGTAGGGTTACCACTGTTGAAATACAAAAAGCCCAGTTCTCCTCCTCCTCCTCAGGCAAGCCTGCCACAGCCACAAGGCAACTTCAAAACCCCCATCCTTCAACAGACACTTACAGTGACTCAAACCCTCTTTCACCCTGTTGCTGGGCAGTTAGCTGCTGTATTTTGAACAGGTTTGATCCATTATCACTTAAACTTAGGAAGTGAGAACACTGCAGCATCTTTAGCTGGACACACAAACTTCTATCATTAGATATCCCACTGTATTGTGATAATAATGCAAATCTTTAGACAGACATAAAAAATCCTTGGCAAAGTAAATGATTTTTCTGGCAACTGGAAAATCCATAAAAAACCCAGCCAGGCTGGTCAATCCCAGCTGGGGGAGAACCATAGGAAGGATGAGGGAAATTGATAAGGGCCTAAACTTTCAAACTCAACTATTAGGTACATATGTTAACATCTCTCACAGAACCCACATTGCTTAGTGCACCTGAAAATCAGAAACTCCATATACAGATTTAGATGCCTAAATTTAGACAACTTTCAAAATTTTGGCCAAGGTCACTAATGAGGTTACATTAAATGTTGTATTAATTTGACTATTATAAAATATTTTAAAAGATATGAAACCATTCTATAACTACTTACTTATTATTAAGACGGGTTGTTTGTCATGGCAAAAATAATTTGTTAAAAGCCATGATGTATGCAGCTCTTTATTTCTTATTAGAAAAATCTTAAATAATGGTCTTAATAGTTCAAAATATACATGATAGTCCCCTCTACTACCTTGTAATGTATAGATGATAAATAGGTGCACCTGACAGAGTTAAAGATAGTAAGCTTTCAACCTCCACGGAAAATGTCATTGTTTGTGACTTCACATTCAACGCTAAAGCATTATTAATGAAATTATTTTATATAATTTTAAAATGTACAGTTGGGGAAATTCAGGTAGAAGACAAGACCTGTTTTGGTCTTTTTATAAAAGTTATTTTTTACTTAAGAAATTACTTCCATATTTGTGATATACTAAGCTTTTTCCATTAGTTGCCGTTTGCAGAAAATTTTTCTTCTTACCAATTATGTTTGTCAATCTAGGTTCAAAGGAAAGGCAAATTTAGCTTCCCGTTGCTGTGGAACTCCAAAGCAGGTGTCAGCCAGTTCCCCTCCATGGGCCTTCATCTATAGCTTTGAGTGTCCATGGAATGTGAAGGTTCTGCACACACTCTTTATTACCTCAGGACAAAGTGCAGTATTTGCAGAACCTCTTTCAAATCTTTTAAATGGACAGGAATGGACCGGATATGTGATTTTTTTTTGGGGGGGGGGGGGAGGGGGGCATCGTTAGAGTTCATGAAGAGTGTGCAAAGTACTGGTGTGGATCCCAGAATCCCTTTTCAGGAGGTCCTGAGAATGGATCCCCACTGAAGATCTGCAGAAATCCTTTTTTTCCTCCCCATCCACTATATATGTTAGAAAATTTGTTTGTTTGTATGTCCATCCATCCATCTGTGAGTCCATTTGTTAAAGAATACTTCTTAAAGAACTCAGACCATGAAATTTGATACACAGCTTCCTCTTATCATAACTTAAGCAAGGCAAGAGTTGCCAGGACAATGGGATGTACCTGGAATGTGATTGTTTCTCATAAAATGGAGAGGCGGAGCCTGGTAGGAGGGGCTGTTACCCTGCAGAATGCAAGGGTCCAGAGGCAGCTATAACCCCATTGGGCCAGCAGGGGTAGAGAAAAGGAGAGCTGTCTTCTATATATTTCAGAGAGTTTGTTTGTCTGTGGCTACATCTAGAATATGGGGGTTTTCCAGGATACTGCTTTTTTTTGAGGAAGAGCAGACACACTCTTTCGGAAGCCCTGTCTTCCTAGTTCCACGAGGAAGAAAGGCTCTTCTGAAAGAGGTTTTTCCAAAATTTGGCCCATTGTAAACAAAACTATTGGAAAAAGGTATGCATTTTGCAGAGAGCAATTTGCATACCTTCTTCTGATAAAACATTGTAGTCTAGACTTAACCTGTGTGTGTCTGTCTGACCTCCAGCCATGGGACATGTACTCTTCCAGTGCTGTGCCCGCTGCAGCCATCATGGACATGCACTTCTCACCGGATCCTAACTGCTGTGGTGATTTAGGGCTGTGGATGTTCTCTCTCTTCAGGA
The DNA here is from genome assembly GCF_049634645.1 of Pelodiscus sinensis. Taxonomy (NCBI): domain Eukaryota; kingdom Metazoa; phylum Chordata; order Testudines; family Trionychidae; genus Pelodiscus; species Pelodiscus sinensis. The sequence goes on along the minus strand of NC_134716.1, from coordinate 46,441,998 downwards.
CTGGCATATTGAGCAAATTATCCCCTGCCCCAACCCAGAACAATGATTTAAATGAAGAAAAACAAAACCTATTTGAGTTGAAGATTTACGCAGAGTTGCTTGGGTCTTTTAGTGAATGAATAAATATAGGTTGAAGTGTTGTACTATAGCTGTGTTTAGCCTTTATATTAACTGAACTGTATGTTTGCTTGTGAGGAAGATAGGTGTCTTAAATCATGTTTTTATGTTAATCTAACAGCAAGTGGAATTTGAAGTGCCAAAGTTTTAAGTAAGGGCAGTTTTTCCATGGTAATCAAAGAAATGTTAATATGGTCACAGTTAATATTGAGCATGTCTCCTTTCTAAAAATAACACTATTCTACCAGGCAACATAAAAAGAAGAGGAGAACAAGTAGTGCAGAGATATTACAGACACTGAACCCAGCTTGATACCAGCAAGGCTAAGAAAATAAGCAGATCTGAACAACTTCTGAGGATTAATAAGGCTAAAAGCAAAATTCACAGGGTCTAGTACTCAATTAAGTGTGTTTTTTCTTCCCCATGGATACGCATAATCAGAAGATAAAATATGATAATGATATAAGATACCATGTGACAAAGGATGAGCCCTGAAACATTTAAAGTACTTGGCAAATTATTTTTACAGATAGTGACACATAAGGGACTGTAATTCTGAACATTATTTCAAAAGGTGTGAAAGAGGAGAGAGGACAAATGACCTATGCCTCCTAAGAGGAAATCTCCTTCCCCTAAGAGGAAAAAGTAAATTCAGACAAGGCTTAGAGCTTCATAACCATAACTGCTTCCACAGCATGTGGCAAAGGCAACATAGGTATGTTGCTCCCAAGGCTCAGTGATGTGCTGAAACTAGAGCTCTAAGGATTCATGCCCCCAGAACAGCACATACAGCCCAAGAGACTTTAGGCATGATCAGACTCAAATTGTCTTGGGTCCATTTCCCCCCAGAACTATGATGTTTAGCATAAAGTCTATATCCAGGAGAAAGAAAGTGGATCACATCTTTGAGGCAACACATTGAAATACAAATGGTAGCCTGGTGCAGGAAACCAAGCCTGGTCCTCAGAGAGAGGCCAAAACAACTGAGGGAACACAACCAGCTCCCATTTCCTCAGAGTCAACTGTAAGGTGAATCTGGAACACTATTGAATAAATATACCTTCAGCAAAACATCAGGATGGGAAAGAAACATAAGCCAGAGAGGTGGTTGTGGTGGGTGATTGAGCTGTGCCAAAAACACAAGGAGAGACTTTTGAAACTGGAAGAAAGAAATGGTCTTCAAAGCATCAAGGAAAATGTCAGTAACTCATTATGCATAACCAGGGCTTGACAAACCACTGTTTCTACTTACCCATGGCGAGTAGATTTCAGCCGGTCACTCCATGCACCCCATTCACTGGCGCTGCGTGCATGTGCAGTGCTGGTCTGGCGCATGCACAGTGTGGGGCTGGCGTCTTATGCACGGAGCTCAAAACAGTGGCATAATATAAAGAATAGTACTAATTGATGGATGAAAAGTAATAATCACCCATTCACAAAGTGTGATGGATGGGAAGAGACAAAATGACAGAGAAAAGAATTAAGGTAGGATGAGTTTTATCTGCCTGAAGGACATTAGACAGAGAAAACATAAGAAATGTATGAATGATGGATCCATATTTGTATCTTTTTCTCTGACTCAGAACGACTGGCCTTTTTGGAATAATTTATTGGAAAAAAAAAGTTGTTTCCAGAAACACACTTCCAATTGTGGCTATGGTATAAGTTTTGACAGATGTCTTTATTACTCCATGGAAGAGAATTATTTCCATAGGCATAGCTTTAGTATGACTTTATTTGATGGAACTGGTGTATACTACAGTATTACATTTCTTTTGAAATATTCTCTTGTGGGTTTTTATGCTGTCATGCATCAAGAATTGTACTGTACTCTTATTTAAAAATCAATAAATGAAAGTTAAACCAAAAAGAAAAAACTCCTAACAAATACGTTGTTTAATCAAAGGGAATGTAAAGTTCACTTGTCTTGCATTGAGTATAGAATGCAGGAACAGAAGAAGTCACAGATGTTTTCTAGGCAGTGTCTTGCTTTGTTTCTAAAGTGCTAGATCTTCTATGCACAACATTTTTGTATTTAAAAATATTGTTAATTTAGTAAGCATGAATACATTTGTTTTTAAATTTACTTTATAATAGGGATTTTTTCAAGCTTCCATCCTCAGGTATCTCCTTCTGTGCTCCAAATGAATTCTTTCTTTCAGGGGTCTCAAAGAATTCTATTTTGATGCAAATGTATTATCCATATTGTCAAAACATTGGCCCCCAAATTCATCTCTCATTTGAAATGAGTGGGGTTGCACAGGTGTGTAAAGCTATGTCTGCACTATAGAGTTTTTTCAGAAAAACAGCCATTTTTCTGAAAAACTTCACTTATGTCCACGCTGCAATCGTGTTCTTTTGAAAAAAAAAATCCAAAGAACAAAGGTTTTTTCCCGACATTGGTAATCCTCATTCTATGAGGAAGAAGGCTTTTTCTGAAAGAGCTCTTTCGGAAAAAGGCATGTGTAGACAGGGGAAGAGGGAATTCTTTTGAAAAAAGAGGAAAAAGCACAGGTGCCCTGGTGGCCACTCCCTCCATAGCAATCACAACTTAATGCAAGATAATGTCTTGCATTGTGAGATGCTATCTTTCAAAAAAGCAGATAATTTTTTCGATGTGCTTTGGTAGTGTGAACGCTCTCTTTTGGAAGAAGTTTTTTTGGAAGAAGCCTGCAGTCTAGATGTAGCCTAAATGAGGGGAAATTTTGTCCTGTTGATTTAAAATCCAGAAAAGTGGATGATGGTAGGGACAAAAGGACTTTGTTCTGATGGGGAAGAGATTTTCCTTTGATTTGATCTCTAAAGGATTCTCTTTCCTTTGCAGATGGAAGAGATGCCTGGAAAGAAAATAAAGATCACAAATATGTAGTATTTTGTTCCAATAGTAATTTCAATATACATATAGGTTAAATCATAATTTATTACTTGGTCTTCAAAAAACAATGCAAAGTACAGGAAAAATTTAAAAAACAACAAATAGTCTAGCAGCACTTTAAAGACTAACAAATCTACATGTTTTGTTAGTCTTTAAAGTGCTACTAGACTATTTGTTGTTTAAGTTTTTCCTGCTACAGATTAATTTGGCTCATAGTTATGTCATTGTAAAATAAGATTATTTCAGCTTGTTAAACTGATGGACACCGGTAAATAGAGTATGATAGGAAATGTTCTTATCTGGGATTTCTGAAAAGTGTATACACAAATCTGGGAATTCTCCATTAGCAACTGGATCATTTTTTCCTATAAATGATCCATGTGGGATAAAAGCACAGATTTTGTTTTTTGGCCTTGTATTCATGACTCATTTTATTTCATGTTGGGGTCAGGGCCTGCCCACAACATTTTGGCACCTTAGATGGGTAGCACAAATGACGCCCCCTCGAAAGGTCTCAATTCTGCATTCTTCCTGTTCTACTCCTCATGGTACGCTACCATCTCTGTGAATCTAGAGCAGAGAGTATACATACGCACCAGTAACAGACAATTTTCTACACTCTGGGTCCTAGTGGAACCCCCCCCCCCAGTCTGGCACCTGAGGTGGCCACTTCAGTTCACCTTATGGTAGGGCCAGCTCTCGTTGCAGTGTTTTTGTGGTCAGTGGTTCCATCTTGGAAATAATAGCATGTTGTCTGTTGTGTGGTTCGATTTATTTGAATCTGAGAGGAAACAGGACACTCCAGAGAGACTTAACCACTTCTTTATTTGTTAAAAGCTTTAAAGCAGTTTGTTACCCAAAAAATTCCCACTGGAGACCACCCAGGGTTACACTAATATGGGTTTATTGATTCAGGAATTAATGCTCCACTATATGGTTAAACTAAAGACGATGGAGCTGCCACTAAAGGTTTAAACTAAAGGGGGAACCAGCGTGCGCGCTTTTGCTCTCTCTCTCTCTCTCTCTCTCTCTCTCTCTCTCTCTCTCTCTCACACACACACACACACACACACACACACACACACATTCATTCCTGCCCTCGGGCACTCACACACTTACACAGGCATATGGGTTGCAGAAGGAGCCCAGGCATGTAGATTCTGGAAGGTTTATCTGCTGATGATGGTTGGGGAGCTGGTCAGAAAATAGAGCTTTTCAGAAAGAGAAGGTTTCTGCCACATGCTCTCTCCTTTTATTGCCTTTGTACAACCCCTGTGACTCATCCACATTTGTGACCAGGGAGCATACCCAGACTTCCTTTGATCCACCAGAGCAGTAGTCTCTTTTGTTTGCTCAGCCTTGATTGGTCTGATGACTCATCACCTGGCTCCATGTGCTCAGCCTTGCAGTTTCTAATCCCAAACACTCAATAGTCTCCACTCACATACACACATTCATATCTCGGGAGAGTGCAGTTTAGAGCAAGTTATAAGCAAAAAGGATAGGCAGAAGATATGCAAATCATGCTCTCATTTGCATATCTTCTGCCAAAAAAACCCTGGCAGTGTAGACATAGCCTGAGTGTAGTGGACATCAACCATGCCATTGAGGTAAAAACCTTACATGCATCATTCACATACATAGCTACTGAGTAACGGCAAAGTGTTGTCATTTTCTTCTTCTTCTTTTTAACACAGTACAGTGATCGCCAGCTGAAGATACATCAGTGTCTTATCTTGTCAATCCCCCAGCATTGTTTGATACAATTAAGTTCTACTATTACTGACCTTGATTTCTATATCAAGCTTTGCATGCTTCATAGGACAAATATGCATGCAGTCTGCAATGATGAAGAGTGAATCCCAGAACACAAAATCATATATCTGAGCTATAAAGCTGGCTCCTTTTTAAGAGAGTCCTTTTATGGTCCAGTGTTAATGGTGCCTAAAGTTAAAACACAGATTTATTTTAGATCAGATATAAAATCAAAGCTCTGACCACTTCTGATTAAAAAGCATCACAGAATTTTAAGTTATGTGTGAGATTTTGCTAACTCCAGCATCCTGACCAAGCTACATTTTCGGTAAATATATTTTTCCTGCAGTTTCCAGTGGACAAGTTATGCTCCATCTCCTGTCCAAAAATGTTGTAAGCATGGTATAAGCACAGCTGAGGTCTTGAAAGGAAGAAACTTTAATATGTTGGTGTAGATGAAATGTAAACAAAAGGAAGATGTGTATTTACAGTGAATAAGAGGTCTCCTTAACTAAACCTTTGTTGAATCTTTAAAAGTGCTTCCTATGTTAAAAATAGTTTGTTTGCCCATCTTTCTTCATCATCATACAGATCTACATCTGTTGGATATTGAGACTCTTGTTGTCTGACTTTGCATTTACATCTGTTTAAAGGCCGATTGCAAAAAATGGTGCTGGATCTTACTTAAGCTTCATTTTTGGAGGATGGATTTTAGTTGTTAAACTAAACAACTTGGAAACCATCAATTAGTTGACAACTTCCATTTTGTGTCAGAGGTCAGCATGTGTTTACCCTTCTCAGCAGCAGTTGGAACAGTTACAGAAGTGTATTAAGAATGTCATAGGCTGGCTTAAATTATATAAGTTGACATAAGTTATCTTGTATAGCCATAGTTGTGCACGTGGCTACACTTAGATTTGTCTCTTGCTGATGTAAGCACCCTGTTATGACAGTAATAACCACCTCCACCAAAGGCCACGGTCAACATACTGTGGACAGCACAGTGCAGGTACAGGCACCGTAGCTGCCCAACCATGCCCAACTCTGACTACTCTGCTCACAGTTGTGAACTCCACTGCCAAGGGGTCACCAATAGTAGAAGCCTTCGCCCTGCCTTTTAAAAACCCATGTGTCCCTGATGACCCACCAATGATTGCATAACCATAGACAAGTAGCCCTTTCAGTTGATGTACTCCTATCACAAGCTGGTCTGGTGCTGAAATATGGATGAGAGTAGAGTCATTGCCTCACCACAGTTTGGGGCTTCCATTACTGAAAATCCAACCCCTGTGTCCTGCATGTTGCCTAGAGTCACAGTCTTGTGTAGCAAAATATAATTAATGGCCCTGCACACTTTCACAATAACAGCCTCACTGTGGATTTTCCAATTCCAAAATGATTGACACCCACTTTTCAAATGCAAGTGCTACTCTCAGTTTGGTGTCTCTGTACTAGAAGACTGGGGGCAAGCTCAGTACACAGATTACATTCACATATACAAATGTTCGTCTAAGTTGTACTGCTGAAAGGGATTTAGGGGTCAGTGGACCACAAGCTAAATATGAATCAGCAGTGTGACACTGTTGCAAAAACCACAAACATGATTCTGCAATGCATTAACAGGTATGCTGTGAGCTAGGCTATGCCTACACTGCAGGTTATTTTTGAAAAAGGTATGCAAATTCCGATTTTTCAGAAGAGGCATTTCTGACATTTGGCCCGTCTACATGGGGCAAATGTAGGGAAAAATGAGGAATACAGGGCTTCTGAAAGAGCGTGCCCTCTTTTTTGGAAACTGATCCAAAAAAGCGGACACATTCCCTGGATGCAGCAGTTTTTCTCGGATACCTCCAGATATCCTGAAAAGACTCTGTAGTGTAGACCTAGCCCAAAAGATGGAAAGTCATTCTTCTGTTCTATTCTGCACTGATTAGGCCTCAGTTGGAGTATTGTGTCCAGTTCTGGGCACCACATTTCAAGAAAGATGTGGAGAAATTGGTCCTGAGAAGAGCAACAAAAATGATTAAAGGTCTAAAAAACATGAGCTATGAGGGAAGACTGAAAGAACTGGGCTTGTTTCATTTAGAAAGGTGAAGACTGAGAGGGGACATGACACCCTTAGATACCTGAAAACTGCTGTCACAAGGAGGAGGGAGAATTTTTTTTTCTCCTTGGCCTCTGCTGATAGGACAAAAAGGAATGAGCTTAAATTGCAGCAAGGGAGGTTTAGTATGGATATTAGGAAAAACTTCCTAACTGTAAGGGTGGTTAAACACTGGAATAAATTGCATAGGGAGGTTGTGGAATCTCCACCACTGGAGATTTTTTGAGAGCAGGATAGATAGATATCTATCAGGGATGGTCTAGATAGTGCTTGGTCCTGCTGTGAGGGCAGGGGACTGGACTTGATGACCTCTCAATGACCTCCTTTCCAGTTCTAGTTCTATGTTTAAGGAAAGGGCCTTGCACCATACAAAAATTCTGTAGCTACTGTTCATCATTTCAAGTCTTCATTACAATGCAATTCTACCAGTCATTACTCCTTTCTTGGGCTTAGAAGCAGCACTCATCATCTGTAGCTGCTCTATGGATACCATCAACAACCTTGAATTGGTTTTCACTATGTCCGACTGCCATCTCTTGTCTACAAAGTAGTTATTTTCCTCACTGCTGTAATTCTTCCTGCAGCTCTGCAAATACATGAGGATTGTTCATCCTGTGTTTTGCAATGTACATGACAATAGGGAAGAGTTGAGTGGACTCCTTGCTTTTGCTAAAGTTGAGAGAGATTTATGGGATTTTTTTTAATAAGTATAGAAATGATGGGATATTCATGGCAAACAGAATGGAGAAAGTTGCATGATGCTTTTCTCCCAGTCACTCCTGCACAATTGATTTCTGCTTCAGCATGTGTTGCCAAAATATTCCCAAAGACAGTGCACTGGATGAAGATTGCATGATACTACCCATGGTGCACAGCATTGTGCATCAACACAAGCATTCCTGGTGACTATGCACAGCACTAATGTGAGGATCTTAGTATGCACATGTGAGTGATATATCAGCATAAAGCCACAGCAGTTAGTATAACTTGCATCAACCAGAGTTTGCTTTTAGATGAGGATGGCTTCCATTTATCTGGTTATCATTTGGCCTGCAATCTGCATTGTGGCTTCCATATTTAGACTCCATTTGGCCTGATAACTCTGCTTACTAGTGAATACAAATCTGGGACTATAAATTTACCTTTTTAATGGTTATTTTCAGAATGACTAGAAACTTGTGGTATGACTAGAGAGTACTCTTCTGCCCTGGCTTTTACAAGAACCAATGTTCTTTTAATCTTGTTCTTTCTAAGGTTTTCTATTCCAGGAGTTCATTCCTTGTTGTTCATTGCGTATGGTAAAAATGCTGTCCCACTTACTTGAATTTGACCATTTGGACTGGAAATCCAGAGAGATCCTTGCTGTTGAGGTGGAGCTTTGTCCTGTATGTTATTTCCAAACTGTTTTTTTTTTTTAAATAAAGCATTGTCACTATTTCTCTCCTACAGTGAATGATAGTAGGAAAGTTGCGGTCACAGAAAAATTAAACAAATGCCAATTTCCAGATGAGGTAGGTAATTGTATTTGTTTTTATGTAGTAGTGAGATGATCTGTTGCATAAAGATCGTTGTACTGTATCTCTTGAATGATTTGCTTGTTCCTGTGTGACTCTGTTCCCAGTCAGTATAGAGTTCCTCTGACAAAATGCTCTAGTGATCTGTAATGGAAATTACTGCATGACATAGAAACAGGGATCATGGTAATAATTTTTCCCTGTGCTGCTTCATAAACAGATATTGAAATGCAGGTTCACTTTGTAGTACTAGCCTAAAATTGGCTTGAACGCAAAATACAGTAGACATGAAAGTCTGAAAAGGAAAGCAGATATCCATATAAAACCAAAAAAATTGTAAAAAAACCAAATTCTACATACAATTTGACAGTGAATAAAAATGAATTGCTCCGGGAAATTGAACACAAGACAGAATGAATACTTTAAGCAGTTGAAGTGGATGATTCACACAAGAAACTCTGAGAGCAAATTTTACAATATTTGTTCTTTGTTTCTAGAAGTGGATATTGGGTCTTGGTAGCGTATTATGGCTTCTCAGGAGCTTTATGAATATTTGAGATAGCACATCTGTTCAATGAAACTAATATTTTTGCAAATGTCCTTTGGCCTTTTTCAATCTCTAGTGAGTTAAGTGCCCTTTTGCATATGTGTCTCACTCTGTAGAACATCTTGTGGTGTTTGTAAAGGCTATGCACAAAATAGGGTGTTATTTTTGGTTAGCCTGTGGAGGCATCTTTTCATAGGTTATAGAGACTTTTAATTATTACTAGCATATATAAAATTGAAAGATTTCTTCAGGGTTCTGTTTGTACATTTTGAGTTCAAGCCCGGTTACTATCTATAACCCTAAATTAAAGGGACATAAACTAAACTGAAGTGAAGACCGACAATAGAGAGTCACATCATTTCTGTTAGTTCCCAATGTAATCTGGATTTCCCCCTCCGCCAGCTTCTTTTGAACTCTTACTGGCCAGCCCCTAAATTTTTTTTGTTTTTACATGTACACCTCTGCTGTCTCGTGACCAAAAATATCTTTATTTCCAGTGTTTAAAAAGGCATAATCAGTATAAGTGAAATGAACAAAGTGAAAGATTCATTTAGTACCAAGAGTTTTAAAAGTTGAAATAAAAATCCCAGTTGGTTATTAACCTCTGAACATTTAGGCTATGTCTACACTGGCCGGATACTGCGCAAGAACGTCCATTATTCCGCAGAGCATCCACACTGCCCACCCACTGTTGTGCAAGAAGAGTTACAGTAAAGCGTGGTAAGAGAGTGCTTCTTGAGCAAGAGCTATGTTTTTTCCTAACAAGTGTAAACTCTGTTGCCTAACAGCTCTTGCGCAAGAGGGCAGTGTTTCTTGCAGGTATTTCTTGCACAAGAAAGCCGTATGACTAAAATGGCCATCAGAAGTTTCTTGCGCAAGAGAGCATCCACACTGCCATGGGCACTCTTGCGCAAAAGCACATCTCGCACATGGCAGTGTGGAAGTGTTCTTGTGCAAGAGCTCTTGCACAAGAACCCTTGTGCAAGATGTTCTTGCGCACAAAGCCACCAGTGTAGACATAGCCTTATTGTACCAATTAACTTCTAAAAATAGTATCTATCCTATCAAGTTTGCAATCTCAAGGGTTCTCTTTCAGGTTAGGTTCTGCACCATATTAAAAGCTTAAGGTTATGAGGTTTAATCCATGGAGATTTACAAAGTCTTTCCTCATCACAAAATTAAATGTGTGAACTATTGTTTTGTTTGAAATCAATCTGTATGTTATCTAGTCAGTCTCTCTCTCATATATATATATATATATATATATATATATATATAAAAAATATAAAAATAATGTTCATCATCATGGCCTTTGAAAATTTCTTCCTCAGGATTGACGACAAGGAGTCCTGTAGCACCTTATAGACTAATTGATGTATTGGAGCATAAGCTTTCATGGGCAAAGACCTACTTCATCAGATGTGGGTCTTTGCCCATGAAAGCTTATGCTCCAATACATCTGTTAGTCTATAAGGTGCTACAGGACTCCTTTTCACTTTTGCATATCCAGACTAACACGGATACCCCTCTGATACTTGTCCTCAGGAATGGTATACTTGGTAAAGAATATAATCTTAGAGTGTTAAGAGCAGGCATTCTAGGATGTCATACTACATTCCATTCCTGAAATCAGAATTGTATCTATACTAATCCTGAGATTTTTGAAACTTGTGTTTTTTGTTTTAATTGTGTGATTTGGAAGTAAAGGATATCTGCATCTATGTCTGTTTGTCTTACTACCTTAGATTTGTATGTTTTAAATGAGGGTTTGTGGGTGGGATATTATTTAATGCTAAATAACTAAGACATATGACATAAGATATCAGAATTCTGTGATAATAGCAAAATTAATGTTGGAATTTTGGAATTGCAGAATTGCTCTGCAGCATAGATCTATTAATAGTCAAAGAAGCAGAATACCCTAGTCTATTACCTCAGAGCTGAGCATGGTGAACTGTTTTGTTATTTCTAGTTACATAGAAGAGGTTTCCAAATAATATCCATTTATGATAACTTTTGGAAACAATGAACTAATGAAGAAATGTTTAAGCCTGAAGAAATTGAGAAGATGAAGAGCAGGATTAGTCAGCTACAGAGACAGCAGAAGGTATATGCCATTTATACTCTATCTACATTTCACTAAAACAACTTCTTCCTGAGGTGAACACCTGACATTTAATATGGCAAGTCTATGTTCTAGATGGTGGGTTTTAGAGTTAGTGTTTCTCAGTTGGATTCACCCTCTGAGCACTAAGTCCAGACAAAGCATTAATAAGGTTTTATGGCCTTTTGCATCAGCACTTCACTCTTTATTATTCATCTAATTTATCTGAAATTGCATTTCATCTTCTTGGAATACAAAGACAATGCACTAATTTCCCTGACAGCCTGCTTTAAGATGCAGAAAGAACAGCAGGGATGAAAGAACAATCTGCTTTCACCTCCAGGAAATTAGCAACAGTCCTAACAAACAGAATAGCAGCTCTATTACAAAGATTTCCTTGTGTGACATTAATTTGTATTTGCTGTGTAATAACTGCAAAATTATGCTTAATGAAAAAAGAAATAAGGACCTGTTCCTTCTCCCACTGAATCCATTTCTTCACGGGCTGCTTCTCTGCCATTACTGTGTGATGTTTTGGAGTTCAAAGGCACTAGTTGTTCCAGGATTATGCAGTACAACTAGAGAGAGGATCATATAGCAGCCAAAAGAAAACCCAGTCCTGGATGCACAATTATTTCCTACCCAACTTCCTGAGAAAAATTGCAGAAAAAAATATATAATACAAGTGATCAAATGTTGATGGGCTCTACAGCAGGGAGGTCTGTTACGCCTGCCTGCCTGCAGCTGTGGAATCTGAAATGAACTGGCAGACTCTGCTGGAGGAGCAGTCTCCAACTGACAGTGACTAACAAGTCTTGTTCTTCCTCCAAAGATTTAAGGAGTTTGAAGGCTTCAGTGTAACAGCTGTACATCTTAGTATATTGGAGTATTTACCCTTGCATATGCCAAAGGACATTCCCTTCCTTTATGGTCATGGTGATTGGGGACTCAAAGCCCTTGAGCAGGGTCACTGGTGACACATCTACAGCTTTTGCTTTGGATTCAGCTACAATCACTTTTGGAGAGGATTCAGTTTGTCTCCTGGTGCCATTACTTTACAATGGAATTGTTTCATGCTCATGAGCAATATGATGTAATTTATGTGATCTTCTTTGGTTTCCCAGATGTGAGCTTGGTTACATTCTGCCTGGGTGGCTAATACAAAAGTTCACTAACATTCTTTAGTGTTTTCATTGAATATTTTTGTGGGTATAAAGGTATAGAGAAGTGTCAGCAAGTGTAAGCAAGCAAAATATATCAGCCTTGGCACAGAGGAAGGGTTTATTGCAAAACAGATCACAGAATAATAGAAATGCAGGACTGGAGGTGACCTTGAGAATTCATAAAGTCCAGCCCCATATGCTGCGGCAGAACCCAGTAAACCAAAAATCACCCTGACAGTTCTTGTCTAACCTGTTCTAAAAACCTCTAGTGATAGTTATTCCACAGCCTTCATTGGAAGCCTATTCCAGAACTTAACTATCCTTGAGGTTGTAATACTTTCCTAACCAACCTAAATCCCTCTTGTTATAGATTGAACCTATTACTACTTGTCTTAGGTTATGTCTAAACTACATCCCTCTGTCGCCAGAGACACAGCCCTCTTGTTTGGGATTGATCATGTCCCCAGGGTGCCAAACCAACGAGGTCCAATCTGTGGTTCCCTTTGCCCAGAAAACCACTGTCATCTCCCAGATAGTTAGGGTATGGATAAAGAGAAGCGCCTGTTACAGTGAATAAGCAGGAATAAATCAGCAGTTGTACTCAGGGAGCAAAGCAAAGCTGTTGACATGAGGGGTGAAAAGAAACCCTTCCCATCAGAATCGGTCTAGTTCAGAACATTGTTCCGTGGACAATGAAACGGACTTCTGATGACCCAGTCTCTGTTCCCATGTGCAATGTGTGTTTGTGTTATGCCAGCCTTTGGGTCAATTGCTGCATCAGTTCTGGTAATGTTGAAAGGAAAGGAAATCATAGAAATTCACATCCATTTATAGATCTATACTTGGTAGCAAACAAAATAACTTCATATTGCAAATTTTTTAGTCCAAATCAAATGGTTGCTGTAATGTGCATCAATTTTGAAAAGAAAAAAAATATTTTCCAATCTCCCCTTCCCCTGCAGGGAAAAAAAAAAAAAATCAAACCAAAATCCATTGCATTCAGCATAAAAGCTTGAAAAGCTGTAGCTTAGTTCATGTAGTTTAGAATTAACATTATGCATATTCCTTGATTGATCTCTTGTTTTTTCAAGACATCTTCATACCTTGCTAATGAAGGCTCTGTAGATATTCTGTTCACAGGTACAGACACGCAGTGCACTGCTGTTGATGCAAATGCTGAACTGTTAGGTGTGTGCCAGAACTGCATGTGGTCAGCGCAACATGTAAGTTCTAGCTGACTTTGCACACTCTTCGCTTTCTGTTGCTGACAAGGCAAGCCTTTATCTTTGGATACCTAGTTTCTTCACTTTGAGGCATCTTATGCACAGTATGCTGAAAAGATGACTGCTATTGGCTAATGCTGAAGAAAGCATAGGCTCCTCCATATATTCAGGAGAACTGTTTTGCACAGTGTTGTTCACCTCCCATATCAATTTGACAATTGAATGTAATATTTCATTAGCATATTGTAAGGATTGGGCCTCATCAGGTGATTCTATAGTTCAAAGAAAAAATTGGATGGGTAATGGAAGAGAAATATTGAAATACTCATGCTATGTCTACACTACAGAGTTTTTTTTAAAAAAATGCCGTTTTTCTGAAAACTTCACTAACATCCACACTGCAATCACATTCTTTTGAAAAAAAAAAAATGGAAAGAACAGAGGGGTTTTTCCAACATTGGTAAACCTCTATGAGGAAGAAGCCTATTTCCGACAGAGCTCATTCAGAAAAAGGCAAATTTGGATGGGGAAGTCAGTTTTTAAAAGAAGAAGAAAAAGCACAGGTGCCCTGGGCTATGTCTAGACTGCAAGTCTCTTTCGAAAGAGGCTTTTTCGAAAGATACTTTTGAAAAAGCCTCTTTCGAAAAAGAGCATCTAGACTGCAGGCGGAACTTTCGAAAAAGCAAGCCACTTTTTCGAAAGGCAGTCTGGATGCTCTCTTTTGAAAAACCCCTGTTTGCAATCAAGAACACCTTTTTTCGAAAGAGCACTTTCAAAAAAAGGCGTTCTTCCTCGTAAAATGAGGTTTACCACCATCGAAAGAAAAGCCGTGTTCTTTCGATTTAATTTCGGAAGAACGCGGCTGCAGTCTAGACGCAGGTGAAGTTTTTTCGGAAAAAGGCTACTTTTTCGGAAAAAAATCCTGAGTCTGGACACAGGCCTGGTGGCTACTCCATCCATAGTAATCACAGCTTAAATGTGAGATAGAGTTAATTCAGTTCTCTTCTGGAAAAGTTTCTTCTGAAAGAAGCCTGCAGTCTAGACATAGCTTCAGATTCTGTGGTGGTGGAGGCACAGAAGTGCCAACACAGCATTTCTGGTACGTAGGTTGTGATTCCAAATTAGCTATATTAATATTCTGTTTTGGGCAAAGCTCCTGATCAGCTGCCCCTCCTCCTTTCTTCTCCCTTTCTTAGAATCCAACATCAAGAGGTGATTTTGAGTAAACAGTTGCCGCACTTCAAAGGGAACAACAGGTACCAGCACATAATAAGCAGTAGGGTCCAGCAGACTTGGATCCAGGAGATTTGGGTTCCAAGCTGTGCTATTGACTCACTCTATAAACTTGGCCTTAAAAATGAACCTCTCCCAGTCTCATTTTTTTGATCAGTAAAATGTGGCTGGTAATACTAATCCTGCTTTATACAGAAGAGTGAGTTCCCTGGATAAAACCTAGTGGATAAATGCTAATGTTATTGTGATTCATTTCTTCCTGACAGTTGTCCTGAGTACTCTGTTCCTTGCAGAGTAAAGTGGCGGTGAAGCTTTTAAAGAGGATGTTTGCTTTAAAATTGTAGCTGGCATTGTTTGTGGCTTTTTTGTTTGCCTTTCCATATGTGAGAGAGATGTCTCTCAGGCCTGTGGTTACAAGGCTTCTTGAAATTCTCAGTCAGAGACCACAGCCTGTCATGATGTGTTCCAGCCACGATGTTTCAGAGTTTGTCACGCTTCAAACAGAGCACAGTAAGAATATTCAGAACACATGGTTTCAATCCCCACTTTGGGAGTCTCATCACCCGCAACAGACAGGGACTCTGTTCCTGACTTCTTTTTACACTTCACAGAGGTCAAGCAGGTTGAATTTTTCTCAGCTGGCGAACAACGCAGATTAGTCCCATATTCTTTAGATTGCAACCTCTGTGTGTGTGTGCTTTCATGGATGGCTGATCCAGTGGATAAGAAGAGGAATATTTGCTGAGACAAATGCTCCTGTCAGATTCATCAGCTCAGTGTGGCAATGTTCTTGTTGAACTGCACATCTCCTGCATGGTCCATTGCCTGTTCACTTCCCTCTCCTCATCATTTTAAATTGGTTGCAGTTTATGCTTGTGTGGAAAAAAAATTCTAGATATTTGTTACAACTACAATAACTTTCCTTGACTGGCTTGTGCATGGGCAGTGGGTGAATCGATTTGCCCCCAGCATGGTCTACCCCTTCCATCTGAGGCCTCTCCCACCTAATCCCTAGAGGCCCACCCAACCACCGGCAGCCCCAGGTTGCCTAAGTGCCTCCAGCCTGGAGCACCCAGATAGGCTTGCAGTGTGCTCCCCTCTCCCCCGGCTGCACAGTGTAATTACTGTGTGGCCTTGGCTCTGGGAGTACCCCCAGTAGTATGGTTCAACTTCCCAGGAGGGGAGCAGCCTGTCAGGGCATGGGCCAACTAGCAGTAAGCGGGAGTGAGACCTCAGGGCAGAGCATGGGTGGGGCTACGTGGCCTATCATACCCACTTTACATGGGTATGTGAAAATGCTGCAGATGGAGCAAAAGTTGATGTGCACATCCCTATCCACTACCACCTTTCTTATTCCTCTGCAAGCCAGCTCGATGACACGATCTAATAGAAATGGTGGAAGAGGAAAAATAGGTTCCTCCCTAAGCTAAAAGTTACCGTCTAACATTTCGAAACTGCTTTTTTGCAATGTTACTGGTTTGACAAACTACATAACAAAGAGAAGGTGCTAGATACTGCAGGGAAAAGTCACACCAAAACCCCTTTGAATTCAGTGGGGTTTTGTTTCACTAAGGCTTGCAGGTTTGAGCCAGCAGAGTAGTGCCTAATTCTACTGGCCTCTGATATAATCAACTCTCATTTAGAATGAAAGCATCAGCACCATTGCAGCTGTTGAAGGTGGGGCATTCAAATGAGTGTAGAGGTGAAGAAAGGAAGAGATATTTGGGGTGTTTGTGGGGGGGAGGGAGGGGTAGTGGAGAGGCAGCTCAGATCCAGCAGCTTGGGGGCTGAATGTTTATGAGTGGTGAAATCATATGCAGCCTCCCTTTTAAATAGGGGTCTGTAGGTGGACGGTATAGCCTAGAGTGGCTGGTACCAGCTTTAAGAGGGGGTGGAGCTGGTGCATTCAGGATGTGCTTTGCTACATCTTCACTGCAGCCTCTTGTGGGTATTTTGCCTTCAAGTGGAAATTAAAGCTGCTCCCAAGGAAGGGGAAATAATGGTATTGCTACTTGTTCTCTCTTAGGTGACTACCTCTGGTGGAGTTAGCCAGGCTGTCAGGCAGTTGTAATTTAAGCGATTTGCTTCCCAATTTAGCTCCCTCAACAGGCAAGACAGTGTCTGGCCCTGTTGTTTTATTGTAAGGATGCCCATAAGTAATGGACTGCTGGCATAAGAAAAAAGTAAGTAGCACACATTGCCATAAGCCTCATTGACTGATCTCTTACACATTCCATGTGGATTAGCTAAAAAGAGAGGCAGTCTATATTGGCCTAGAAGAATCAAATTAATTAGAGTCAGGGAGAGAAAGGCACATTCTAAGGACATAAAGCAACAGAATAGATTGAGGTTGGGGAAATCTTAGAGCTGGACTAACAACTATTTGATCTGGAGACTAGGACTGGAAACGAGATGATTGAAGAGTCTAAACAGTTGTTCTGTCATTCAGATGTTTTACAAAAACATCTGAACAGAACTACAACTGCAAAACAGTCAATTTTTTGGCTGGCATCAGCATGTTTGTTGAAATCCTGGCTGCTTTAGCATAGAATCAGTCCAGTGATTCTCCATGAGTTTTGTGATGGTGCCATTTCTAATCACTTACCTTGGATGTGCTGCGTACATTGTTAGAGTTAGTAATCTGATTCTGTACTCTGTGTTCTAATGGAATACAGGCAAACAAGAATACATAATCAGGGAGAGAGGTTGCTAAAGCTTCCAAAACAAGTTCACTGCCATTTCTGATAAAGCACCAGCTCTATTCTCGCCTGCCAATAGTGACTCAATTACATAGAACACAATTTTAGCCTCTCTCTCTCTCTCATTTGCAAGGCCAAATCCTGCATAACTTAGCTAAGTGAGAAATCCTTTTGACTTAAAACTTCAGAATTAGAGCCAGAATATTGGAATGACATGCATACTATCATTGTTTATGTTCATTTAAATTAGTTAGATGTTTAAGGTTTTAAAAATGTTTCAATTAAATGTAATAACCAACCAGTTCCATAAGAAGATACAGAAAGGTACACAGTGAAATCAAGTATTCATGCCACACAACCGTGCTTTATACTTTCAGTAGTACTTATGTAAATCTGTATAGCATACATACAGTAATAGCTTTTATCACTGTGCCTCATTGCATCCCAGCTAAGAGTGCCAAATTCAAGACAGGCTGAGAAATGAAGCAGATTCACCCAAAACTGGTGATTATTCTATCTTTGGATTACACCAAGTCACTAACAAAAGTACATTGATAGAAAAATTCACTGGTTAACCAGAAGTTAAAATGTAGTCTATGTCGGTATTCCAGCCCTTGCCTCATCATCCAGACATTAGACTTGATTATGAATCATTATTGAAAACCAATATAATTAAATATAGGGGGGAACTTAACAAGATCTGTATATAACTCAGATCTTACCCAATAATCATGCTGATACCAATCATCTAGTAACTAACAACTAAAGGTTTAAAATGAAAAAAGAACACAGATATAAATGATTAAGGAATCCTACACACAAGTGAATGCAAAGTCCTTTTATCAGGTTTGTAACAGTGATGGACCATACAATTTTGAGTGATTGTTTCCTCGATTAAAAAAAATTCCTCCAGAATTAGAGAAGCCAGCCAAACTCTTGGCCAACTTTGAGCAAAAGTTCTTAAACACAATATCTGTCCCTCCACCAAACTGAAGATATACAAGCAATGGTTCTAATATCTCTCCTGTATGCATATGAGATGTGGGCTCTTTATAGATGTAACATTAAACAGCTTGAGTAATTTCACATATGCTCCTTCTACTCAGTAATAAACATTTGCTAGCAAGACAGAATGACCATTATTAAAGTCCTTGAAAGAGCGAGCAAACTACCAATATTGAAGAAATGTTATTGAGAGCACAGAGTGGACTGATCATGGCATCAGAAGGAAAGGCCACCATCTCCTAAAACAGATCGGGTGCATCTAGACTAGAAAGATTTTTGTGCAAAAGCAAGTGCTTTTGCGCAAAAACTTGCCAGCTGTCTACACTGGCTGCTCGAATTTGTGCAAGAGCACTGACTTTGTAATGTACAAAATCAATGCTTCTTGCACAAATATTTTCATGCTCCTGCTTGAGAAAAAGCTCTCTTGTGCAAGAATACTTGCACAAGAGGGCCAGTGTAGACAGGGAAGAACTGATTTGCACAAAAAAGCCCCGATGGCTAAAATGGCGATCAGGGCTTTCTTGCAAAAAATCGTGTCTAGACTGGCCACAGATGCTTTTGCGCAAAAGCACTTTTTGCGCAAAAGCATCCTTGCCAATCTAGACACGCTTTTGCGGAAGTACTTTTAACGGAAAAACTTTTCCGTTAAAAGTATTTCCACAAAATCATGCCAGTCTAGACACAGCCATCTTGTATAGGGAGCTGAGCCATAGCATAAGAAAGAAGGGTCATCCATATAAGAACTCTAAATATAATTTGAAGAGTAGTATTCAGTAGGCTGGCATCAATCCCAAAGAATTTGAGCAAATGGCTAAGAACAGGACTCTGAGATAAGCATGTGACAAGTTGGAGCAGGACTGATGAAATTATTTCCAGACTGTACATGAAAGATGGCACAGAGCTGCATCATCAAGCATCATGCTCTCAGCGAGGCTGACTCTGCATCAGGATTTGGACTGCAGAGTCATAAGCTTAGTCATATGTGAAAACTGTAACAATATTTTCCTATGGACATCTCAGACTCTGAGATGAAAACTGTCATCGTTGTCAGTGATGGACTATGAACACCACAACAGCAGTTCCCCCTCTAATTTTTTCCATCTATGTGTAAAATCAATTTTGTTATGTGCACCAAGCATGGGCAGATGTGCACCACTAGTAGAAACACATGCTGCCGGCAGTGAGCACTCTGCTAATCAGCTGGGCAGCATTTGACACTCTCCTGGATGCCCACCAAAGTACTTAGTTTACAGGGAAGAGTGTACAGCAATGATGGAATAAATTGCTAGCTTGCAAAAAGTCTCTCTGGAGTAACCTGAACAGATTGGGGGTTATTAGTCATTGTACTGAACTTTGTTAAAAATCCAGACCTGGGAAATGCAGCAGGAAATTAAGACAAAATTAAGATATTTCATGTATCCCTTTTATATCCTCTGCCAATGCATGGAAATACGATATCCCGAAAAAAGTCCATAGCTTCTGTTAGTGGAAAATTACTGGCTCAACATGGAGTCCAGTGTCATATGAACATATCACACGGCCTTGCATATTTCTCTGAATCATAGGGCATGGCTGTTGGTCACTCAGAGTCTGAGATGTCCATAGGAAAACCTACCAGGTGGGATGAGTTACTTCAGTGGCCAATTTTTAGTGACACATCCTTAATGGGTCATCAACACTTAGCTCTCTAGCACTGATATAAATCTATTTGAGAGTGTACCCAGAAATACACCACCACAGCTACATCTAGACTGGTATGATATTCCACAAATGCTTTTAACGGAAAAGCACTTTTTGCGGAAAAGCGTCCTTGCCAATCTAGATGCGGTTTTGTGCAAGAAAGCCCTGATCGCCATTTTTGCCATTGGGGCTTTTTTGCACAAAACAGTTTTTAGCTGTCTACACTGGCCCTCTTGCAAATGGGAGCAGCATAGTATTTGCACAAGAACACTGACAATCTTACATTAGATCATCAGTGTTCTTGCACAAATTCAAGCGGCCAGTGTAGGCAGCTGGCAAGTTTTTGCGCAAAAGTGGCTGCTTTTGCGGAAAAACTTGCCAGTCTAGATGCAGCCCACATGTATAAGATACAAGAACATAGCCACTACTCATAACTTCAGGTATAAAGATAATACATGGATTTAGACCTATTTGATAGACTGTTTCAGCAACACCCTACATGATATACTTTGTATAGAAGCTGTTGCAATTATAGAACAGTGGTAGCAGCAATGATACAAACATAAACTTCCAAACATAAACCATTACCTCTCCAGTAATATTACTTCCTATTGATCTTCTCCTTGCCCAGTATGCATCTTGCTGCCTCTTGGAACTACATCAGCCTTTGTTAGCATCCTGAGGGCTCTGTCCACATCTGCAAAGTTTAGAAACTCCAGCTGCTCAGCATTTGCTGGCCCAAGTGTCTGATCCCAGAGGTCTGAGAAATCCTGTTCATTTGTGTCTGCACAACCACATAGGAATGTTTTTCTTCCTCTGAGGTGTCTCCAGTTAGACTCATGAGTTCCTCAGCTGGTGTAAATGGCCTTTAATGGTGCTATGAGATTGCATACCAGCCAAGGATCTGTCTCAAAGCTACTAATGGACTTGACTTTACAGGTTAGAATAATACAATTAATATTCCCAAATTTACTATACATTTGAGAGAGATTGTCTGTATGTCTGTCCTGTGCCTGCTGCAGTGACCATGCACAAGCGCTTCTCACCTGGTCCCAAGCTGCTGTGGTAAGAGGATGGGGTTATCCTCTCTCCCTGTGGCAGCCTGCATAGTGAACCCATTATCCTTAGCCCCACCCTAATGCAATGATTTAAATGAAGAAAAACAAAAATTGATTGAGTTATGGATCTGAGCAATGCCAGGTAAAATATGCACAACATTCAAATACTATCTCAGATAATTTTTGGTAAAATACAGGATGTATTAAAAATGCATTCTTGTTTAGATTTTGTTTTTTAGAACCACAATTTTGTAAGGTGAATAGTAAATAAGTTTGGGTCTTTGCCTTTCACTACACAGGATGTATATAAAGGATAATCATGGACTCTGGTGTGTGTGTGGGGAGAGAGAGAGAGTGAGTGAGTGAGTATGCTGCAAAATGCTAGATAGGTAGTGTACATATGGATGAAGAAAAGCATTGTTATATTGTACTTTCTGAAAAACAGCAAGCGGTTAAGTAATTAAAGATTATGGTATTGCATATGTAAAGTGTGTTGCTCATAGAATCTTAATTTTGATGTTTTTTATTTTAGTGTTTAGCTGAAAAAATACAATTAAATTCATTAAATATTTTTACAGGTGAAACACTGGTGGAAAAATAATTTTAGGCTATAGCTGTCTATAACTGTAGGATGTGTATTTACAAATACAGAGCGGTTTGTATATACATTACAATAACTACATTTAGTTTATATATTTGAATAATGTGCTGAGTTAATAGGGGAATTAATTTTAAAAAATTACAAACTCTTGATACCTGAGGGCATCAGGTTTTTCACATTTATAAGTGCTGATTACCAGGTTTAACCATGCATCATGAAATTTGAGTTATGTCCTTCCAGTTATTTAAAATCACCTTGAAATCGATTGCAACTAAAGTTTTGACAATTTTTTTTCTAATTCAAATTCAGTTTAGAGTACAACTGCTCCCCAAGATGAGCATTAGAGGAATAAGGGAAATGGGACATTGATTACTTTTATTTCCAAGTACTCACTTTTTGAACCAAAAATGGTTTAACCTTGATACATGAAGAAGACTGTAGAGCATGATACATACAGTTGGCAAGAATACATCATCAACATATGATGAATTTAAACTTGTGCTATTTCTTAGTTGGATTCCACATGGGTTTATTGATAAGACAAAACCAGAAAATTGATAGAGGCAGGGGCTGATCCAAAAGCCCAGGAGTAATTGAAAGCCTGCCACTGAATTAAGTGGGTTTTGAATCAGGCTGTGAGAGAAGACAGTAATTAAGAATATCATCTATATTGCCATCTAAACCAATCTCCTAGTCCGATAATTTGTTTGATTTAAAGCGTATCCTCCAATAAGGCACCAATCCTGTTTGAGACATTGAGATAGAAAATTGCCCTTTGTTGTTTGGGAACAATTTTTTTTTTTAAACAGTGGGAGCATTGGAACAATCAGTTAAACTGATTGAGGATTTTCTTTGTGATCAAAGTGGTTGAGATTTTGAGTACAGATTTTTTTTTGAGATTCTTGCACAAGTAGAACATGAATGGCTTACAAGTTTATTGACTTGCTTACATTTAAGCTAATTTTTTTTTCAGTCCAAATATCTCTGGCTCTCATCTGTGAGAGATTTCATTTTCTGCGTATTGGCATTCCTACTTTTCTTATTACTTTGGGCCAAATTTTAAACCTAGCCATCATTGTTTGTTTAATCCACTCAACCATTTTTGTTAATTTCATAATATCCTTTACTCAACACTGGTTCTAAAATTTTGCAGAGGGTTAAATTTATTTACCTCCATGACAATCTCATCTGTAGCTTTCAAGAATGGGTTTAAACTCTGGAGCCTCTTTCTTTTTTTCATTATAAGAGAGCACAGGTGAAAAAATGGAACTAAATCCATAGCTAAAACAAGAGCAATTTCTTTGACTTTAGCTGGGATTTCTTGAACTTGTCATATTGGCTACATCTACAATGCAGGTATTTATCAGCACGGAGTATGCTAATGAAAAGCTCATTAGCATTTGTTGCACTGTCATTGGCATATCTCTGCCGATTGCTTGTTTTTGAGCAAAAACCTCTTGCGCAAAAAGCATCAGCAGAGATATGCAAATGACAGTGACAAATGCTAATGAGCTTTTCATTAGCATACTCTGTGCTGACAAATACCTGCATTGTAAACGTAGCCAATATGACTAGTATATAATTCAAATAAGCGAGCATCGAGTTCAAGAAACTGAATTTCCCTTTTGAAGATTTATGGACTACTACATTTCTGCAGTTACTCAAACTTTAAAAACAAAGGCTTGCAAAGAAATAAGAAATGCAAGCACTGTTAAAATATATGTAAAAAACATCCTGCCTCTCCCAAATTATTCAGGGAAGTGCAAACCCACCTCTCTGAATGATTGCCACTAAACTCCTACTACTCAGCTGAGTGTCTGGTAAATGTAATTTTGATTAGACAACTCTTCCGGCAGAATGTAGACATGGTTTTAATATTTTTTAAGAGCAGGTTGTCTGTAAATGATAAGAACAAGTACGATGTATATGTATGTTGACAACAATGAGGTATAATTAATTGCTTGTGTTATTTCATTCTACTCTCTGAGTGGAAAGAATGGAGTGGGTATTACCCTGAATGCTTTTCTTTCAGATACCTTATCCTGTAATTGTTGACACCAGTTTGTATTCTCAGGGTTAACTATTTTATTTTTAGAGCATTCTGGAATTTGCTTGGCTACCTCTCTGTGACTCAGTTACATTATCCTCCAAACTTTTCATTTTCTTCCACTTAAGCAAGGCTTGGACCCAGACTCATTCAGATCTGACCTCACTTTGGGCAATCTTTTATTTCATTTGTACAGGTATTCATATTATTTTCAAAAGATTTAATTTCTTAAGTACAGAACTAGCATTAGCTGGGTTACCGTGGTTACCAACTTGCTTTCCCGGAGGCATTGTTGTGTGTATCAATCCGTCAGTCCTCGCAGGGACATGCTATCACCAAAAACGTTTACTAGATATCTTTACTGTGCTGAAATATCAAAGATCTGACAGAGCTGATTTTAGGATCACCCTGTGCTACCCATCAAGGGCATGTCTACACTGAGGAGTTATGACTCTCTTTATTTCAAAATAAGAAAGTGAGCATCCACACTATCAAGCCTGTTATTTTGAAATAACTCCAGCTTGTGAAAAGGAATAAGGTTATTTAAAAATACTAAAAACTATACAATTAAAAAACATATTTCAGGAGTTGTTATTTTGAAATGACTTATTTCGAAATAGCCTGGTAGTATAGACATAGCCCAAAAGCAGGGCCGTCCTTAGGATTTATGGTGCCCTAGGCGGGATTATTAAACTGGTACCCCTATGCCTGACTTGCTCTTAGCAACACAAACATAAGCTTACAGTATTGGAAAACTTGCCATGTGCACGTTATTAAAAACAGTTTAACTTAATTAAGCGCAGTGTAATGCTGATGGACTAGCACTAAAGAAGTAGCACTATAGAAAAATTCTGATTTATTGACAGAATGATGCAAATATAATTTTTTAAATTTGTCAACATTTTATTGGAAATTTGTATGAAGAGGTATTGAAACAAGGATTTGCTTTTAATTAAAAGCAATCTTTCTTGATTTTTTTGGCTGCAAAAATGTCATCGTATGACAAAGACAAAGTGATGTCTTGTTCAATTGCAAGAATAGCAAGACCAGTCAAACGTTCCTGACTCATTGTAGAACAGAGATAGTTTCTCATGAGCTTTAGTTTTAAGAAACTCTGTTCTCCTGATGCTACTGTTACAGGAATTGTCAGTAGAATATGAGTGGCAATGTACACATTAGGATACATGTCAACAAGTTTGCTGGTATGAATAAACTGTACAATGTCCATCACCGATTTGCATGTGGCAACATTGATGACAATGTACTCAATTCTTCGTACAGTTCAAGTCCATTAAAATCAAAACTATCACCTTCAGGTGCTTCAGGAGGCTCTCTAGGTTCTTGCACTTTGTCATTAGCTGCTCCTGTTTTCCTATTTCATTGAATTTAGTTATGTCATACAAAAATCCAATCTGTACATGGTGTACTCATAAGGTATTAAACCTTTCATCAGTGTTAGATATTGCTTTATCCATCACAACATTAAAAAATTCAACCTCAAATTTCTTTTCTGGATCGTCTATGGGCTCATCTGCTCCTTCATATTCTGCTTGCCATTTTTTCCTTGAAACTCATGTCATATTTGGACATGGAAATTTTGGTTCTATACAGAGTACTTGTGCAAGCTCTCTTGCTGTAACCTGTGCTTCTTTGAATCCATTTTCTCTGTATTTCACTAAAAAGTCTTGTGTATTGTTTAGTAAGGTAAGGGTATATCTACATGAGCCCCTTAGATTGATCTAGGGAGGTTAATGAGGGTGACCGGAATTGCAAATCAAGCCCGGGATTTAAATATCCCACGCTTGATTTGCATGTTCCCGTCCGGTCGACATTTTAGAAATTGACTAGCCCAAAGTAACTGCCCATGTCTACATGCGGCAGTGAAACGGGATTCCGGAACAAAACCCCTAAATCTTAAGAATACCACCTAATTTGATTTAGGGGCTTTATTCCAGAATTCCTCTTCACTGCCGCGTGTAGACGCGGGCAGTTACTTTCGGCTATTCATTTTCTAAAATGGCAACCGGACGGGAACATGCAAATCAAGCACGGGATATTTTAAATCCCGGGCTTGATTTGCAATTTCGGTCGCCCTCATTAGCCTCCCTAAGTCGAGCTAGGGGGCTAGTGTAGATGTACCCTAAGTGTTGACTCAAGCTGCATCATTGGACTCTGCATTATTTTGCTTACACTTGAGATTTTAACAAGACTGTCATACCAGATTTCAACAGATGTTAGAAACTTGAAGCTGGATATTTCAGAGGCCAATGACTGTGCTTCACTTTTATCTTTTGGATCTCTGGCTTCTTCTGGAATAGCAACCAGTGCTTCGTAAACTTCCTCAGATTGATATCTCAATGTTTTTGCACTTTCTACTCTGCTTTCCCAGCGTCTTTCAGATAGAGGCATAACGGTAATATCAGTGAAATGTGCTTTGAATATTTGCCATCATTGAGTGGAAGCTGAAAAGAACATGTAAATGCATTGCAGCAAACCAAAAAAAAAATGAAGCTTCTACAGAAGACTTGGCCATATCTCACACAATCAAATTAAGGCTGTGGCATGCACACGGAACAAAAAAGGCTTGTGGATTTTCTGCCAGCAATCTAGCTGGCACGCCAGAAATGCATTCTCTTATATTGGCACCATTATCATACCCTTGTCCTCAAATGTTCATTACGGACAATCCCATTCATTATAGTTAATCAAGGAGAGCTTGAAGAAATCCAAAACCTGTAGTGTCGTCTACTTCTAAAAATGTGATAAATGATTCCTTAACTGTAATCTGTACTGAATCAATAATGTTGACAAATCTCACTACTAACGACATCTGTTCTTGATGACTTATGCCCGGAGTGCAATCTAGAATTATGGCAAAATATTTTGCTAAAGTAACTAATGAAACAATTTTGTCTATCAGTTTATCATTCAGCATGATCATTTCATTTTGAATTCTTGGTCCCAAATAGTGGTCATGTATTTCATTTTCAGTTACTCTTCAGAGATGTTCACTCATCGCTGTGTCAAGTTTTCCCAGCAGTTGTACAAGGCCCCAAAAATTGCCATTTTGGGGCTGGAATAATTTCTCAATGCTTCCTCTAAAAGCAAGATTGTTTGTTGATAGATATTCAACAATAGATAATATATGTTCAAGAACATGACACCAATGCTGCTTCTCTGACTCCAGCAATCTTTGATTTTTGGGGATCAAGAGTTTCAATGTGGTGTTGTGCCTTTTCAATTTGCGTTAATATGTGACTAAGATTTTTTCCAATCATTAATATCCATGGTTGCTATCTTAAAATTGCAACTATTGAAAATCTTGCATGGGAAACAAAATACAGCATCCTTGCATTTAGAGTACACAAGCCACCGTCTGTTGACAATTTCATCATTAGAAAGTCTTTTGTAGTAATTGTTTTCTGTGAATTTCCTACCTCTAATGTCTTTAGAATATTCAAGACCTTTTATTCTCACAGGGCCTCTCTCAAGTATAATGGCACGGAATTCATTGTTTAAAGATTGCAGACATGTGCCAATGTCATCTATAGCCCATGCTAGTACAGTTTCAACTGTTGTAATTTCTTGTTTTGTGTCTGCATATGTTTCAAATGATTGTTCTATGTGGTGTTGTGTTTCTTGAGCTTCGTCTGCATACAAATTTTCTTCGGCAGTTACCTGAAGATCTTGGTCAACTTTGTTGTTTTCATGATGTACGAATTTAAGTATAGAACCCTTCTGTGCTTGTATAGCTAATCCTATTTCATCTTTCCGTTCTCTTTTCTGTGACCCGGAAAGTTGTTTTCGATGCGACATAACTTGTAAGGGTGGGTCTTTTAAAGGAATAACTGTTTAAATTATTGTCAGATTATCAGAAATATTATTTACAATAACTATTATAGGATAGCCATGAGTCTGTGACCTTGAGCTAGTGTGAAGACACCTCACGAGGTGCTCCACCCTGACTGAGACAGTCGAGTTGGAAACTCATGTCATTTTTACAGAACCACTTTTTAGTTTTAAATGTATCATGGGCATCACTCTTAATGTTAGTTACAACTCTATATCAACCTTATACTGTAAATAGATCAATGGAATTATCCAATGGAATTATTGGGTTTCCATGCAGTGGGAAAATGTAACCCTAGTTTTATTCCTAGGTAAAGCACAAAGTGACCAAAATGAAGTCAGCACAGAATCCTCTCATCTAGATTAAGGTAGCACTGAAATGTTACAGAAGTCCTATTGTGCCTTATTTTTATTTGGAAAGACGTTAGCAATAACAGCACATTTTGGGCACTGCCAGAAATACATGATAAATCACTCTGTGACGTAGTGGGGGTACTTGCTGGGCTGTGGTGACCCCTGCTGTCTGGAGCAAGACCTAGCAGGGAAAACCTCACTAGGCAGAGGTAATGCCAAACTTGTTGAACCAGTGGCCAGACACCCCCCATGGAGAGGAACAAAGGAAGGTGGAATGCTGCCCTGGCTGGGGGGCAGGGCTTGGAGAGGGTTAGTTAGTTCCTATCTGGAAGGCAGGGAATAAGGAGCTGGGGAGGGGGCTGGGACTCCCCTATCTCAAGGGGGGGGCACTGAGGCCTCTTAGCCCCAGTTCCTGTAACCAGATTACATCTGTGCTGCGCTGTGCTGGAGGAGCAATAAACCACCCTCAATTCCACTGGCTGGTGCAGTCTGTTTGTGCCATTTCGGGGTGCAGGAGACTGTAGCCAGACACAAAACCCCATCTTGTTTTTCCATGAGCCCCATCTTGTTTTTCCCCCCCCAGAGAGCAAGAGAAAGGCAGTCAGCCTTTGATGCCCTGGGAACGCAGGTGTGGTGCCTGTCCCTGACTCTACCATAAACAGAAACCAGACAGTAAATGGGCTAGCTGACGACTGGGAGGCCTCCCGTCGCCGTGATGGCTAGTATCAGTAATTGACACGCCTGCACTGTCTCGGGAGAGGAATCTTCGCCCATCACATACCAGAGGTGCCCATTGTCTGCATCTTCCCAGGTGTGAATTATGCTTTGCACCCTTCGTGGGAAACTTGGCATTCAAAGCCATTTTTCCTGATTGGCCACTTGAGACCAGGAAGAAGCCCATGTGACCCAAGGGGTATAAAGAGGGTTGAGTTGCCCACCCAATTTGAGCTCCAATCACCTACACCTGCTGGCAGGTATTGATTGTCTCCCGAGGTCCGTGGGACGCCCAACCTCGCCCTACTTCTTCCCGAGGGATTGAGAGAAAGACGCTGGCCACGCCAAGTCTGGAACGCAGGGGTGAGAATTGTACCTGCAATGTGTTTTCTTTATGTGTACACTCTAATTGTCTCTCTGTTGTAAGTTAGTTACTTTATTATAGTTTTCTTAAAGTCAAACTGCTTCATTTCTATTGTAAATCACCTTTGGTAAGGTGATTTAGCTATAAACTTTGGGAACAAGTGGGGTGCCCTCATTCACTTATAAAATATATATATCTATATACACTGAACCAAGTTTCTTTATTTCTTTTCTCTTTCTTTCTCCTATAAATAAGCCAGTACGTGTCAAGCTTCTGACTTGAACCCGTGCTGCTGTACCCGAACCGAACACAAACAAAAGAACTTCAGCCGGTCATAAAGGGACAGATATAGGGAGAGCTTGGGCGTTTGGATTTGTGTCACACCCAGGTGGCAAAATTCAGTTGGGGCGCTTCTCAGTCTCCCCGAGGCTGCCCGCTGCGAAGGAATTATGAAATTCTAGCAGCTGAAATCTGAAGCGTAATAAGCTCTCCCTGTACACTTATTGGGGCGCCTTTCAACCTCTTCCAGGTTGCCCACTGCAAGGGACCCCGGTCTCAGCAGTTAAAGTCTTAGGCGTATAGTACACACATAGTATAGGAAGAGCTTGGGCGTTTGAATTTGTGTCACGCCCAGGTGGCAAAATTCAGTTGGGGCGCTTCTCAGTCTCCCCGAGGCTGCCCGCTGCGAAGGAATTATGAAATTCTAGCAGCTAAAATCTGAAGCGTAATAAGCTCTTCCTGTACACACTGGGGCGTCTGTTAGCCTGTTTGGCTACCCTCTGCGACGGGACCTCGGTCCTAGCAGTAAAGTCACGGACGTTAAACTACTTTTCAGGGTGCCCTCCAGCCTCCTAGGCTGCCCGCTGCACCGAGACTTTGTGTCTCAGCAGTTGAAGACTTGGGTGTAACACACACGCACACACTGCCCTGACCGTCGGCTGACAGAGACGGGGAACCCCCAATGCGCCGTCACACACTGCCTCTAAAGTTCCATCAAAAACTGACATTTTCACAGCTCTAGCATGATCTGCTGCACAGATTCTTCACAAGGAAGTGTCCCTTGCCTTTTTAAACTCCTATTACCCATGTATTTACTTTATGAAAGTTGGACAAAACATTGTGAAAATGTAAGACATTGGCTGCCCAACCTCTGGTCTGGCAAAAGCTATACTGACTCACTGGGGGAAAAAAAGCAAGAGAATCTTAGTACAACATATGGTCACTCTATACACTAGTAAGGAGATGAGCATATTACAGTTGTTGGAGGGCTCTATTTAGCAGTAACAGAGCTAGAGGAAAGCCAGTCAACATTTTTTGTTTCTATGATAAAAACTGGCCCATGCCCTGTCTCAAACCACACTTGTCACAAATAATTGTCAACAACTTAATTTTCTGTTTTTGGCTAAGATATTGATTTAAAAAAAATATTGAAATTGGATTCAGGATTGTTAGCAAGCATTTTCGGCAAACAAAGTTGTTAAATGACAATCTAAATGGCAACACAATACTGCTTCTATGCTTGGCTTACCCTCCAGCTTGCTGGTCCAACAGCTGCAGTAGAGTAGGAGATAGGTGGAAAGCTGCAGGACCCCAAAATCCACCTCTTGGGGTGCAGAGTGGCAACAGTAGCAGCAAACCCTCAGGTCCAATTGCACACCACTGGGCACCACCACCAGCACCATAGAGCATGGTGAAGTTAGCAGAGCATCTGATCTCACGGATGGGGCATCCACGCATCCTGCCCTGCGCAGCTCCCCCGGATGAGATGGATCACTGCTAGCCCGGAGGAGAGATGCTTTCCCCAGCTAGGATGACCGGATGTCCTAATTTTATAGGGCTAGTCCCGATACTTGGGGCTTTGTCTTATATAGATACCAATTACCCCCACCTAGGGTGACCAGACAGCAAGTGTGAAAAATCAGGATAGGGGATGGGGGGTAATAGGAGCTTATATTAAAAAAAAGACCCAAAAATTGGGACTGTCCCTATAAAAGTGGGACATCTGGTCACCCTATCCCAACCCCCTGTCGATGTGCACTGGTTTAAGGGAGAGGAAGACGAGGCCTCATTTTTTTTTTATGACACCTGCTTCATTCTTGTTCCTTGTGGAGGCTGTCATGAACACGAATAAAGTCACAGCACCTTCACCTGAGGGCAGCATTTTAGCAAATGTAAAGGATCCAATCTTGCATCAGTCCTGGACATACAACTCCAATTAAAGTCAAAGGACTTGGGCTATTTTCTAAGGTCACTATTGGTTTTGCAGACACTATATATGATAGTCCTAAAGAGGTTGAGATTAACAAAAGGAAAATATAAAATATGTACCTTAGGCAAAGCAGTGATATTTTCTTTTTAAGAATGTCCAGAAAGTGATTAATATTATAGTGAGGTTCTAATCAAAACTCCCAATCAGTGCACTTTTGCATTTTGGTTAGCACACTAAGTTTGCATTTGACACTTCCTGTATTCCTGTAATGAACAGAGGCAACATCCCATACACAAACAGTTTGGTTAAGTTGAAATCTGCATTTAGATCAGAATCCAAACTCTACCACTTGGACCCATCTTTACTTAGTACTCTTCTCATATGCTAAAGAAAATTAATCCTCTTAGACTAGAGAAGAAAAGCTACACTCTTAAGAGGAAACTTAGTTTTCCTCTTTCTTGTACAGACAAGCCGATTTCAAGAATATATCTTGTTTTTCAGAAGGATAAAATCTGTCATATCTTCTTCCCTCTGCAGGCTTGTTTCTTCAAAAGCATGTGACCACTATGCAAGTTCTTATCTTCAGATGATCTGAAGTTGATTGGGCTTTGGTGCAGAGGGAAACTTGCAGGATACTGTGCCTTTCTTCCATATCTAAGGCAGATGTCACTTTCTTTTTCTCCCTGCTGTCCTTCCATACTTTGCTATATTTAAAGGAAAACAGCAAGGTTCTTGAGGATTTTTTTATTATTATTTTCAGCCAGCCTCTTTTATTGTGTACCAGGGAATTTTTATATTCACTGTCAGACTTATAAGAAAGCATGACACAAAGTTTGGAGTCAACTTAAGCTCTGCTATCACTTAATCTCACCGTTTTCACATGTTAGGCTCAATAAAATGCCAGAGATCTTTGGAGTTTTGAAAACTTTTTGCCTTAGAAAAGTGGCAAAACAAAGCACTGGCATGTCTTCAGCTCAGAGTTCTAGTGCTACTTTGACACCTTTTCATGATAGGAAGTGGAAGAAAATGACAAGTACATTTCATTCCATAAACATACAGTCTTTCAAGCACACGATCATGCTGCCTTCCCATGCATTGCTGATGCATTGTCTTGTATAATGCTGAACATTTGGCCTGGCTAAGGTTCACTGCTTTTAAAGATTTTTTCCCAACACAGTGGTAATATTGGCAGCATCCTTATGATAAGATACAGAACACATATCAAGAATGGCTGATTTAATTAGCCCAGAATGATATCCTTGATTAAAAAAAAATAGTACGGTGAAGAATTACTTGGCTTAAGCATCATGCACCTGTCACTTGAGCAATACATGTCCCGCATTTTCATAGTGTATGTCATATGGGGAGGGGGCCACTGCTGATATCATTTCAGCAGCAGTTTTAGTTGTGATGACGTGAGCAGCTTTTGTTCAGCTCCAAGTGTTTACAAATGTATTTCATTATTGAATTGGGCTCAAGAACAATTGGTTGGGAGAGAGAGAATCTGTCACCGGTGAATTTTATGATATTGTAGTTCATGCAGTGAAGAAATCTTAATGCTACAACATTTGGGAGCATAATTTTGTATGTCCTTTTTTTCCTGAGTGCTTTCCAGCGTGGTCCTCGGTAGCTAACACTATTTGTCATTATTTAAATGTAGCTCTTTGTGAATTTGACAAATCTGACTTTAAAAAAAAAGGGGGGGGGGGGGAATCTCCCATATATTTAGTACATTAGGATACATACATAATTTTATAACATTATACTACAAGTATCTAGAAGAACCAATAAGGATTGTATTGATTCTCCTGGATATGGTTTTTGGCATGGATTTCTGTTTGTTTGTAATTCCAAGTGTAATTGCAGATAGAACAGAAAACCAGATTTTTTGAGAATTTTGAATGAATGGAAGTCAAACTTGTCTGAGTTAGGTGAAAACAAATGACTGAAATTTTAATGTATGTAAAGAGCTTGAGATGAATACTTAATGGTTTTCTCTCTGTGTGTTTGTGTATGTGTGTTTATAATAAAGAAGTAGACAAATATGAAAAATAACCCTTATGCATCAGCACATCACCATCTAGGAGGAGGAAAAAATTCTTTTCATAAAATAATACTGCACAAATAGGTGCACTATGGTACATAGGTTTTACATTTTCCACTGAAATATCCAACATTAACCAGACCCAGGCTATAAAACTAGATGGACCTGTTCTATTATGGCAGTTCCTACATTGTCATTTTTTCATGCTAATTTTGATAGTTCACTTCCCTTCTTTTATAATCAAATTCTGTGCTGTCTCACATTCTATGCTATGGGGTCTGTGAGGTTTTACTTAGTGAAAATCAAGATAGAATTTGGCTGCTTTTGTTTAAAATACAAAGCTCTAGGCACAGGTCTTATTTCCACTTCTGAGATATGATTGCCTCTCTGATGCACTTGTTTTATATAGGATCCTATCAGCGCTAAACTAGAAAGTGAAATTAATTCCATGTGTAACTTCATTGGGGTCAGAAGAGTTTCAAAGGAAAGGTAAGAATTTCACTTGCCATTATCTTATAGAACTCCCAAGTTAAAAATAGCAGTTTTAATAGCATATTTAGGTCTTACTCAAAAGAGTAAAATTTTGGCTGAGTTTTGTCTGAGTAAGGACTTTAGGATATGGCCTTCTCTCTGTTCTACAATACTGTGGAGAATAATTGCTTTGAGGGATATGACAGAGCTGAAAAGCCCCCTTTCATCACTTCTCTCTGGCTCTGCTGTGTTAATTAGCTACACCATCTGCTAATGAACTTCAGCTTGTCTCATCATAACAGTAAGTTGTGAATTTTTGTGCATAGGTGTGTGCATTCTCACCATGTCTGATATTTCAGTGATATGTACTATATTACTCTCTGATCCCAGTTGTAGCTCTCCTAAAACTTTTATGGAGACCCCCATCTCTCCAAGCCTGCAGCCTGATTCTTGACATGCTAACCCATGACATGCCACTAGTTTAATTTTTTACTTAAATCTGGTCACAAACTAGAGAAATGTCAAAGTATTCTTTGTTAGTTCAATTAGTCAACATGCAGCTCTTTTCAGACAGTGAGAAGTGTTGTTTTATTGCTGTCAGTGGCAATGATTCTTGGGATAGGAGCAGAGTGATCCTCTTTCTGACCTTCCATGGTGTGGGAAGGGTCAAAATGCATCAACTTTAATGCCCTTTTAAATCAGGTAGATAGAAAACGTAGACTTGAATGGTGAGGAAGCTTCCAGTTCTTATATTCACAAAGTGTTCATGTATGTAGCAGAAAAGTGCTATGGCTGTCCATGCCATGGTGAATAGTCTACTTGTCAATGTGAAATGGTAACATGTCTACCATGTCACAGAAGCCAAAATCTGAATATAAGAAGTTGATAGGTGGTCTTGGAATTGCAAAAAGAGCTAGAACAAATATGCATGTGTGAGAAGGCAATCCTACATGAAGCATATCCTGAGACAGCAAAAAATAAAAAAAATGGCTGTGGCCAAGTAATAATCCGAGAAAACAGTGAAGGTGGCCTACAGTTCTGAGTAGCATGGTTCACAGTGGTTGTAAGAGCTCCAAAAACAATCACAAATGAAGATGGCAAAGCCAGTGATGTAAAGTATGGTACGTCTAGACTACATGCCTCTGTCGCCAGAGGCATGTAGATTAGGCTACCCGACAGAGTAAAATGAAGCGGCGATTTAAATAATCGCCGCTTCATTTAAATTTACATGGCTGCCGCGTTGAGCCGACAAACAGCTGATCAGCTGTTTGTCGGCTCAGCGCGATAGTCTGGACGCTCCCCTGCCGACATCAAAGGGAGTTGTCGACAACCCAGGTATGCCTCCTGGGATGAGGCATACCTGGGTTGTCGACAACTCCCTTTGATGTCGGCAGGGGAGCGTCCAGACTATCGCGCTGAGCCGACAAACAGCTGATCAGCTGTTTGTCGGCTCAACGCGGCAGCCATGTAAATTTAAATGAAGCGGCGATTATTTAAATCGCCGCTTCATTTTACTCTGTCGGGTAGCCTAATCTACATGCCTCTGTCGCCAGAGGCATGTAGTCTAGACGTACCTCTGTCAGTGAGCAGAAGTTGCTGTTCTGGTTTAAGTTTTAGATAAAACCCGTAAACTCAATGGCACAACTAATTCAGTTTCAGATGCCTTAGTTTCACTTTTCATCTGATTTCATCTAGAACAGGGGTTTTACTTTCTAAGGATCCCCCAACATGCTTTACATGCACTACATATAGCCCAGCTATGCCATAGCAACTATTTTTCTGTGTATAAAAGCCAGAGCCAGCATTAAAGTGTACAAACGGAGCAATTGCCCTGAGATCCCAATGCAACAGGGGACATTGCCAAACTCAATTGCGCAGGCTTTGCTTCAACCCTCATTGGTGGTGTTCAGGGGCCCAGGCTGCAGAGTTTTGGCTTTCTTTCCCTGACACATAGCAAGTCTAATGGCAGCTATGCTTGGTGGGCTCCCTGAAACCTGCTTGTGGCCCATCCCCCCCAGTAGCTCCAAACTTCTGCTTGAGAGCCACAGATCTAGAACTCTGAACATTTAAATACAAAACTTAGGTTTTAGATAACACTTTTCAGCAACAGGTCTCAAAGCATTTTACAAGAAGGCTTGTATTAAAATGCTGTGACAGTATTGTGTAATTAAGTATGTCTGGAAACTCTCATGATTTCTGAGGTCTCTGGTGAGGTGTCAGTTCATTCCCTACCCACTCCTGTCTGTTTGTGGCAGGTGTCTGGCTTTTTAAAGGTAAACTAGTCCTCCTCTCCCACCAGTTCTCTTTCTGTGTATGTGTATATAAATACTGAAAAGGAACTAGCTAGTTACCATTTCATAGGCTCAAGCAGGGGGAAGTAGCCAGGTAGGAGAAATTGTGGTACCCAGGAAACTCACCTTTCTAATAGAATACCTTGGGCATGCTGCTATCCCAGGTCCTAACATTGCAGCAGGGAATTTGTGGAGAAGTGTCCAAAAACCCAGCTGAAATTTAGTGTAGGTTTACCAAAAGGATTGTAAACACCAGTGAAGCTAGGTCAGATTTTAGGTTCATATTGCCAAATTTGGTGAATTTCCATTTCTGTGGTTTGGAAGGCAGAAACTGGCCCATGATATTTTCTGAGACCAATAGCTGATAGCTAAACTACAGTTGTAACTACTGAGTAAAGGAAGCCAGTGCCGTCATTCTGTTCTCTCTTAGGGTATGTCTACACTAGTTCATTAATTCGAGCTAGGTAGGCAAATCAGGCATCCGGAGTTAAACATCCCGGGCTTTATTTGCATGTTCCCATCTGACCACCATTTTTAAATCCCCCTTAGTTCGAACAAACTGCCCATGGCTACACGCAGCAGTTTAAAGTTAATCTGAACTAAGGACTTCGTTCGGATTAACTTTAAACTGCCGCGTGTAGCTGCGGGCAGTTCGTTCGAACTAAGGGGGATTTAAAAATGGCGGCAGGATGGGAACATGCAAATAAAGCCTGGGATATTTAAATCTCAGGCTTCATTTACAACTTCAGTTGCCTGATTTGCCTACCTAGCTCGAATTAACGAGCTAGTGTAGACATATCCTTAGAATGTACTAATTCCAAAGAGAATCTGATGCAGCAAAATATGACCTTTCAAAGACATTGAAAATGCACAGGTCTAGCACTAGTATGGACCTCTGTGAGCAGTTGTTACAAACATTGTCAAAGGAGAAGAACATCTATCATCATCAGCCCTAATGTCCTGAAATCTTAAGGATGTAAAGAAAACCATTCAATTGATTAAACTAAATTCACTGGATTAGGACTTCTTCATCAGGCTGGATTAAATGACAACATTAACTGCTTTGTCAACGGTTCTAAATATTGAGTAGCAGATCAGCATCTACTGAAAAGCTAATTTTATTGCTGGTATTCTATAAGGGTGATCTCTAAGTGCTGGGTATGGTGAAAACCAGATTGATTTTGATACAAAATATACTTAATCAAGCACATTTCTTTCCACTGATTGAATAAGTTTCCCGACCTTTAAAAAAAGGAAAAAAAAAATAGAATTGTCTATAATTTCTGGAACTGTAAGTGCACCACATTATAGCAAAATATTCCACATTAACTCATTATGAACAGAATCAAATTGACAGAAAAATGATTAAGACATTTTTTGAAAAATAAGCATTGACAATATTAAGAAACTAATTATGAAACGTTATCGTAACTCGGACCTAATCAAACTTAAACTGAGATTTACAAAATTAGGATTGGATACGTGTGTGTGTGTGTGTGTGTGTGTGTGTGTGTGTGTGTGTGTGTGTAATATTGTTTTGGTGGCTCCCAAATAAAGCTGTCTACAAAACTCACCAGCTAAGATGTCAAACTTTTGTTTCAGAATTATATGCTAATACAAGAAGTGGAGGGGACCTCAAGAGATCATCAAGTCCAGTCCCTGGCCCTCATGTTAGGACCAGCCACAGTCTATCTCATCCCTGAGATGGAGATTCCACAATGTCTCTAGGCAATTTATTCCTGTGTTTAACCACTCTGGGTATGTCTACACTTGCCCCCTCGTTCGGACTATGAAGCATACTGAAGTTTCTAATGAAGCATACTGAAGTTGCTAATGAAGCGCGGGATTTAAATATCCCGCGCTTGATTAGCATATTCACGTCCGGTCGCCCGATTTAACTTGCTGTTTCTAGATGCGGTAGAACCCTTCCGTGGAATTAACTGTTACTCCTCATGCAATGAGAGTAGGGTTTTGAGAGAATTTGAGAGAAGGGTTTTGGATCAGACTACCGCGTCTACACACGACGAGTTAAATCGGGAAACCGGCTGTGAATATGCCGCCTGATTTTAGCAACTTCGGTATGCTTCATTTGCCTTCCTAGTCCGAACTAGGGGGCAAATGTAGACATACCCTCTAACAGTGAAGAAGCTTTTCCTAATGTCCAATCTAAACCTCCGTGGCTTCTTTTACTGTCATTGGAGGCCGAGAAGACAAATTTTTCCCCCTCCTTCCTGTAACACCGTTTTAGATACCTGAAAACCACTGTCATGTCCCCCCTTAGTCTTCTCTTTTCCAAATTAAATAAGCCCAATTCCTTCAGCCTTGCCTCATAGCTCATGTTCTAGACCTTTAATCATTTTTCTTGCTCTTCTCTGGAACTTCTCCAATTTCTCCACATCTTTCTTGAAATGTGGTGCCCAGAACAGGACACAATATTCCAATTCAGGCCTAATCAGTGCAGAGTAGAGCAGAAGAATGGCTTCTTGTGTCTTGCTCACAGCACTCCTGTTAATGCATCCCAGAATCATGTTTGCTTTTTTTGCAACAGGGTCACACTGTTGACTCATACTTAGCTGGTGGTTCACTATGACCTCTAGGTCTCTTTCTGCAGTACTCCTTCCTAGATAGTCACTTCCCATTGTGTATGTGTGAAGCTGATTGTTCCTTCCTAAGTGCAGTACTTTGCATTTCTCCTTATTAAATTTCATCCTATTTTCCTCAGACCATTTCTCCAGTTTGTCCAGATCATTTTGAATTATGACCTTGTCCTCCATAACATTGCCACCCCTGCAAATGGGCATATGGACCAGAATTTAGTTATATAGCACATTCGCATTTAAGGAACTGCCACTGTAGTAGTACTGTGGGATATGAGTTTGGCTTGGATCTTAAATCATTGGATGAGTGGTTTTAGTACATGTTTCACATTTGTGTACAAAGTTTAAAGTATAGGGAGGCACCTAAAATGGGGACAGCTTGCCGATTCATGAGAAATGCTAGGTGTGCAGCTTCTTAAGCTGGCATATCTCTGGGAATTACATGTGCCTTCAATAAAAGCTGCAATTAAATATCTTAAGAACAAGTTTGCTGACTAATTCAGATTTCTGTACTCCATAACATTTGGGAGAATGGATTATTTATAGCTAAGAAATTAATGGGCCAACCTACTTTTATTGAAATCAATGAGAAAACTCCCTTTGTTTAAAAAAATCGGTGGGATCTGACTATTAGCAAGAGGTCAATACCAAAATTGGGATGATTTGATGTGAAATATGTGAAAGAAAGTAATGTGTTGAAACTGTGATTCTATTCATTCTGGAAAAGTATAAATAAATCAAGGCTCAAATGGTAGAAATTACTCTAAAGCCCTACAGAAGTTTAGAATTATATCTTTTCTGTGTTGTTGTTTTTTTTACCAACGTATTGAATTCTGTGGCAAGGAAATAATTTTGTTACATTTTACAGTGCAATTAAAATATCCCGTAGAAAGTTAATTTTTCTCTAAAATTATATATACATTTTCCATAAAGGAAGATGAAATAGAAGGGAGAAAAACCTAGGTGGCATATTTGTCAGATTAACTCTACATGACTTCAAAACAGCAAGATACTTAAGCGTGTGCTTAATTTTAAACCACGTGAACAGTCTGTCTGACTTCAGAAAAGTTACTTGTATGTTTAATGTCATGCATGTGCTCAAGTACCTTTCTGAATTGAGGCCTCAGAGCCTCAAAAGGAAAAAAAGGGAGAGAGGATTGTAGAATCATGCCTTATTTGAACGTGCAACCAATTGACTTTAATGGAACTATTTATGTCACAATGGACTGCCTATGTGAGTTAAATAAGTAGGGTTCAACCTAAATGAGACCAAGGAAACAAAGTGCACTAGCATGACATTGCATGACACACTTTGATAGTGACATGAAGTCATTAGACATAGAATAAAACAAACACTAGCATCTGAGGGAAGTGAGGGGGAGGGGAAAGCAAGGATGTGAGAAACACTTGTTCTGAAATAGCAACGAGGAGTCCTGTGGCACCTTATAGACTAACTGAAGTGTAGGAGCATAAGCTTTCGTGGGCAAAGACCCACTTCGTCAGATGCATGCATCCTCGTCGCTTTTGCAGATTCAGACTAACACGGCTACCCCTCTGATACTTGTTCTGAAATGTTACTCTTTGCCTGAAAAGTGTGATCAGTGGACCTTGGATGAGACCTTTTAAGTCAATGGAAAGATTTCAGATTTTAGATTAAGTCCAGCCTTATAGCTGACTGAATTTTTTTGATGAAAGCTGTGGTTTTTTTTGAGAAAAATGCAGAGTTGAGGCATTTTCTAAATTAAACATTTCAATGTTTTTAGTGCTTCTCTAATTCAGGGCAAACTGGGTATAAATCTACACCACAGTAAACCTGCCATGGACTAAACTTTCCTTAGGGATCCTACTGCTTTAATCATTTGTATGGACACTGCTTATGTGCATCAACATATTAAGGAGCTTTGATCCTGTTCCATTTCAGTTTCAGCAGCATTCACACAGATAATAAATCTGCATCTGACAATTGTGAGGCAGAGTTACATACCGTGAATTGAATGTTCATGTAGACAAACTCTAAGCTTCAAGTTGGCTTTGTTTGCAAATTACCTTCATTTTTATTAAAAAATGAAAAGGGGAAAAGGCTTAATTCAAATAAAATGTTACAGTCTTAGGCCCCAATCTTGCAATTAGCTACATTTGTAAAGAACCACATTTACTTCAGTGAAGGTTTTAAATTTAGGGTACGTCTAGACTACAGGGTTTTGTCGACAGAAGTTTTGTCGACAGATACTGTCGACAAAGCTTCTGTTGACAAAGAGCATCTAGACTACATTCAGTTCTGTCGACAAAGCAAGTTGCTTTGTCGACAAAACCCTGTAGTCTAGACACAACCCTACATGCAATAACACCTTCTGTTGACAGAACTCTGTCGACAGAAGGCGTTATGCCTCGTAAAATGAGGTTTACCAGCGTTGACAAAACTGCTGAGTTCTGTCGACGTTATGTCGACACAACTCAGTGGTAGTGTAGATGCAGGTATAGTTTTGTCGACAAAAGTCCACTTTTGTCGACAAAACTCTGTAGTCTAGACACACCCTGAGTTAGACTTCAGTGGCGTGGTGAGTTAATTTCTTGTTAGAGCCATAGATAAACATATAGCAGCTAAAGCAAATCATTTATATTGTAGGAAGAAAAAGGATTACAATGCATTCTCTAGCTAGCCAAACTGAAATAAAGTCTTCATTAGATACACTGAGCTCTGCTGTATGCACATACATAGCCGCTAGATGGAATAGCATGGAAAGCTCTAAGCTCTTGCAATGTCAGTATTAGAATTTAAGACACAAGATGTGATGAGAATCCTGATGATAGATAAGCACCTGAATAAATGGACAAATAATTGAATGCCTCTTATTTCAAAGATTGATTATCTTGAGTCCCAGGGCTAGCTCTTACAGATCCTTTAATTGATCCTCTTCAAGGATGACAACTACAATCAGAAGTAGATGAAAAGTAGGCAGCTATCCATTGAATAGGCACAGTATTTTGAAACCATGACATCAGCAATGAGATGAAGCTTTACTTAATATTCAACTTTCATCTTTATAAATGAAATGTATCAAGTATTGTGGGCAGCATAAACAGAAGAATTAGAGAAGAATTTGAGTTCATATGCAAGGTTTTTTTAAATAAAATCAAGTGTGTGATCTCATGGAACTTTTAAAGTATATTTCTTAGTGGAATGACTGATTTTTCTGTAAAATCACTAATTAAGGCAAATTTAATAAGTCTAATTTCCTCCTTGTGGCTTATGCAAAGAATAGTGTTAACTTTTTTTTTTTACATACTGCAATTGCACTTCCTCCATGTCCATGTGTAAAACTATATCATATTTTTTAGAGCAAATGACACTTGACTGAGTTTAATTTCTATTCCCTTGAACTGAATAAATCAAGTGCTCAGAAGACACATTAGGACTATGTGGAACACTTTATGCTAAGGTCATGAAAAGCTGTGATCTGTTTAGAAAGTCAAACTTAATATAAGGTTTGGGTAGAACTAGTTGCTGTTAAAGCAATTTTGAAATATTGTAAAGATCTTGATGCATTTTGTCTAGAACCTGGGTGTTTATCATTGTCTTACAAAGATTTACTAATCAGCACATCTCTCCATCCTAGTGCTGAATGCTGACCCTGAGCTATCACTTGAAGTTAGGACATGCTGTAACATGAGATGTCTTTCTCTTAAAGCCCTTTATTTTTGTTTCTGCCTGGATAAAGGCACATTAAAATGGAAACACTATGAATTCCATGCTAGAAATGCTTGAAAATAATTAGAGATGGATATATCTACTAGATGGGTTCCATTCTCAGTTACACTAAAACCCCTTCATGCTGCTCTGATAGACTCGAGGGGCCTTAAACTATACAGAAAGGGTGTAGAGCTGGCATGAGGCCTTTGTATAAAGGGCAGATAGGGATGGGGGGCTGGAACACACTGCACTACAGCTCTGCTTTGTCCTGGAAACTGAAGAGAAATCAGAGCAACCATGAAGCAACCTCTAAGTTACTGGGAGTGCAGGGCATTGGCAAGTCCTCAAAAGCTGTATAACCTCCCCATCCCACACAACATAACCA
This sequence comes from Pelodiscus sinensis, assembly GCF_049634645.1. Taxonomy (NCBI): domain Eukaryota; kingdom Metazoa; phylum Chordata; order Testudines; family Trionychidae; genus Pelodiscus; species Pelodiscus sinensis. The sequence goes on along the minus strand of NC_134716.1, from coordinate 46,399,304 downwards.
CACGTTTACCATGCCTTAAGAGAAGGAACTGAGTAATTCTCTCTCTCAACATAAATGTATGCACACACAGTGCGTATTACTACAGAAAATAATTTATAGCCTCCACAATCCTACTCAAACCATTCAGTTTAATTCTTCAGTTCACAATTAGCAATCTAGGAACCTGATGAAACTAGTAAACTCAATGGATCAGACCCCACTTCCTCTCCATTCTGCATTTGTGATGACAGGTCTGACAGATGACAGATCAAAACTGGCATATGGATTGTCTTAAATGTTCAGATTTAGCAAACTGTTCAAGTTCTCCCTTTATTGATGTCTGAAATTGGGCCAATATAGAGCACGTGTTACTGCTGTCTTTCTCCAATAATGCATGTCCCTGAGCCATCTCAAATGTGTAGGCAAGAGAGAATTTTTAGCTGCATCGGATTTTGCCAATCTTTTACTTACACTAAAGTTTCAAATGTAATATTCAGAAACAATATGTGGATGTGTGACATTCCCTCAAGGACTTTGAATTTAGTACTAATGAACAGATTGCAATCATGGATATGTGCTTTTGAGTCTTGCATCCCTGACAGAAGCAATTGTACTCCTATATTGTTTGATATTTAAAACACCACTGCCCATTTTATTCACTTCTTTAGTTCCAACATACAGAAAACAAGGAGTAATCTTAGCTTCAATAAAGTGCAACATTTATTTGAAAATGTTTGTGGTAAGGTATTTTAGAAAATTAAGATAATTTTATAAGTCTTTCATGGTGAGAAGTGTTTTACTGCTCAGAGTTTATGGTCTTTGTTTTAGAAAGAAGGGCTCCAATCATTGTGCTTTTTTTGCAAACAGCTTTTGCCTATGCAGTTACTTCAAACTGAATACATGAATTACGTATTTGTGCACTGAAAGTCAGTGTAGATCGCTCTCTCTCTCTCTCTCTCTCTCTTTTTATACAATCAGGCCTGATTGAATTGTGTGGGGATTCCTTTAACTTGTTTGATACCACCACGTGATTAGCATCATGAATGTCCATGGAACATTATAAGCTTTTTAAGTCAGGGACATTGTGCTATAACAGACAAAATGGAGCAAAGAGCAACATTTTATGTGTAGGTGGATACACAGAGAACATTATTAGGAGATCAGAGCAGGAAGGATTAGTGGAAGAAGCAGATTTTGTATAGGAGGTTATAGAAATTATAGTATTCTTATAAAGTGTTGCTGTGAATACTGATAAGTTACATTGTATTACTTTTGTGATCACAACTGATGCTATTATCGCAGCATGGAATGGACACTAAATAAGAGATAGTTAAGACAGGGAAATATAAAAATACAAAATATTATATATACTTGCACCAAAGAAATTACTTCAAATAAAACCTCTATTGCCCAACAAATTGCCTTGATCTCAACATTTCTTCTCTTTTACAAAGTCACTCCAGGTCACTTGCTATTAGAGTCAGAGTAATTAATCTGGTATCTTCTTATCATATCCTTATCCATAGGAAGAGCTTGGTTTGTTTATTATTTAAATCCTTCTGGTTGAAAATCTCTCTCACAAGCAACACAACTCTTGGCAGAAATGCATCTGGAAGCAGGTTCGGTTCATAACTGAGCATTCCACGGAGGGTTGGAACCTGATTCTCCAAAGAAGGGGGATGGAAAGTGAGCTACAGACAGATTTTCTTCTCTGCAAGCATATATTTTAATTTTAATGTAGTTGCATGAAGGAAAACTAGGGAAAGCTCAAAGAGTTATGGGGAGAATAGCAAATGGGAACCTTCTGACTAGTCTGACTACTCAAATTAATAAAGGAGCAAGGAAAGAAGAATAATCTTACTCTTAAGAACCCTCTGGGTCAAAGGGGATTTCAGACTCTCCTATGAAAAGATATAAAAAAAGGAGAGCAAATATGGCAAGAAAGGATTGTCTGCAGTGGTTAAAATTGAAATGCATTGTCCACTATAAGAGCCCTTTTTATTTTTCCATAACTTTCTCAAGCAAATCCCTTTAGAACCAAAATGTTTGAAGCTTGATCTCCAATGTAAAATATTTCTTGAAAGTTTCAGTAGACTCTGTTCAACTGTTCTGAGAACTCTTACATTAGTTTTAACCCTCCCCCCCCACTTCTCCTGTATTTTCTGTTTCTCATGCATAGTTCAACCAACTTCATGCTTACAGTAGCTTGTTTTGTAGGTCACATTTAAATCTAAAGAGCAAGCCAAGGAAATTGAATGTGATGCTTTTGCAGTTATGAACATTAAACTCATCATGCACGTGCAGTAGGACTGTCAATTAGATGTCTTTGCTCCTCTTATGCTTTAGAATCCTGGGGGAGCACATGAACAGTAGAGTCTATAAAAGCAGTTTTGAATGTTAGAGATGACGAGAAGCATTTAGTGTAATCTACATTTGCAAAGATGTTGAAATTTTGGCAAGCCTTGCAAATACCTTAAGCAGTCTGGCACATAGTGATATCTGTGGGAGAGGAAGGAGCTCAGCCCACTGCTAGGCTCCATGGAATGAGCATGGATCCTTGTACATTAGTTCTCCTTCTGGCTTTGCTATGGTACATAAATGCAGAATATCACTTTTCAACACCATTTTCCACATACCTCACTACAGAACTACAGTATTTACCACATTTCACAGGTGAGGAAAAAGTGGCTCAGAGACATGCCCAAGGCAACACAGCAAGTCAGTGTTAGATAAAGATTGGAACCTCACTTCCAGGAATTTACTTAACCACTAGACAATAATCAAGACTGATGCATGTCAATTTCCCCTTCTCTGAAATGGTAACATTGTTTTTCTGGATCAGATTAAGGTCTTCATAGACGCTAGATGCTCATAATTGTAGGCCTTTAAATTAGATTATATATAAGGGTATGTCTACACTAGCTCGTTAATTCGAGCTAGGTAGGCAAATAAGGGCAACCGGAGTTGCAAATGAAGCCCGGGATTTAAATATCCCGGGCTTCATTTGCATGTTCCCCGGGCGCCACCATTTTTAAATCCCCCTTAGTTCGAACTAACTGCCTGCGGCTAGACGCGGCAGTTAAATGTTAATTGTAACTTAATTCGAATTAACGTTTAACTGCCACGTCTTGCTGTGGGCAGTTAGTTCGGACTAAGGGGGATTTAAAAATGGCAGTGCCCGGGAACATGCAAATGAAGCCTGGAATATTTAAATCCCGGGCTTCATTTGCAACTCTGGTTGCCCTCATTTGCTTACCTAGCTCGAACTAACGAGCTAGTGTAGACATACCCTAAGGGAGAAATTCCCTATCACCTATATGCCTAATATTGCCCACTTTAATTTTCTCTCTTGAAAGCGATGCACCATGTGAGCAATTCATGGTACTACATTCTAAAGAAGACCAAGAAAGGCACATTTACATGCAAGGGGAACAAAGCCACCAGGAGAGAGAGTGGGGACAGGTGTTCACTTAACATTCTTAACAATGATGGAGACTGCACTAGGAAGCCTTCCTGCCTCCTAAGATACGGTAGCTGAATTTTGGAAGACAGCAGGGCATCTACTCCCCAGGAAGAGCGATGCTTTGTTTGGGCTCACTTCTCAAAGAACGCATTTCAAAGGATTACTGGAGTAGAAAAAGAAAGGGGAGAGAACTCAAAATGTATCTCTCTCTTGAGGACCAAAGAAACCAGCACTTTGTGGATCCTGGGTGGAACAGCCAGTCACATTGGAGAAATTGCTGGAAATAGGGATACCATCTCGGACAAGAACTTTAGCTGATTAAGTTAAATTTTAGTCTTAGAACCATTGTTATCTCCATTCTTTCAACTTAGGTTTAAATAATATCGTGTCTTTGTTACAAAGTTTGTTTTACCATAAGCCAATTCCTTGCTTTGACTGAAGTGGTGCATTTATCAACTCCAGCTATGTAAATAAGCTACAGTGTACCGTCTCTTTAAAAGAGTACTGAATTTAACTTCTGCAAGTGTTCAGCTGCACTGGACACTACAGGGCAGATAGTTTTGAAGAAATCTGGGACTGGGAGGATGTTAGGGTCACCCTGTAAATAGTAACGAGGCAATGGAAGACAAGATATGATCTTGCATGCTTGTTGCGGGCTCATTGGTATCAGGGCTGTGAGCCACAGCTGTAGAGCATTTAAGAAACCCAGCCTTTCAGGGAAGGCAGTTACACTACCTCTTTTAGGGCAAGATTGAACCCCAAGCATCACAATGGGTAATTCAGAGCATTGCCCATATAGTGAGGGCCCTTTGAATCATCAGCACCTGTTTGCTGTTTGTTTGACTAAAGATAGCAAATTATTAAGTTTGATTTAGAAGTTTTCTTTTCTTATTTGCAGGTCAATTTTTTTTAGGCTCTCACTTTTCATAGGCCCTAGGCACTGTGCCTAATGGGTAACCTGGCCCTGTTGCTTTGTACCCAACAGCCTGCTTCCTAAATACATATTTGCCAGTCTTCAATTGTCTACTTGGAGAAGTGTGTCAGGGATGGGGGGAGGGGAGGCGTGACAAAGCAAGTCAGCTCACAACAGACTCTTTAATTCCTGGAAATTCCAAGCCAATCCTGGGGGGGGGGGGGGGGTTGCAACCCAATAACAAACACTTGAGTCAATTACCAACTCCTCTGGGCCTAATTCTGTTCTTATTTATACATGTTCAACACCAACTGACTTCATTGTAGTAGTTCTGTTGTAAATGAGGGACACAATTTGCTGCATAGGTGAGTGTCCCGGCTGGGCACTTTTGGGTGTAACTAAGCAGTCAGAAGGAACATGGTAGCTTGTGTACAGTTTTACTAGAAAAAACCTATGCAAGATTTAAAAAAGTGAGTACAGGCAGTCCCCGACTTACGCGGATCCGACTTATGTCGGATCCGCACTTACGAACGGGGCTTTCTCGCCCCGGAGGTCGGGGCGAGAAAGCCCCGTTCGTAAGCTGCTCCGGTGCCCCTGGTCTGCTGGAGACCGTCTCCAGCAGACCAGGGGCACCGGGCGGGTTCCCGCGCTTCTGAGGCTTTGCCAGAGCAAAGCCTCAGAAGCGTGGGGAACCGCCGCTGCTGCCGCTTCAGTCTGGGTGCCTGTGGTCTGCTGGGGACGGTCCCCAGCAGACCACAGGCACCCGGACTGAAGCCGCAGCCGCGGGGGGGTCCCGCGCCTCTGAGGCTTTGCCAGAGCAAAGCCTCAGAGGCGCGGGGAACCGCCGCTGCTGCCGCTACAGTCTGGGTGCCTGTGGTCTGCTGGGGACGGTCCCTAGCAGACCACAGGCACCCAGACTGAAGCCGCAGCCGCGGCGGGGTCCCGCGCCTCTGAGGCTTTGCCAGAGCAAAGCCTCAGAGGCGCGGCACCCCGCTGCCGCTGCGGCTCTGCTCCCCGTGTCCCTGGTCTGCTGGTGGGGGGGGGGGGGGCGCAGCTAGTGTGCTCCCCCCCCCCCCAGCAGACCAGGCTTTTGTTTTGGACTCTGGGGCAGAGCAGCTGGGGTGCTGCCGATTGGTCCTGCAGCGCCGCTCTGGGCACTACTGGACCAACCCGGCAGCACCCCAGCTGCTCTGCCCCAGGTCCTGATTCAGCCGCTGCTGGTCAGTTTCAGCAGCGGCTGAATCAGGACGCCTGGGGCAGAGCAGATGGGGTGCTGCTGGGTTGGTCCAGTAGCACCGAGCGGCGCTACTGGAGCAACCCAGCAGCACCCCAGCTGCTCTGCCCCAGGCGTCCTAAGTCAGCTTCTGCTGAAACTGACCACCGCTGACTACAGGAAGCCCCAGGCAGAGTTGCTCTGCCCCAGCGTTCCTGGAATCAGCTGCTGATCAGTTTCAGCAGCAGCTGACTTGGGGACGCCTGGGGTTCTTAAGTTGATTCTGTATGTAAGTCAGAACTGGCGGTCAGTTTCAGCAGTGTCTGAATCTGGACGCCAGTTCCGACTTACATACAGATTCAACTTAAGAACAAACCTACAGTCCCTATCTTGTACGTAACCTGGGGACTGCCTGTATATTATGCCACGGTGTAACTGTTAAATCCTGTGCACCACAGACAATCCATTAAAATCAAAGGGCAGAATTGCTGCCACAATAGAATATGAAAATCTTATATAAACTCTGTTAAATGTTTTTTCCCTTAAAAAAGGCAGAATCAGGTTTTAAGCATGAATGTTTACAAAATATTTATTGTATGTCATATCTTATCATACATAGCCTTTTCCTTTACTATTCTTATGCATGTCATGTCACCAGGAAATTATACTCATCCTTCAGTGAAACACTCAGTTGTATTTATCTCTCATAGTGGGTATAAGTACAGACAGGCACAACATCTGGAAATTGCTTTCCTATAAATGCTGCTGCTTTCAGCAATCATATTTAACCATCATCTTCTAGCTATAATTGAAGCAAACCACTGATAGAAGGCAAGGTGAAGTTCTATTGGAAAAAGAGGAGTGGGAAATAGTTGAGGACAGGGGAGGCGTTATAAACAGAACAAAATTTAATAGTTGGTGCTATTAGTACCAACTGTAGTTCTGCACTCTTGATTACTCAGATTGTTGGAATTGTAAATGTTTACAGTCCTTTTCTCATAGCTCCCAACAGTCTCTTCAAAAGATGTGTCATGTGATAGAATTAGGTTTAAAATCAGTATTAAAATAAATTACAAAAGCATGTTATTCTTTGAGGAAATGTATTTGTTTTTGCTTTGCAGATTGCCTATTTGGAAAATAATCCTCTCATCCTATGAATACACACTTTTTCTTTTTACTTACCAGGGTAGTTTTGAATAGTTGTGCTACAATTATAAACCACTTCATAAAATGCTGAGCATTTATAATTCCAAATTAATTATCAAGGGATAGGAATGTAACCATAAAAGTACAATAAGAGTGATCTTTTTTTTTTCAGTCCTAAAGAGAGAGAGAGCTTTCTCTAAAATGGAATTTTCCCATGGTAAGAAATTATTCTTGATTTAACAGTATGAGAGAATCAGGTTCAAAGAACTAACAAATATTTTTGAACCTATGAAGGCCTGTTATACAAATGCCTGTAGCCTTCTCCTCTTCATGCAGACTTTGAATACTGATAATGGACATATCACAAGTGCTGATGCTTGGCCATTGCTTCTGCTGCTGTTATAGTGTTTTTAAGTACAAAGAGAGTAAGTGGTTGGTGTGGTTAAGGTTAGAACATAAGAATGGCCGTACTGGGTCAGACCAAAGGTCCATCTAGCCCAGTAGCCTGTCTGCTGACAGTGGCCAGTGCCAGGTGCCCCAGAGGGGATGGACCGAAGACAATGATCAAGCAATTTGTCTCATGCCATCCCTCTCCAGCCTCTGACAAACAGAGGCCAGGGACACCATTCCTACCCCCTGGCTAATAGCCTTTTATGGACCTAACCTCCATAAATTTATCTAGTTTCTCTTTAAACTCTGTTAAAGTTCTAGCCTTCACAGCCTCCTCTGTCAAGGAGTTCCACAGATTGACTATGCGCTGTGTGAAGAAGAACTTTCGCTTATTAGTTTTAAACCCGCTACCCATTAATTTCATTTGGTGTCCTCTAGTCCTTATATTATGGGAACTAATAAATAACTTTTCTTTATTCACTCTCTCCACACCACTCATGATTTTATATACCTCTATCATATCCCCCGTCAGTCTCCTCTTTTCCAAACTGATAAATCCCAGGCACTTTAGCCTCTCCTCATATGGGACCAGTTCCAAACCCTTGATCATTTTAGTTGCTCTTTTCTGAACCCTTTCCAAGGCCAAAATATCTTTTTTTGAGGTGAGGAGACCACATCTGTACACAGTACTCAAAGTGTGGGCGTACCATAGTTTTATACAGGGGCAGTAAGATATTCTGTGTCTTATTTTCTATCCCTTTCTTAATAATTCCTAACATTCTATTTGCCTTTTTGACTGCCGCAGTACATTGTGTGGAAGTTTTCAGAGAACTGTCCACGATAACTCCAAGATCTCTTTCCTGATTTGTCGTAGCCAAATTAGCCCCCTTCATACTAAGTTGGACCGCTATAGTCTGAACTTCTGTTGTCCGAGAACATTTGTGGTCTGGCATCTCCAGGAGTGCTCCAGGACTGGCATCCTCACTCAGCAACTTTTTCCTGGGTCTCCCAGAGTTTTCAGAGTGATTCAAATAGCTCATTTCCAGCATTCAAGCTCAGGATGGGAGGGGCAGAAGTGAGGAGGAGATGGCGAATGCTCAGGGGAAGAGCCAAGGTGGCTGCGGAGCCCTGTGACTGAGCTCCTGGCCCATGGCTGCAGGGCTCTGCAGCCACCCTGCCTCTTGCCCCAAGCTGCCCTCCTGTCCCTGCTTGTTCAATGCTGGTCCCTCTGGTGCTGGAGTAGAGGCCTGCAGCCAGCAGCAACAGAGGGCCCAGCATTGATCTACCCTGATTTTAGGTCCTGTCCGGTCCCAAGGATACTGGACCAGAGAGGTGCAACCATAGGGGTACAGTCATAAGGGTACAGTTTTTGTCCCAAAGAGCTTATGTAACATGCCTACCAATGTGTGGGACAGGTCCCACTCTGTGCCAATTATGCAAAGGATCTGAGTCTGTTCAGCTAAAGCTGCCAAGCAGTGGCTATCAGCTGCACCAGCTTATGCTTTTAGCCTTAGAAGTTCCTAATTCAGTCATTACTGTGGTGTTCAGGGTGGTGGCTATCACACTTGCAATCTAAAAGATGGTTATGAAAAGGTTTTGATTCCCTGGGAATGCACGAGGTTGATTTGAATTATGACTTATAGGAGCTGTCTTCATTATTTGCAATATTGGGCCCCTTGCTTGCCTGCCCACTGAAGGTGAGGACAAGAAGTGTAAACAAGCTGATGGCCTAGAAAGCCCCAGAGGACAAATTCAAAGAGGTGAGAGATGCAACCTAATAGATGGGCAAGGAAAAATATTTTGGCAACTGTATTTCAGAGAGTCTAAAAAGAGTTGGGTAATAGAGGAGGAGAGTAAAATGCTAAACAGAAAAGCTCAGATCCTCAAAGGTATTTATGTAAACAACGAGAAGTCCTGTGGAACCTTAAAGGTATTTATGTGTCTAACACTCACTAATTTCAGTTGTGCTTTATCTCAATGGGAGTTAGGTACCTAAATATCTTTGAGGATCCGGGCCAAAATGAGTAGGCTGTGGAAAAGTGTCTTAGTAGATAAGAAATGTTGGACTTCAACATGCATTGGAAGAAGATGCAGCAAGGTTTGCCCATGACCTGGAAGTGTAGGGAGAGGGAGAAGGAAAAGGCAGGGTTAATGCTGAATAGTTTCAATTACAAAGATTTGAAATCTCAGTGAATGATGAGCAAAGGAGCATTAGCATTAATACATTAAAAACTTCCTATCTTGAATGGCTCATTTATAAAGTAAAACGCTGCTGTGTGAGCTTAGCTTGACACTATAGGTCCATCATTCATACGTTCCAGGTTAGTACCTTGAAAATGGGTTTCACCTAAGGAAAAGCACAACATGAGAATAAAAGGCCAAATAATATGTTATGATAACCATTTCTCAAATCATTTAAGTTGCTTCATTTCTGGCTTCCAGACTGAGTAGTCTACACTCTTAGTGCTAGCCTAAAGCAATCACATGCTGCTACAACATTATACTTCCTTGGATGAACTATTTTTGTCATAATATGTACTGTAATGCAGTCATAGGGTAATACAACCTGGGGGGGATTGGGAACAAGATTTTCCCTACATGTTATGAGGAGGATGTTTTGCAAAGTTATACAAACTAAGTTTTTTTTTTAATGTGGACATTAATCTATTTCTTGCATCAGAATTAATTTATCTCATTTTATCTTCCTATCTTCATATTTCATCAACTTCTCAATTCTTGCTGAGGGTCCTTGAACTAAATATATACAATATCTTCTTGAAATTAAGCTGTTTATCATTTTATTCATATTACTGCTGGAGGATAATCATAATTGATATGTTATGGGGTAATGAAGTGTAGGGCCTAAGATTCTGCTGCTGTATGAACTCTGTTTCAACTCATCTCAGACATGGGGATTATATGGGCTTGAAAAGGCTAGTCCAGACATTACCCCGATGGAGTTTATATTTATTGACTGCAGATATTTTGTGGGCTGCATGGGAAATACATTCTTCTTCCCTCTTCCTACACAATACACCTGTCCAGCACCAGCCTCACTACTTGACCTAAATATTGAGCTCCGGGTGTGGACCAAAGAAAACATCAGCAAATATTAAAAAGTAACAATATTTCAAGTTGCAAAGCATCCAGAAAACAACATTTCAAAGTTAATAAAAGTCTCCACATATATCTCTGGAAAATATAGTGCTGGATATAATTCTCAAAGAAATTCAAAAGGGTAGTAAGAATAAATATTAAAAGACTATTTCACAAAATGTTATTGGATGGTCATATCTTTTTTTGTAAAATAGTAGTAAAATTACATAAGTTTTAAAATAAATATAATTTTCACACACTGCACAGAGCATGTAGTGCCAACAAAGAACAACTGCAGAGAGTATTGAGGGAAAATGTATGACTAACCCCTTCCCCCAAACCTTTACTGTAAATAGTAACATATTTGAATTTCTAAAACTGAACACAATTTACAGTAAATTTACATTTCTTAAATGTCAGAAGTTACACTGAGTCAATAGATGGAAGATTTGCAATGAAATCTGGAAGATGTAAGAAGTGGAAGAAAAAATCCCTGTAGTTGATATTGTAGATAAAATTCTGTGCAATACAGGCAGTCCCCGACTTATGCGGATCCGACTTATGTCGGATCCGCACTTACGAATGGGGCTTTCTCGCCCTGGAGCTCACAGGCAGCGGTCAGCCACCTTGAGCTCCGGGGCGAGAAAAGCTGCTCCCGGTGCCCCTGGTCTGCTGGAGACCGTCTCCAGCAAACCAGGGACACCGCGAGCAAACCCACAGCAGCGGCGGGGTCCCGCGCTTCTGAGTCTTTGCTCTGGAAAAGCCTCAGAAGCGCGGGGACCCCGCCGCAGCTGCGGGTTTGCTCGCGGTGCCTCTGGTCTGCTGGGGACCATCTCCAGCAGACCAGGGGCACCGGGAGCAAAGCATTCCGGACAGAGCAAAGCCTCAGAGGCGAGGCACCCCCCACTGCCGCTTTGCTCCCTGTGTCCCTGGTCTGCTGGGGGGGGCGCAGCTAGTGTGCTCCCCCCCAGCAGACCAGGCTTTTGTTGTGGACCCTGGGGCAGAGCAGCTGGGGCGCTGCCGGTTGGTCCCGCAGCGCCGCTCTGGGCACTACTGGACCAACCCGGCAGCGCCCCAGCTGCTCTTCCTCAAGCGACCTGATTCAGCCGATGCTGGTCAGTTTCAGCAGTGGCTGAATCAGGACTCCTGGGGCAGATCAGCTGGGGTGCTCCTGGGTTGGTCCAGTAGCACCGAGGAGCGGTGCTACTGGAGCAACCCAGCAGCACCCCAGCTGCTCTGCCCCAGACGTCCCCAAGTCAGCCGTTGCTGAAACTGACCAGCGCTGACTACAGGAAGCCCAAGGCACGGTTGCTCTGTCCCGGGCTTCCTGGAATCAGCTGCTGATCAGTTTCAGCAGTAGCTGACTTGGGGTTCTTAAGTTGAATCTGTATGTAAGTCAGAACTGGCGGTCAGTTTCAGCAGCGGCTGAATCTGGACGCCAGTTCCGACTTACCTACAGATTCAACTTAAGAACAAACCTACAGTCCCTATTTTGTACGTAACCCAGGGACTGCCTGTACACGATCACAGGAGCATGACATGAAAACACCAGCCACATAAAACAGTAAATTCCAGAAACTCTTTACCACCAACCTCTCAGCAAGATAAAGCATTACAGGAATCATTCAAAGATTATGATATCATAGATGCGAATCTTTCGAAGCTGAGGAGGTAATCAAAGACTGCTGCTTGGTAAATATAGGGAACAAGTTCAACTATGTAAAATCATAGGTCTCCTGTGAGAGAACAAATGTAAGTGATGTTTTCTTATATCTTTAGATTTTTACAATGTAAATTAAGATATCATTTTGAATACCAGCTGGACTCTCTAGTGGGACCATAAACTTTTACAATGTTCTCTTTTTTTGTTACAGCAGGAAACAAATGGAATGACTTACTTGTATAAGAGACAACAAAAATGTAAAAAAGTCTTGGATTCTTAATACAATAATTAAAGGACTATTGCTATTAATAAAACAAATGAGGGAGAGCCTACTATAGAAGGGTACTATGCTGAAAATGAAAACAAAATAAAGAATTGTTCAAAGTTGGCACGTGAAAGAGGAAAACATTTATTGCATAGTATATGTGCATGTTCCAGGCACTGTAAATTGCATACTAGCTAGTAAAATCTGACATTCATTCTAGATAAAGTGTTATATACACTTTTAGATACAATTTAAAAAAAAGGCAAATGGACCTCTTGCTAGGTACAATATATTTCTGAGGAACAAAAAGAATTAAAGACATATGAAAAAATTTCAATGCAGAGAATGAAGCCCTTTCATTGTATTTAGACTAAATAGCAAATGTGGAAAAATGCCATCCAAAGATTAACACAAGTCATAAAAGGAAAACATGGAACTTGGTCTAGAAAAAAAATCATGCAGACCATCAGAAAGTTCATTGACTTTGGTATTCCATATTGATTCTAGTTGATGGTGTAGTAACTAAGGAAAAAGTAATCTGACAACTGGCCAGTTTAGAAAAACTATATGCTGTATATCTTCAAATATCAATTAGGGTTGACTAATTTTTTTTTCCTTTCCTGTTTTGCTTGTTTTCCCCCCCCTCCAGGATCTGACTTCCAACATTTTATCTTTTCCTTTTGCTTTATTGTTATTTTTCTCCTCTTTTATAACTTTGGCGTATCTTTGTCTCTCGAGATAACAGCCATTTTCTTGAATTAAAAGCACAGTGAAGACAAGGCACTTTAGGGTTATTACAAGGCGAACCTCAGGCAGGGCTACAGTTTTAAAATGAAGCTAAAGTGTCTTGCCTTTATTATGTTTTTACTTTGGGACAACTCATGCGTATTAACAAGTGGTCTGGTAGCACTTTATAGACTAACGAAATGTCATCTGAAGAAGTGGGCTTTGCCCACGAAAGCTCATGATACCATCTACATGTTTCGTTAGTCTATAAAGTTCTACTAGACCATTTGTTGTTTTTTCTGTAACAGACTATCGATAGGGTGATTCTGCCTTTGAAGTGTAGCAACAGCTCTAGGGCTCTTGCTACACTTCAAAGGCAAAAGTACTATGTGGAGCCTGGGATCAGTTGAGGACTCTAGCTAATCCTGGGATCTATGTGGTGCTGCTGCTTTGAAATGTCACATACAGCCTGACTCTGGGCTCCCCACGGCATTTTAGAGCAGCAGCACTGCATGGAGGTGACCCCAGGCTCCGCACAGTGCTGCTGCTTTGAAATGCTGTGTGCAGCCTGGGGACACCCCAGCTGGTCCCGGGCTGCATGCAGTGTTTCTAGGAGGCAGCGCTGCGTGGAGCCCGGGGTCTGGCCCCGGGCTTCAAGCAGTGCTGCCTCTTTGAAGTCCCCCTTCTCTTCTCTGCCCTTGCTACCTCTTTCTGATAGAAGCAGCAACGGGGGAGGAGGGAGTAACTAGTCGACTAGTATGTAGACTGTCCAATAAGCATTTACTTATCCGATAGTTGACTAGTCTTTCACATCCTTAATCCATGTATCAGAAACACAGCAGGAAGCACAGGGCTAGGAAATAGAAGTCTCAGAATTTCACCCAGCATCTTGTTTTTGCAAGATTTCCAGTCCAGTTTTCCATACTTAAAAGTATCTAGCCGCTCCCCCGAAAGGAAAACATGCATTTTTTTAAAAAAAACTTCAGTATGTAAAATGTCATTTTCAGTATCTATAAAATTACTGGCTCACTTTGAACATGATTTTTTGTTTTGCACCAACTTTTAGGCCTATATCTGCAAGACACTGAACACACTCATCTCCTGTTGGAATCAATGGCTATGTCTAGACTGGCATGATTTTCCGCAAATGCTTTTAACGGAAAAGTTTTTCCGTTAAAAGCATTTGTGGAAAAGAGCATCTAGATTGGCACGGCCGCTTTTCCACAAAAGCATTTTTTGTGGAAAAGCGTCTGTGCCAATCTAGACGCGGTTTTGCGCAAGAAATCCCCGATCGCGAAAATGGCGATCGGGGCTTTCTTGCACAAAACAATACCGCATTGTCTAGACTGGCCCTCTTGTGCAAAAACATTTATGCAATAGGGCTTTTGTCCTAACGGGAGCAGCATAGTCTTTCCGCAAGAACACTGACAATCTTACACGAGATCGTCAATGTTCTTGCGGAAATTCAAGCTGCCAGTGTAGACAGCTGGCAAGTTTTTCCGCAAAAGCAATTGCTTTTGCGGAAAAACTTGCCAGTCTAGATGTAGCCAATGAGAATTGAAGGTACACAGCCCCAAACAGGATCAGTCTTTGGAATGCAGTTGTGTGGTATTTCTAGCGGTGAATGCTGAGGGCATTTGTATTCTGTGTGCACATCAAAGTAGCCATTTGTGCTCTTAGAATTGCTTCTAACCATTGGGGAGACTGTACAGGTTGAACCTCACTAGTCTGGGATGCTCTGGTCCACCAACATCCATGGTCCAACATGATTTTAATTAGCCAGATGTCCACTTACCAAGTTTCCCCCAGGTCTCAAAGTTTATTTTAATCATCAGTTCTGTGCTCTTATTTACCCCTAAATGTATCCCTAAATTACTTCTAAGAACCCAGTAAGTAGTGGAAGTGTTGGTAATGATGTTAGGCAATATTGAATTTCTCTTCATGTAGGGATAAACATAATGCTTGAAATGAATTGGCACATATCAGGGAAGCAAGGGGTTTTTTATGCATGTAAAGTTACATGCATGCCTCATATTTGAAAAATGGTTGATGAGAGTGAACTCATTAAAAATGATGGAAGCTAGTTAAAGGGATCATTAACTACACAATGATGTACGAAAACAGGAGTAAATTTACAAGTCATTTGGTCTGATTACAAGAAAATATTAGGGAAGGTAAATATGCAAAACAGATTTCTTAAATAACATTGTTAATGTGACCCTCCTGACCTATATATCAAATCATATGTTATTCTCTTGTTGTGTAATTATCCTAGGATAATTTCCAACAAGAAAACTATTACTGATAGACTAGGCTTATTCTGTTTGTGCTGAAAGAATAATGATTTTCAGGTAAAGGATATACAATGTACTGGATTAGCATTGTATTTAGTTAAAAAAAAAAAAGCTTCTAGATATCTTGGTTTTGTTTTGTTTTTATTTTTGCCGAAGTCTAGGAGTGCATTTGGCAATGTCTTTAGAATTTTTTCAGGAAAAGAAATAATTTATAGAACTGGCTGGAAATATTTTGATCAATAATGTTTCCATTGGAAAGTGCAAATTTATCAAGATTGTAGGGAAAAAGTGAGTTTCATCAAATGTCCTGTTTAAATCTTTAAAAAAAGTTAAAATTTTCAAATATCCACTGGTGACGTTTTGAAAAAAAATGGTTCAAAGGGATTTTGTTTAATCATTTAAGTCATTTTTATATTAACACGTTAGAATAGCTGAAATCAAAGCAAAATATTTCAATTAAGCCAATATAAGTTTTTTTCCAGATTTCCAATTGACAATTTTTTAAACAATTTTGACTTTTTTGAACTGATTTAGAATGGAGAAAGTTTTCAATATATTGAAAATTCTCATGACAGAAAACCACCCATCTCTCATCATTTAGATTTCTTAGTACAAACTTTCAAAAAAAGACACCTGAATTGCATACTCAAAATATACATGAGAGCTCAAACAGGTTCATATACAAAACTCAGAGCTGAGCTATTTGTTTCGAAGGACTAGGATGTTTTCATTCTTAAGGATAAGGTTGGCAAATGGGCACTTCGTCTGTATTACTGCCGTGTAGCTCTTTCAACAATAGTGCTGGTTGTGTAAAATATTCATATAGCTATGAAACTGTCAGATTTTCAGAACTACACATTTACACTCAAAGTAATTGCATATGGAAATACTTGAAAGCAGAAATACATCTTTGCATGGTCATCTACCATATTTATGAAATGTAGATGTAAATTAGACCATAGCTGTACTTGCACAGTACTGAAAACCTCTCTAATCATCCTCAAATAAAATACATCGTTAAACTGCAACATTAAAGATCTGAATAAAACTAACACTTGTACTAGTGCTTTTAAGTGTCTGACTAATATCTAGGTTTTTTGGTCTGTTAATCATCTATATGTTTCCATATTTAGACATTGATGTTTAATTCATTTTTTCTTTGGAAACAGTGCTTTGTGTGCTCTCTGAAACTACATCCAATATACTACTCACTCATAGTTTTCATGTATCTCCATAGCATGTTTATGGCATATTCTATAATTGATTTTTTATAACTTATAGATGTAGACCTTACCAGATCTTAACATGTAGCATAGAGCTTAAAGCAACCACTTTTATTCATCTGACTACCCTTCTCTGTAGACTCCATGGGCCAAATACTAATCTCATTTACAGTGATGTAATTCACTGATGTAATTGTCTCTAATTGAGCTATTAGGCATTTATATCCACATATATGAGATCAAAATTTGGTGCATAGGGATCACACAAAGTCAGCTTTTTACAGCCTTATTTTGACATTTTGTCTATCACAGGCCATGTCATTTTACCTGGTGATTCCTGTGTCATGGCTGTTCAATTTTGATTGAGCTAAACCACACCTTTTTTGAAAAAACATCCTATCTTCAAGACTCCAAGCGATGAGAATCTATTATATCCCGGAGTAATCTTGTTCATTTACTGAATAATCTTGTTAAGTACTTTCACTGTTAAAATTTGTGTATTATCTCTAGTTTAAGTTTTTTTTTTTTACTTTTCCTTCCGGCTGCAGGATCTAATTATGCCTCTGTTTGCTACATTAAAAATCCCCATAGTACCAGATAGTTAACTCATTGCATCTGGTTCAAGACTGAAATTAAGTTCAGATGAAAACTTCTTCAGTAGCAAGCATTTCAAACATAATTATGAATAAATATTTTAATTATTTTTATGAATAGTTTTCTATATATTTTAAAAGTGGGTGATAAGAGTATGCACTCACTTGCCTAAAATCAGCTTGATGTTCTTTTTTACAAATCAGTATTGCAGGCACAAAATAGACAATGACTTGAGGAATTAGGCCGTGTCCACACTCAGGGGTTCTTTCGAAAAAAGTACCCTTTTTTCGAAAGAACTTCCCCTGCATCCAGACTCAAGCCGCGTTCTTTCGAAATTATTTCGAAAGAACGCGGCTTTTCTTTCGATGGCGGTAAACCTCGTTTCACGAGGAAGAACGCCTTCCTTCGAAAGTTCTTCTTTCGAAGGAAGGCGTTCTTCAATGTAAAGAGGCCGTCTTCGAAAGAGAGCATCGAGACTCGCTGGGTGCTCTCTTTCGAAAAAGCGGATTTCCTCTATCGAAAGATCCGCCTGCAGTCTAGACGCGATCTTTCGAAAGAGGCTCTTTCGAAAGATGCTTTCGAAAGAGCCTCTTTCGAAAGAAGCCTGCAGTCTAGACACACCCCTAATGAATTTAAAACAATCAATATACTTGTTTTCAATTACATGATAACTTATAATGGTATAAATAGACATAGCCAAATCATCATTCTAATGGCTGAGAACCAAGGACTGGCCAAAATCCATCATAATGGGTTTGAAGGAATTTCTATGATGTCATGTCAAAAAGGCATTGAAGTGTATCAAAGAGCACCCAATTCTCAGTTCACTTTGACATACCTCAAAGCAGTATTGAAGAGGATGAAAAGGACATACTTGCAAGCAATTTTATATCTGGGGAATATGTGAATTTGTGCCTCTATTTAATACTACATTTCAAAGAATGAATATTGGAAACAAAATAAATATTGTTTGTGTTCAGACTTAAACTAGCAAGCAACAAGGAGATGCTATGGTTTGTGTCTAACACGTTTGAGACTGGAAATCCTCCACACAGAGCTAAGGTTTTTGTGCTTTATTTAAACTATTTTATATTGGAAATATAACAAGAATATGCTTGTACACTGTTTCCCCCCGCCACTTTTTTCTGTAATACATCTAAATCAAATGGAGGGTTGCATTATACCTATATAATGCTAAATAGATATAAAACCATAAGGGAAGGGGTAATATGATTGCTAATTAATTTTAAAAAATTAGTTTTTTGCTACTTCCTTTTAGTCTCATCTGAGTTCTGTATAATTCTTGCTGACCCTTGCTCCATTATAAGGTTTGTTCTGAGTAGATTCAACCGTACAGTCCTTTGTAGTCCTGCTGGGTTCACCATGCCATCAGGATTGCCTTTGGGCCAGGATAATATAATGCTTATTCCAATGCTTAGATTAAGAAGCCAACAAAAAAAGCATCATCATTACCGAGAAGCCAATAACACAGTTATCTTAAAGTGACCGAGCCATAGGCCTCTGTCCAGTTACCCCAATCAAATATAATGATGATCACTGAAGATCTTATTAATCATACAGGAAAGTTTTACCAATCCCAAATGACTGGAAACATTACCTCCCAGGATAATAAATATTTCAGATATTACCCTAAATACATGTGTATACACATTTTTTATTAACTAAATTTAAATTTATTGAAAAAGAGAATTGGTTAAAAATTCATTATACATACAGATGAGTATAGTTCTGAGATCAGATTGATAGTAGAGATGGCGAGGTTTGTGGTTGCCAAAGACTTCTTTCAATGTTAGTCCATAGGTTACAATCCATCTGATGACTGGAAATCTCAATCCATGACAAAGATTTTCCTGATAAATCATCAAACATATTTTAGATAAGAAAGATCTGATCTCAACAGTTTTATACAATTTCTTAGGCTTCTCTTCACAGTTAAGTCCTATCTCCCAAAACATACAGATATGAGCATAGACCAAATAGACCTATCTCCCAAGCATCACCAGTAATTATTTTTACCAATTAACATAAGGTAATTGATTTCTATTATTCATAAATGATTTGCTATACAGTTCAAAGAGAGATGAATACAGTATAGGCAGGAACCATTTGACTACTTTGTTATCCTCTAACAATATACTTGCAAATACACAAACATCTACGAGTATGTCTCTAAGGCTGAATTTGGATAATTTATTTTTTAAACTTACTTTGCCCTTTCTGCCCATGTTCCACAGAAGTATATACAAAGGAATATAGCGCTACCACTGTTTCTGCATTGTCAATAAGAGGACAAATATCAGAAGGGTAGCTGTGTTAGTCTGAATCTGCAAAAACAATGAGAAGTCCTGTGGCACCTTATAGACTAACAGATTTATTGGAGCATAAGCTTTCATGGGCAAAGACCCACTTCATCAGATGCGTGTAGTGGAAATTCCAGAGGCAGGTATAAATATACAGGAACAAGAAAAGAGTTCCAATCAAGAATAAGAGAACAGTGCATCTTGTCATTGCCTATTTGAATCTGATTAACGGGATAAATTGTGGTATGTTAATAGTGAGATTAAATCATAAAAGTATAAGACTTCATTAGAGGTACAGTGCCCCTTGGAGATCCTGAGGTTTGCAGCTATTTTCCCTCTGCACCCCTTTTGCTTGTTGGCGCCTCTTAGAAAGTGAGTCTTGTGTGACTCTCTATTCAGATGAGCATGAGGGTGCAATTTTGACATTCATCTGAATGGCCCAAGTGGGAAAAGGCTCTCTTCCCCATGTCACATTTGACTGTTGTACTCATAATTTGACTGTTAGGCAGAACTAACCTCTCAAATAAAAAGGATTGTGATTCACTGAAAATGCAACTTTACCCTGGAATAATTTCTAATGCTTGCTGATCTTCCTTTAATTATCTAATATCCTCAGGGGTTCGAAGCAGCAATATTCCACTCTGCTTTAACTTTCTATTCTTGTACTCTTAATTTCAGCAGAACATAAGATGATGCACTAAGCCTTCAATTACAGCAGGAAGTCTCTCTAAGAAAGAATTATAGGGAAGAGATGGATGACTTGTACAAACACTGAAGGAATAAAGAGAGCTGAGATGGGCAAACTTTCAGAATGGAATGCTCTTATAGCAGAATTTTATTTTTGGATAATTACAAACAACTGCCCCTTGTTTTAGCTTCATTTTTATGCAAGTTTGAAGTTCTCTATGTTATCGTAAATTATGCATTTAAAATAGTCACATTAAAAATAGACTATACAGAGGCTCTGTCTACACTGCCGTCTTTTGCCAGCAGAGAGTATGCAAATGAAGCACTGATTATCATATTGTTGTGCTTCATTTGCATAATCTATTTGAGCTGTTTTTGCGCAAGGGGTTTTTACACAAAAAGAAGCAGTGTGGATGTTCCTTTTTGCACAAAAAATCCTTGTGCAAAAACAAGCAGTGTGGACATTTCCTTGTTGTGCAAAAACAGCTCGAATAGATTAGGCAAATGAAGTGCAACAATATGCTAATCAGCGCTTCATTTGCATACTCACTGCCGGCAAAAGCTGGCAGTATAGACATAGCCTGAATGTTGGTTACGTAATAAATCAATGTAATCTTTTCAGCATTCTGCAGCTATTATTTTTTCTTTTCCTTTTTTCCTTTTTGGTCTTTCACATATGGGCCTTGGCAGGTTAAAGTGTTTCTGACACTGATGTAATTCTCTAGGAGAGAGGATTTCTGTTTCAGTTCAAATGATTCTTTGGACTATTAGCAGTATGGCAGAGATACAAGGGATGCATCACTGCTGAGATGGGGCTAAAGGAACAGTTCTAAATAGCAGATGGGAGTTGTGTTGAACTTGGTAATTAGCCCATTTCTGGAATTTTTCAAGCTGACATCTAGCAATGCTGAAATAAAACATCATTTTAGCAGTGAAGTGAAGAGTACGTTATCTTGACATGGCAGAATAGATAATCTTTTAATTCCAATATAAACATTGCTTTCAAAATACTATACAGATATCAAACCCAGAACTGTTCTAATATACATGTCCCTTAAAATTGGGCATAACACTTGAGCTATCATAAAGTAACCACACTTAGGCAGTAGTAAGAAATATACAATGCCACTTTTCTTGTTCATGTTCCCATGAATACAGTGACAAAGTTTATAATCTAAATTTTGTAAATGCAATCTCTTGTTCGGATGGTCCCTGGCCATTCAATAGACAATTCGGACACTTCTGTCCCTAAAAAAATCTAGCACTACTGGTGTTGTGAAAATAATAAGTAGCAAATGTCATCTTGCTGTTGCTAAACAGTGTGGTCTAGAGCAATGGTTCTCAAACGGTGTGACCTTCCCCCCCACATTAAATTAAAAACACTTTTGGATATATTTAACACCACTGTAAATGCTTGAGGAAAGCAGGGTTTGGAGGTGAAGGTTGTCCTGAAATCCCCTCCCCCAGTTTGAGAACCCCTGGTCTAGAAGATGAGCTCCTGGATTCTAATAATGGTTCTATTTGTACC